>NC_140950.1:107292879-107426386 GCF_014529385.1 Adiantum capillus-veneris | reverse complement strand
CTTGGAGTACACGGATTGTGGTACATGCCCAAGAGGGGCGGAGCGTCCTTGCTCTAGGTTGTTTTTAGATGATGCAAAACGAGGGCCTCTCTCCAGTTGTGGGCTATTTTCAATGGATGCAAAGTGAGGGTGTCTCTCCAAATTCAATCACCTAAGTTTGCATCTTGAATGCATAGGTGACGGTCCTAAATCAAACAAGGAGTCTCTATTGCGTCGTAGGTGCTTTGAAAGAGTTGGGATAACATCAACATATGATTTTTGTAGATGAAGTGTGGCCTCTCCTATGAGTCATGGCTACATGCTTGCAAAAAGTCAAAGCATACAATCCTCATGAGTCCCTTTGTGGCATATACTGCCCAGTCAACTCAAGTTTTGACCACAACCTAGTTAAAGTTTTTGAACCTTCTATTAATGCTCCTAAAATTTTATTTAATAATGTCCATAGACCATTACCATAAAAAACGGTGATATTGTCATGCTAATGTACTTAAATCTCTTTTAAGGTTCTCTTTGTGGCATGTTTCGAAAGTTTCCCTATCGTATGTTCTCTAATTGATTAGAATAAATCTACATACATACTTTAAAATATGATTATGGCGATGTTTGATGATTGTCCTTGCATTTTGTGTTTAATGCTTTCAATGCCAGTTTCTATAAGTTTTTTGCTGAGGTCATCTCATTGCAATCCATAAGAATTTTCTTGGGAGTTGACAAAGAATATACCAAAAAAGACACAACCAATCTTGTTAATGAAGAAATATAGAATGAACAAATAAAATAAACTAAAGAGGTATAAAAAGTTATTTTGATGCTCATTAAAATAAAATATTAAACAAAAAAATAGAAAATAAACATTGAATATTAACAACATTAAAAGGAAGTTCATGAATTGCATGCTAATTTCAATCAATGTTAATAGTAAATGAACTACAGATTGTCAAGCTCAGATTTCAAGGAATTTTGAATTAGGATGAGAAGCATATAGCAATCATTTGCTTCAAGAAAAAATCACCTATACTTGCAAGTAAAGGAATGGTATTATGTAGAACTTGTATATGAAAGAGGGATTCATTCTTGATACATATACTCTAAAGTTGTTCAAAATTTATTTAGTTTTTGTAATGCTATATGTATGTCAAATTTTGCTACTTTTGAAAGCACAACATAGCTCATTATTTAAAAAAAATTGCATACCTTACCTCCTATTAATGTTTCTTCTTCCATCCCGTCTCAAAGACGGGTTTACACACTAGTTACTACTTAAAACAAATCCTTCCTTAGCTGCACTTCACATGCCCCCATTGCAATAAAAGAAAATCACCTTGGCTTACATATTAACCAAAGCATTGCTTAGTACAATATGTTTTGCCAATAGGCCCTGGATCGCAATCTCCTCGCCTCTTCAAAGTGTAAGCAAAAATCATTTGAAGAAAGCCCTTTCCTTCAGATCCACAATCAAGGCATTCCAATTGATGACATTCCGGATAGAAAGCCCATCAAGAATTTAACCACAGTCCCGGTGGCCACCACATTTGGCATATATATCAATCCAAAGCATTGTGAGGCACATCAAACTTTACTCTTAGCCCTTGTCTAGCATATATCTTCAATTAAGGCATTGCAAGTGATGACATTCTAGATGGGAAACTAAGAACATAATTTCATGAGAGCACCACATTAGGCATACATTTTGATTAGCATTATCGTCAGGGATTTCATTAACGTGTTCACAAATGCATGAACACATTAATAACAAATGTTAAAGACCCTTTCCAAAAGGACCCTCCTAACCAACCGAGAGTTCTAAACACTCCGAATCTTTCCGAAAAAGCTAAAAATGTGCCTAATCATCTGCTGTATATAGTGATGACATAGCCCATCGGGATTTAAGTTAGCCCGACGGGCCCATTTGGGTAAACTTAATACCCGGCATGGCCCGTTAGGTAACCCCTAAAGCCTGGAGGGTTTACAGGCAAAGCAGGTTTAAGCCAATTATTGCAAAAGTTGTGTGAATATAGATGTGATCGCAGCATAAATTATGTTGTTATTTTAGGGACGATCTTCTTTCCTTATAGGCTCGCCTAAGACTACTTAGCCACTAGTCTTCAATTCTTTGAATTGTGGGCAGAGTGTGGTTCGTAGCTAATACCTATGGAGATTTAGGGACAAAGTTGGAGTCACTTGAGCTTGTTTGTATTTGAGCAACACAGATAATTTACATGTTACTTACTGCCTCATGCTTCTTTATAAACGATTTGATGGAACCAACACTACAAGAGATTGTGTGCATTTGTGACGCTGTTAGCGACGGAAATACATTGGGTTTTTATACTCCGCGGTGTCGCTAAGACCGTCGATACGGGAACGTTGCTATGAGCGTCGTTATAAACGTTGCTATAGACATCGCTATATAGCGACGATCATAGCAACGTTTACAGGCCACCTATAGCGACGCTGCAGAACCTTATATAGCGATGCCCTAGATAATTTTTTTTGGTGGCAGTGCATTGAATGCCCTGTCACCCATCAACCATATTGAATGTTTCATTAATTGATTCACTTTTGAAAGAAAGTGCAAGCTTAGATATAGACCCAAAGTAGTCACCCACAAGACAATATAACCATTAACACTAGAATGGTAACAGGTCACTTTTATGTCCTTGGACACTTTTGTGTCCTGTTAAGTGACCATTTTGCTTGAATTATTCGAAGAGTATGAAAATGAATTTCTAGGTGCTATATATCCACAAAGTTGCCTTATGAGCTGAAAAAAACTTAGCTTTTTTTTTTTGAGTATCGATCTCACCATTAACCTTACTCTTGCACAACATTTTTGAACCTAAACTGTGTGAAAAAACGGGTCCTGTTTTTGGCTTTTTTCCAATTTTAGGCAACTATACCACTCTAAAGTTCATGTTTGTGAGGTTTAGATGGCTAGAGGTTAGGCCTTCATAGTTCTCAACATGTTTTGATGCTTGTAGGGAGAGCTAAGTGTTCAAATTGAAAGTTATGACCAATTTACAAGAGTTGCATAATCCTGTTTTTGGCCAAAATTAGCACTTTGATGATTTTTTTGGTGGCTTTCTTGATATCCAAATTCAATTTTGATTGTGTAAGTGTAATGTATAACATAAAGCTAATCTTCCTTGAGTTTTGGGGGACCTAATATGCTATATAGCATAGTATATGATGATGGTTGAGTTAAAAACACTTACAAAATCGGCTTCAAATGATGCCAACCCGCCGCTCCCCAAGTGGTGCGAGCTCCCTGCCTCTACTCGTGCTATGGCTGCCTCCTTTTCTTGCTTCCACTTGTCGAGATTCTCGCGCACTGCTTTCTTCGCATTCTTTCAATCTTCTTTGGCCAGCCAATTTGGTCTGTTCTACCCATGCTTAATTGCTTTTTGCACTTCAGAACGCTTGTGCTTGCAGTATTCGCGCATTCGAACCTTCATCACGTCTTCATTGAAGCGGTCATTCCGTGTTGGAACGGGAAACTCATCATGAAGCATGCTGATGACTCTGTCTTTTAAATCACTTGGTACTTCACTCCAGGTGTTTAGTATGTAGTGTCTAAACACCTGAGAGCAAAGACCGCCCATGTGCGAGATCACCTTCTTGCCTTCATCATCCAAGATGATGCCGCCACTGAAGTCGACGGAGTAAGGCAATCCCTCTCGCTGATGACGCGTGAACCTGGGTGTCTCGACAGGGGTCTCTAGCAGTGTGTTGACGGGGGTACGGTGTCGGGGGATATGTGTACGAAACTTGAGCCACGTCAGCATCAGGCTGCTGGCTGTGGAAAAATTGAGTGAAAAATTATCGCACCGCAACAGCAATTAATTACTCGGTAATACTGTTGACGCACAAAACTTGCTTGAAAATTGGTAACACCGACGAAACTGATACGCAATCGAGAAGAAGTGTCGTTAACGACACCATTAAATAAAGCTAATGACAATTAAGGAGCTTAAACTCCCATTACAGATCACTCCGGGCCGTTAACGGCTCCGCAATCCATCAAAAAGCTCCGCAATCCATCAAAAAGAGATAATTAGATTAATTTGCCTACTGACGAGAAAGATCCTATTGTGTCGATTCTATCTGTTGAATTTGTCTTCAATCAATGTCTATGCCGAAAGTATTTCTTCTCCTATGACTGCTTACAAGCCTTGATGATATCTCCTTGCCTAAGCCGATGAGGAATAATCTCCTTGGTGCCTTGGTTGCAAAGCCTTTCCTTGAGCCTTGCCGAGGTCGATAGAGAGAGCTCGCCTTTGCTTGGGTTGGAGGTTGAGAGAGAGAGCTCGCCCAATCCTTGGCTTGGTTTCGATTGTTGAGAGATCAAGAGAGAAAAAAAACCTTGCTTAGCTTACCCTCTTGCTTAGCTTCGATGGCAATCAAGGAAGCTTGCTTCGATGGAGAGATCAAGGAGAAAAACTCTCCTCTTGCTTCGATGGAGTTCAAGGAGAAGCTCTTGCTTCTTGCTTCGATGGATTTCAAGGAGAAGCTCTTGCCTCTTGCTTCGATGGAGTTCAAGGAGAAGCTCTTGCTTCTTGCTTCGATGGACAACACCCTCCGGAGAAAAACTCTTGCCTCTTGGTTCGATGGAGAGCACCCTCTTCCTCGTTATCCTTCCTAGGTACATGCAAAAGTAACCCTTTCATGCAAAAAAAATCCCTTTTTATAGCTCTTCCCCCCCCTTGCAGTAGTGCTGGGCGCTATCGACGTGGCACGGGAAACGCTTTGATGACGTGGCAGTTTGGAGTTTCAAGTGCATGGAACGCAGCAGGGTTGGAACCAAAAATGGTCGCCATGGCACGTAGAGCATTTCCCGTCTCTGCCACGAGCTCGTCTGAGTACCCCAGCAGCCTGCGCGAGCTCCCCATTCCCCCACTGGGCTGCTACCCGTTTTCTACATGACATGGCTTTCCTCTTTTGCTTCGGTTCCCACCCCTATTAAGTTAGGGTGGCCATTAAGTGATCCTTTGGGCGGGCGGCCACCAACCATACCCACTTGGGCGGCCCTAGGGTGGCATGCATAGCTTTTGGGCTCCTTGGTTGGCTTGGGCGGCTTTACTTAGTGTCCTAGCTTGGGCGGTCGGCCTTCGAGCTCCACATTAGGCATACATATTGGCCAAGGCATCACCAAGATTATCTATTGGGCGGCCACTTGGGTTTAATTTGGGTGGCCCTTGGCCCTTGTTGGGCACCACATTTAGCATACATGCCGATCGAGGTATTGCCAAGCACAACAACTTTCTCCAGTAGCCCTCGATTAACAGTATCATTGTGAATTTTGATGCCCTTAAAAAGGTCTTGAATAGTGCCACAAGTGTGCTAGCTAGATGCAAGTATAAGTGATTGCATTTGAACAATGACCCTCGATTTGTATCTGCTTAAGCCATAGCTGTGTTGGGCATTTCCTGCTATCAGCAACCTCCAATAAATAATATTCTTGTCAGGCACAACATATCAACCAAAGTGTTGCTGCATGACATTCCAAAACTCGGTCAAAGTTAAAAAAATCCCAGATGGCACACCGACTGAGCGGATCAAACTGGTACGGAGCCGGCCCCCGGCGAATCTTTAAAGGCTAATAGCTTGGCAATCGGAACTCCGATTACTGATCTGAAAAGACTGACGTGCTCCACAAAGTGAGCACTTTAGGCCCGTGCATTCATTTCAATTCTGTCAACTCAGCTGTAGTTGCCCAATCCGGTACAGATCTGCAATCGAAATAAACTTCAAAGTGCCATAAATTCTTCACCCGTGACTCCAATCGACGAGCCGTAAAGACAGGCCGGTAGTGCACTTCAAGCACTACAATTCTAGATCATAATCTCTCATCTGTGGCCACTGCAAGCATACTCATTTTTGGCATCATTGAGGCATCTGTTGGCCCTTCTAAGCCGCATCTGGCATACATTAATCATTAAGCTTGGCCTGTTATCAAGCCCTGATCACTGCTCACTTAATGTGTAGGCTTCAAAGAAGCTTAGCTTGCATTTCTCTGCTCTTTTTCTCATCATGGCAGCAGAGCTGCACGACATTCACCCCCTCTGAACCTGCACAGCCTCCGGTTTGTGCCAATAGCACTTCCATCTGCATCTGCTACATGTACCTTAAGCTCCTTACCATCATCAGACTCACGTAACTAGTAAACTTACAAAAAGTGAAATAAGGCTTATACCCTATCATCAATGTCGTAGCTTTAATCATTAGGTAGCTGTCCATCAAAAACCTCTGAACTGTATCTGTTGTATCTTCAAAGCATTCAATCATGGATAACTTGTTTAGTGAACCCCGCTAGACTCATGTGCTCCAGTTAATGATGCACACGGCTTGACCATTAAGCTCTCTTTAAGGAACCCTGCCAAGATCAAGTATGCCTTACTCTGTCTGCACACGGAATGGCTGTCAAGTTCTTTACTTCAAGTTCTGTTAGCATAACCAATCTCAAAAAAAATGTGAAGATACTTCATCAATTGTCCAAAGAAGTCAGCTGGAAGCCAATCATGTAAGCTTATTGACCGCATAACAAAAACTCTTTTGACTTAGCATAAATCTAGAGCATCATCAGACTCGTCGTCTGATGCATACATAACATTGTCTCCAGGAGGTTGATCTGTGTTGAAGTCTCCAATATTAATCTCACCATCTCGTTGCTTAAACAACTTAACTCTTTTCCTTGCAATAGGCACCTTGAGCTCAGTGCCATCAAGCTCGCATAACTTGTAGGTCGCATTATCATAAACATGAAGTACTACATATGGTCCAAACCATCGTTTAAGCATTTTCCGCATAGCAGTGTACTGGTTCTCCAGGCTACTGTCATATACAAGGACCCAATCCCCATCTTTAATAGCACGAGGTCGTAGTCTGTTCTTATCATCAAACGCTGCCTTGTTCTTCAACCTTGCTTCCTTAAGCATTACTTTAGCCTGCTCAATATCTTCTTGACGTCTCTCAAGTTGGCGTATGCGCAATGCAAGAAAATCTTCTGTAGACATACCTTCTTCCCATGGAATTATGGTCCAAGAGATAACCGCTTCCTCTGTAGGCATAATGGGTTTTTGCCCGTACATTAGCTCAAATGGCATAAAACCTGTAACAGAACTATGTGTCGATCAGCCCATAAAGCAAATGGTAGGAGTTTAGGCCAATCACCAATATGTCCCTGGCATGCCTTTGCTAAAGCTTTAACAATAGGCGGATGCCCTCTTTCACTTTTACCATTACCTTCTGTATTGTATGCTGTTGAGAGCCAATTTAATGCCCAAGCGAGCAAAGAAATCCCGAGCTTCATCTGCATCCAGCTCTCCTCTATCAGCAGTAATTCTACCAATACATCCATACCTGGAAATAACATCCTCAAGCAAGAACTTGCATACGGAACTGGTAGCTTTGGTACGCAAAGCTCTGTCTTCCACCTGATTAGTAAGATCCTCTCTTGCAAGAACAATATACCGCATCTGCCAGACACTTACTAGCATGGTAATCAGGTCCACCACCCACTTGTAGTGCATAGCTAGTGGACAGGTGGGATGCAATCCATCTCGATGTCTCACATTAGAATATTGTTGGCATATTAGACATGTCTCCACAAACTGAGCCACATCTTTATACATACCTTTCCACTAGTAACGATCCTTAATCTTGACAAAAGTTGCCGAGACCCCTCTGTGTCCAGCCCATAAACTTTCATGAAACTCTTTGATAACCTGTTGTTGAGTCGCTTTATCACAAACAACCCGCTGCGGTACTCCTTTAGAGCGTTTTGGCTGCTTCCATAAATGGCCATCCTTCAGAAAATAGCCGTAAGCTTTCTTCCTTATCTTTTTGTACTCTTGATCCGTCCACCCTTCATGCTTAGTAAGAGTGCTAAGGTAGCGACCAATCAAAAGCCATTCTCCTTTATAGAACTCTTCAGAAAATACCTCAAAAGTATGAGCAATATTTCCACAATTTGCATGCAGATAAGAAGACGAATAGAACTTGAAGCCAAAATCATCACTTGTGGTCAGCATCTCTTCTTCATCTTCAAATTTAGCTCTTGATAACATATCTACAACAGGATTATCTCTACCTGCAATATGACAAAATTCAGGATTAAGAGATTTAATGTGTTGGGGTATAAAGCCCAATGTGGTCGCCTAGGTAAGTGGGCGGGCCGCCAGGTATGTACACATATTCTTTTGTTAAAACCTAATAAGAACTCACTATGCTCTACACATTGCAGTAGAGCGAGTTCACCATATCGTCGTGCTCTTCTTCTCGCACTCTCTCTCACGTCGCACTTCCGCTCGTACTCCTTCAACTAGTATCAGAGCTCAGATCGAGGCTCGGGGCAGCACTGCAGGAGGCTAGAGTCACAAGCTCAGATTGGAGTGAAATTCGACAGGCGAAGACACGGCCCCAAACAGTTCGTCTCAACCATCTCGGCCACCGTTCGGCTTCGACAAAGGTCTACGCAGGCCATTTTCGACTACGTGGTCTCGACGGGTGCAATTGGGGTTTTTCGGCCTACGACTGCAGGTGCTGAGGATATCGACACTCCCAGAGTGTTGATTTGTGGCTGTCTACACATCGAAGGACGGCTCACAGTTCTTGGAGGCGTGTCAATGAAGGACTTTGGGAATTGGAAATTGGCCATGCAGTCAGAGATGACAGCTCTGCATAAAAACCAGACATAGAAGCTAGTTAAATTACCACGGGGAAAAAAGGCTCTACCCTGTAAATGGGTTTACACGTATAAGATCACTGCTCATGATAGTCAGCCAAAGTACAAAGAAAGGCTTGTTGCCAATAGCTTTAAGCAAGAACAAGGCATTGACTTTGATGAAGTCTTCTCTCCAGTGGTCAAAATGACTACATTGAGATGCTTTCTTGCATTGGTTGCCATATTAGATTTGGTGTTGCACCAAATGGATGTCAAGACAGCGTTCTTGCATGGTGATTTAGATGTGGAAATTTACATGCAGCAGCCAGAAGGGTTTGTTGAGAAAGGCAAGGAAGATTGGGTATGCCAGTTGTTAAAGAGTCTTTATGAATTAAAACAATCACCGAGGGCATGGTACCATAAATTCCACAAGTTTATGCTTTCTCAAGGCTACAAACGTAGTGAGTTTGATCACTGTCTATATACAAAGAAGGCTAAGGATGGTAGTTGACTGATCCTGATTTTGTATGTGGATGACATGTTGATTGCTGGCAAGCACTTGGAAGAAATTTCAGCTTTGAAGTCAAAGATGGCAAAATCGTTTCACATGAAAGACATGGGTGAGGCAAGTCATATACTTGGTATGCACATTGAGAGAGACAGATCAAAGAAGTTGATTTGGTTATCTCAAACAGAGTATATTGACAAGGTTTTGCAACGTTTCAATATGGAGAAGGGAAAGGCATTGAGTGTTCCATTGCCACCATATGTGAAACTTAGCAAACAAGATTGTCCTGTGTCTGAGGAAGAACAGGATGAAATGGATAAGATTCCATATGCGTCTGCAGTGGGTAGTTTAATGTATGCAATGATTGCTACTCGCCCAGACATTGCATTTGCAGTGGGAGTAGTAAGTCGATACATGTCAAACCCAGGCAAGAAACATTGGGAGGCAGTGAAAGGAATATTGAGATACCTGAAAGCTACAAAGAGTATGCGTATATGCTATGGGAGTCAGGAGCTAAGTGTAAAGGGTTTTACAGACTCAGATTATGCAGGTGACTAGACAACCGAAGGTCTACGTCAGGGTATGTCTTTACATTGGCTGGTGGAGCAGTATCATGGCGTTCTAGATTACAAGATTGTGTTACTCAGTCTACTACAGAGGCTGAATATGTTGCAGCATCAGAGGCATGCAAAGAATCAATTTGGCTTAATCGACTAGTAACAGATTTGGGAATCAAAGAAGAGATGCCTGTGTTATATTGTGATAGTCAAAGTGCTATACAATTGGCTCGCAATCCAGTTTATCACTCAAAGACAAAGCATGTGGATGTGAAGGATCATTTCATCAGGGAAATGCTCGAGGATAAGCAACTTCATCTTGTCAAAGTTCACACCACAGAAAATCCTGCTGATCTACTTACAAAAGGACTTCCCTCAGAGATCTTTGCGCATTTTTGCAAGCAGTTAGGTGTAGGGTAGTACATCACTTCTCTACATCTCTTGTATATTAGCTTGTATAGTAGCTTCTCTCACACTTAAAGTACCACATTGGACTTTAAGTGGGAGGTTGTTGGGGTATAAAGCCCAATGTGGTCGCCCAGGTAAGTGGGCGGGCCGCCAGGTATGTACACATATTCTTTTGTTAAAACCTAATAAGAACTCACTATGCTCTACACATTACAGTAGAGCGAGTTCACCATATCGTCGTGCTCTTCTTCTCGCACTCTCTCTCGCATCGCACTTCCGCTCGTACTCCTTCATAATGTAGGCTATCCATCGCAACATAGCAATATCCGGAGTAGAGAAATTTGCAATCATCCCTATCAGTGGCAAGCAATCTGTCTCTATTATGACTGAAGCTCCAATAAAGTATTCTTTATCAGACCTTAGAGGAGTAGCAACGCCCCAAAGTTCTCTCTTAACCTGTGGGTAGCCTCTTTGGCGAGCATTGAGCACTTTTGCTCCAAATCGAACCGCATACCTGTTACCTTCTTCATCATCTTGACCTATAGCCCAACCAATACCTGTCGGGCTAGTGGCAACTGTTAAGATTACTGGCCTTCCTCATTTGTGTCAACTTTCCTCAAGGTCGGAGCCTCAAGGAGCATCTTCTTTAATTTCCTCATAGCTCGTGTGTGAACTTCTTCCCAAACAAATCTTTTACTTTTTCTCAACAGTTGATAAAGCACTTCTGCAACATGAGCAAAATGTGGCAGCCAAATAAGATAGTATACACATGCACCTAGAAACCGACAAACTTCAGTAACCAAAGAGCACGTTTCCTTCATCTTTTGAATAGCTTCAACTTTAGCCAGACTTGGCCTTCTACCTTCTGGACTCCACATGTGCCCTACAATTAGAACCTCTTTGGCACCAAAATTTGATTTTTGCACTGAAAGTGTTAAGTTAACTTCTTCAAGCCTGGATAAAATAGCATCACAGTCAGCAATATGTTGAGCAACAAAATGTCGGCACCCCCTCTGATCTTTTACTTCATCTTTTGAGCCTTCCTCACAGCCCTTAATCGGTAGATCATCAATGAAAGGCATAGTAACATGTGGGATAAAGTCCCTTAATACCTTATTCATGACGTTCATCATATGAGCTACATAATTAGTAGCACCCTGTGGCAGAGTGCACATCCTTACCAATCCGAGAGGTGTACGCATCGTAGTAAGATCCGTGCTCTCCAAAGCTAACTGAAATTGATCATATCCAGAATAAAGATCACCCATAGAGTAAATTGACCTACCTGCAAAAGCCTCAGCAAATTCATCCACAATTGGGCCAGTACCCACATTACGGATTGTTACCTTGTTAACAGGCTGCATACCCTGTATAAACCTTAAAGTACCATTTTTCTTCGGAACAGTGAACCATCGGTTAGAGTATGGCGCACATGATGGTTCCAAGATTCCCATTTGTATCTTCTCATTAAGAAAATTGATAAGTTTTGGCAAGTGAGCTTTAGGAACTGGAATAGGACGTAAGCTCCATGGCATGTGAGGAACTATGAATATAACCATAGGTGAAAAAACACTTGGATCCACACACCCAATCTCACTTGGCTCAAAGGCAAAAGCTTTACCATGTTTTTCGAGCATACCTTGAAAACACTTGATTTCCTCTTTGTTGAGAAAACCATCTTCTCCCACCTTAAGCTGCTGCAATGTCTCTTTAGTGAATTTGTGCCCAATGTTCTTAGGATTTCTGAGCATAGACTGTCGAGAATCTTCTTTAATTACTTCATCACTTCCCTCTGGTAGAGGTGTAGCCACTGGTCTCAGTTTCTTTGCAACTGTCTTGTACTTCGTCTGTACCTGTGCTTCAACTTCTTTATCCAAGTCATCCTCAATATGCATAAGTGCCTTGTATATGTCCATTGAGTGCACTTTAACAACTTCAGTTCCACTTTCTAACCTGTTCTGCTCGATATCCTCAAGCTCTGACATAGTATCAACATAAGAGATCTCTTCGAAGATTCCTGATATCACATCATCTGGTTCTAGCACATCACATCCCTGCAAGTCACTTTGAATGCTTGAAACATATTGTTTCTCCCATTTAGTTAAATCATTAAATTTCCAGTAAGATGTTGAACCCTCATATGTCAACCCTAGAAATCCTGAAGAGAAGGTTTCTCTTTGCGAGAACTTCTCCTCACTTGCACCACCATAGTCCCACTTTATAGTGGCACCCCAAGAAAATCCTGAGCAAATCTTTGTTCTTTAAACTCCTTACGTATCTTTGGCATTGGACGATCACGTAAACTGTCTTTGTTTCTAACATGATCAACACATACAATTAGAAATTGAACTGCTTTCTTACCATCTCAGCTTTGAACCTTGGCATAGGCCAAGCCATCATCCAGCACCTTAGTTTCCATCCGCACAACCGTAATGTAGGGTTGTCCTAGAATTAATGGGTAGGAGGAATGCTCTTGTAGAAAAAAGTTTTGCTTATCACAGACATCCCCAATAGTTACCTTAACATTTGCACATGCACCGTAAAGATCTCCAAGAAGCATGTTGGCAGCTCGAATCCGCCACCCGTGATCCACATCAATAGGCCACTTCCCCTTTTGGTGCAAATTATTTGCCATGAGTTTGATTTCTGAACCATGGTCTATGAGGGCTAAGACCAGCTCCTCAATGTCGCCAAGCTTTACCACTGTTTCTGTCGTGGCTCTTGCCCAATGAGTCCTCAAAAAGTGACTCTTGGGTATAACTTCTTCATCTTCACCGTCATTAAAATGCATGTGTCTTACCTCAGGTATAATCGGGCTGGGAACCACCACAGGCTTTGGCTCTTCTTCTTCAAGATCTGCTAAGTACTCTTCATAGTCTTCCAAAATTGCTTCAATGTGACGAACCACTTGGCTTTTAACTGGATCTGACTCTTGATCACTCGGTACTTGCCGCTTTCTTTTTATAATGTCGATGATCTCTTCATGGAACTCGCGTTTAGCAATTCCAAGAATATCCCCCAAGGTGAGCTCCGCTTTACTATTTAGGATACGTTCTTCAAAAAGTTTCTTCAAATCTGTAGCCAGTTCAATATCAGACTTGAGTTTATACGAGGGCCCTTTAGGCTTACCTTGCTTCTTATCCTTCAGAGCCTCTTCCATAACCACCTCCGGAGCAAGTTTAGGAGTTGGCACTTCTTCTTTCTTATTGTTGGATCTCGTCGACCTTTTTGACGCCCTAGCCACCTCTTCATCTCTTTTCCGCTTCTCTTCCACCATAGCTTCATTGGCTTGAGCTTTAGCAATATAAGCATATATCGAAAGAGAATCTACAGGATCGGTCCACCCAGTGGTTTCTTGAATTGAATTCCCCACCTGTCATAGCTTCCCGTATGTTACCTTTCCTGCTTCTGCTGTCTTTAGAGAATATGGCCAAAACTGGCCCTTTGCACCTGTACCATCATCATCTTCCTTACCACAAACTTGCAGCCCATATGCAGCTGCTTCCACAAGTGCAACATTATGCTGTATTTCCTCCACTATCTTCTTCATTCCGCCTCTGCCAAAGTTCAAGTGGATCAGCTCCCCTGTCACCCTGAGATGAATCTTCTTGTCTTTCCAGAAAACCACATCCTTCTTATAAGCTTCATCAAACTCATGACACTCTCTCACAAACCTGTGGTCTTCACTATCGCACCACATGCATCGATCCCAATTTTTTTGTGGTGGCTGCTGTTGCTTAGGTTCAGAAGTAGACTCATTTGCAGCTAACCCTTCAAATTTAACAGTTTTAAAATTCAAATTTAGTTATGAATACCTTTAACGAGATCGTCAAGAACAGGCTCCTCCACTTTGGGTAATGTAGAGGGCGGCTTCTCTTTAAGCTCTTCTTCATCATCATCCAGTACCTCGATCACGATTTGCTTATCAGCCCACTTCTGTCGTTTTACGATCATGTTCACCGCTTCAGATACTATTTTCCAATCTGATGTCAATCCCAATTCTCCCGCCGGATCCTCCAATAATTGCACCAAATTCTTTTGTAGTCACGGATCAGCAACTTGAATAAACAATTCCACCTTTTGATCCTTCAAGGAACGTTGTTCTGCTGACGATAACTAATCAAACTTCTTTTCAAACTCTCACAACAGTTCTCGTACATATAAATTTTTACCCTTCTTCTGCACCCACTTCATAGAAATCTGTCTGGTCACCCGTTGAGAATCCTCCAGAAAATATTCCTCTTGCAGCACCTTCTTAAAATCCTGCCAGTTCGGCCCTTGAGCCGCTTGAATTTCTTTAATCTGGGCCCTAAGTTCTGGCACTGCAATTAGATGAAATTCTTCCACTAAATCTTGGTCTTCAATACCATTATCTTCCATAGACTGCTCATACAAATTGCAAAATTTTGAAATATCTCGGCCTTCAAACCGTTGCAGCTTTTCTGTAACATTTTGACAAGCTTTACGAATCCGCTCTTGCAAATTATGTTGCTGCTGGGCAGCCTGTTTCTGCTGCATCATCTGCTGCATGGCTGCTTCTTGTGGTGTAGACATATGCTTCAACAATTTTCCCACCCCGGCTCGGTTTCACGTCGGGTTCACCAGGTGTCGGGGGATATGTGTTCGAAACTTGAGCCTCGTCAGCACCGGGCTACTGGCTATGGAAAAAATGAGTGAAAAATTATCGCACCGCACAATACAACAGCAATTAATTACTCGGTAATACTGTTGACACACAAAACTTTCTTGAAAATTGGTAACACCGACGAAACTGATATGCAATCGAGAAGAAGTGTCGTTAACGACACCATTAAATAAAGCTAATGACAATTAAGGAGCTTAAACTCCCATTACAGATCACTCCGGGCCGTTAACAGCTCCGCAATCCATCAAAAACAGATAATTAGACTAATTTTCCCACTGATGAGAAAAATCCTATTGTGTCGATTCTATCTGTTGAATTTGTCTTCAATCAATGTCTATGCCGAAAGTATTTCTTCTCCTATGACTGCTTACAAGCCTTGATGATATCTCCTTGCCTAAGCCGATGAGGAATAATCTCCTTGGTGCCTTGGTTGCAAAGCCTTTGCTTGAGCCTTGCCGAGGTCGATAGAGAGAGCTCGCCTTTGCTTGGGTTGGAGGTTGAGAGAGAGAGCTCGCCCAATCCTTGGCTTGGTTTCGATTGTTGAGAGATCCAGAGAGAAAAAAAACCTTGCTTAGCTTACCCTCTTGCTTAGCTTCGATGGCAATCAAGGAAGCTTGCTTCGATGAGAGAGATCAAGGAGAAAAACTCTCCTCTTGCTTCGATGGAGTTCAAGGAGAAGCTCTTGCCTCTTGGTTCGATGGACAACACCCTCCGGAGAAAAACTCTTGCCTCTTGGTTCGATGGAGAGCACCCTCTTCCTCGTTATCCTTCCTAGGTACATGCAAAAGTAACCCTTTCATGCAAAAAAAATCCCTTTTTATAGCTCTTCCCCCCCCTTGCAGTAGTGCTGGGCGCTACCGACGTGGCACGGGAAACGCTTTGATGACGTGGCAATTTGGAGTTTCAAGTGCATGGAACGCAGCAGGGTTGGAACCAAAAATGGTCGCCATGGCACGTAGAGCATTTCCCGTCTCTGCCACGAGCTCGTCTGAGTACCCCAGCAGCCTGCGCGAGCTCCCCATTCCCCCACTGGGCTGCTACCCGTTTTCTACATGACATGGCTTTCCTCTTTTGCTTTGGTTCCCACCCCTATTAAGTTAGGGTGGCCATTAAGTGATCCTTTGGGCGGGCGGCCACCAACCATACCCACTTGGGCGGCCCTAGGGTGGCATGCATAGCTTTTGGGCTCCTTGGTTGGCTTGGGCAGCTTTACTTAGTGTCCTAGCTTGGGCGGTCGGCCTTCGAGCTCCACATTAGGCATACATATTGGCCAAGGCATCACCAAGATTATCTATTGGGCGGCCACTTGGGTTTAATTTGGGTGGCCCTTGGCCCTTGTTGGGCACCACATTTAGCATACATGCCGATCGAGGTATTACCAAGCACAACAACTTTCTCCAGTAGCCCTCGATTAACAGTATCATTGTGAATTTTGATGCCCCTAAAAAGGTCTTGAATAGTGCCACAAGCGTGCTAGCTAGATGCAAGTATAAGTGATTGCATTTGAACAATGACCCGTGATTTGTATCTGCTTAAGCCATAGCCGTTGATAGCCGTTTTTTGGCTTTCCATAATTGCCATAGTAAGCTACCTCACCCTATCAAATCACTCAAACATTTTGGTTATCCCTACCATTTCACTGTACATAGGTGTGTGTGAGTTAGGGGACTTTTTCCATATCTTCTTAAAAACCCTCAATTGGCTAGTCACTGGGCTAGTTGAGCCAAAAAAATAAATAAATAAAAAAATATAAGTATATTATGGCCCATTTGTGTGTAAATATTTCATTGTATATAGGGCCTAAATATAAGGATTTTTCATAATTATTTTGGTATTTATTTAAATATTTCTACCTATGGTGTGTTATTTATGCTATGTACATTGACTCACCATTACCATATTTTTTCTTACCATTTTGCATACTCTTTATTCCAATAAAAATAATTTCATGCAAACTTCTCTTATTTTTGGTGTAACTCCATCCCAACAAAAATCCAAAAAAACTAGTTTTATTTATGTATATTTTTTCACTATTGTGATTTTTCCTTCCTACATCTATTCTCTTTTACTCTCATAAATTAGAACACCAAAAATATTCATCTTCTTATGGTAGACTTATAATGAGAGAGATTTATTTTGACCCCTTTATATTTTTTCCACCTATATTATTTATATTTGACATGTATATATTTTTTAGACCCCTCAATATTTGATTTTCTTAGTTGTACTATTCACTTATATCATGATCTCAACAATATCTTCAATTATAGACCTACCAAATAAGGTCAAGGGTATGTGGAATGCATGCATGCACCATGGGAGCTCACTCTTGGAGGTATTCAAAAGAATCATCCAAAGAAGGACCTCACAAGGACCTTGTGCAGTGGAAAAAACAGTCGGTTTTGCTGAATTTTTAAAGATCACATGCTCCCCGAATTTGAAAAGGTGATACAAACAAAAGTTGTAGCTCGTGAGCTGAAATTTCACCTCAAAATTTTTCATATTTTTTTGAGCTACGAGCTGTGAGCTAGGATTCTATTTGTGGACCCCAGTTTGCCCATGCTATGCAGCCACACTCCCTCTTCCACTTTATCATTTTCCTCTTTTACACACACCTCTCCACTCATCATCCCCACCTCTCTGCACCCTACTCACCTTCTTCTCAACCTTGAAGAATAAGAGAAACCATGGTGAACTCATGTCTCCTACACACACTTCCATTCCAAAATTGACCACCTAGTCTCATTTTTTCTCTTCCATATTACCCATATTTATAAAAAAGACACAAAATTCAGCCTCTTCTCTTGAAAGACAGCATCATGGTGATTGATTACTCATGTTCACTTACCTTGGCTCCCAAGGAAGGTCAAGAGTGGAGAAAAAACGTACCGTCAAAGCTAGTGGACCGTCAACAACTGTCAAAATTGACCCTACTCAAGACACTTGGAGCATCGACATTGTAAGAAATCCATGTTTCTTACCTATTAAGAATTTTTTCTTCCTTATTTTTATCCTACATGGATACTCCCATTGTAAATATCCAATTCCATTTGTAAATCAATAAAAATACTAACTCTACTAATTTACTAACACTAACTTAGTATGAAAAGTCCTATCACCTCCACTTCTCTCCTCTCTCTCTTCTTCATCTATCCCCACCAACTTCTTGATAATTCCAAGCAAAAGAAATTAGATAAGTGCTGAAAATCTAACCCAACCATGGTTAGAGGAGTAACCCTAGCCCTCAAAATTGCTATAAAAGGAAGGTGTAGCTAGCACAAAAAGGGGGGAGTCATAAGCAAGAACACTATGCTATAGCTTGAGAAGCCAAGCTCAACCTCTCTAGAAGAAGCTCTTGAGTGGAAGCTCATTGCTTATGCATGTGCATGTGTTGTAATAGGGGTGATTATCAAGGGAACTCTATGCCATTGTAAGAGAGAGAGCGATCATTCAATTGAGAGTGGAAAATCTATCATTCCTCCTACTAGTGTAAGCCCAACATTTGCTGAATCAAGGAGGGTGGATTTGGACTAAGCTTGGATACTTTGTCTCTCTTTCAACGTGAAGTAATGGACAACAATGATGTGTAAGTGTCTTGGTGATATTTTTAGTTCTTGATAGCTTGTGCCTGGGTGTTGTCATCAATTTAGCCATAAATCCCACATATTGTAAGAGGGCGACAGGGTGGAGAGGACTCCCCTGGCCTTAAGACAGTGATTGGGGTGGCTTTTCTTGTGATGTGTCGTGGTGAAATTTACTCAAGCTATGTTGAACAAATAGTAATCTCACTTTGATCGGTCATGATAGATGTGTAAGAAGGTATTAATGCAACAAGCACTCCCTCCCTCTTCTCTCTCTTTCTTACATATATAATTGTGTTTGCTTGATCATTGCCGATACATTTCAAAGCAGCCCGAGCTATACCTCTTTCTCTCTCTCTCTCTCTCTCTCTCTCTCTCTACGCGTCCTAGTTCGCATCCAAAACTAGGTGGTGCCCCAAATTTGTGTAGGGTTAAGTTGCGGGTTTGTGTGTGTGTTTGTTGTTTTTTTCTAGCCCCAACCCAATTGAGCAGCACGGGAGCCTAGAAGGGTGCTTAGAGGCCACTCTTCTTGTTGCCCGCCCCGGACCGCCTCAACTTGGTGCCCCCACTGAGGACGGCTTGTGTATGTTTTGTGAAGGCTCAACCTTTAGCATAATCAAGTAGGTTGCATGAATCACTAGAATTTTTATGATCCCTTCATTCCCATTGCAAGGCAAAAGGTACACATAATTGTTAGTACTAAGTTGCAATTTCAACGTGTAATTCGTATAATTTTATGTCCTCTTAGGTTGGCAGAGATAAACGCATCAGTAAATCCTTTTTTTTTGCCTCTGATTAGGTACGACCTTAGTTTGGACGTGTGTATTTTTGTTTTGTTTTAAGAATTAGGTCATGCATAGACCATGGATAATGGCCCAAGAATAGAGGTTTTCCCCTTTCATTTCAGTCCACACATTAGAATAAACATTGCAATTAGTAGAAAAATCCATTTTCAACAACGTATGGTGTTCATGTTTGGTGCCCAAAGAGTAGGAGAAATTCTCGCATCCCCAAACCCTGTCATCCTGCCTCTTATTGATTATCATAGGTCATTTGATGTGAATATTTTTATTTTATTGTAGAATAGATTGCAATTTAGAAAAAATTATTGTGTAAATTTTTTAAGAAAGAAAAACAAAAACGTGTTGTCACTTTGAAACCGATTCAATGGAGGCCAACGCCAAATGTCCGGATATCCTCTTTTCTTTGGAGAGCCTGGAGAGGATGCAGAATTATTTTTAGCAAATTTCAAGATGTCTTGTCGTATCAAGAGAATAATAACTGATCAGGAACGTGTAGAAATGTTTGAGGTAGTCCTTAAGAAAGATGCTAGCACTTGGTTTGACTCTTTTCCTGAGGAAGTTAAGGGGAATTACACGGAAGTGTTGAATCATTTCAAGAAATACTTCTTTGATCCCCAAAACACTCAGAAATTATGGCAAGACATTGTTTCTCATAAGCAAAAAGACTTAGATGACTACTACTTGTACAAGCAAGAGTTTCTACGTCTTTGGGTTGTATGGGTGAGAAATGTTGCTAACCCTGGTGATGATGCAGAGTTCCTAAAGAAAGAGAGGTTCATAGCCGGACTCTTTTCTGACCTTAAGATAAAAGTTGAGGCGGGTGCACCTGCTACCTTTGATGCAGCTGAAACTAGGACTGCTGAGAAATATAGGAAACTCAAGTGCATAAGGGGGGAGGTTCCAATAGAAGGTCTTAGACCCAAAGGTAAGTCACAAGCATCAATATCTAGGGAGCTTCCTGAGGTAATGGTGGAAGTGATTGAGAAGTTAAATGAATCTTTAAGCAGCTTGTCAATTCACCTTGCACAAGCTGTAGGTCCAAAGGGACAAGCAAAGAAGTTTGAAGAGCGAGATTCACGACCTAGGAGAGTCTTGCAATGTTGGAATTGCGGTGAGTCTGGACATGGGATGTATAATTGTCCTTGGCCCCGTGGGGAGCCAGGGAGACCTAACTTGAATTACCCAGTGATGAATGCAGGTGAAGGAACTAGTCAACAACCAAGGCTTCTACAAAGGCCAAATGGAGCAAGACCACCTCCACAAGGAGTGGAAGGAGTTCCACCTTTTCCAGACCCAAATGTGCATGTGGTAGAGGTGACAAAATCAAATGAGGTTGACATAGAAGCAAATGGCATTAAGCGTGGCCGAGGAAAAAGTAAAGAGAAAGAAGGTGTCACATCACAAAGTGATCATGGATGAGAAAAGAAGGCAAAGGAGACCAAGGAAACTAAGAGGACTCGACGTCGTATCAATCTCTAAGACTTACCTCTTGGACATGGTATGGCTCCATACAACCTATTGGACGACATGAGAGGCAAGGGTCCTGATATCTCATGGCCTCAGTTTCTTGCATTATTCCCACAAGTTAGGAGGGATTTAACGAAGGCAGTTAGCACTAGGAGAAAGGTAAAAGAGAGTGTGCCTGTTGTAAAAATTGCACATGCTGAAATGAATGAGGATATTACACTTGTGCTAGATTGTTACATCAAAGGAAGATTGGTTAGGAAAGGTCTAGTGGATGGGGGTGCACAAATTTGCATCATGACAGAGGGACTCATGCAAAAACTAGGCATGCACATCCATGAGACATCTGAAATTAAAGTCAAGATGGCAAACAATAGCAAAGCTAGGTGTGTAGGCATTTGTAAAAATGTTTTTGTAGAGGCCATTGGCATTAAAAGGCGATGGATTTTTATGTTATGTCGACCAAGGGAAATGGTTACCCATTTATCCTAGGGAGACCATGGCTAATGAAAATGCGAGCTTTGCAGGATTGGGAGAGTGGAAAGCTAATTTGCTGGAATGAAAATCATAAGAAGGTTGTCTTTGACATGAAGGAGCAACGCCAAGAGGAGCTCCATGAAGAATCATCTCAAAGTGAGACGGAGGAAGGCTGGACCGATAGCACTTCAAAAGGAGAAAGTAGCGACAGCATTACTGAAGAGGAGTCTTCCATCGAAGTCATGGGGGCAAGGTTTAATCCAAACAACCAAGAGACCTCTTGCCTAGGTTTGGAAGAGATAGGTTCCCAAGAAAACCAAAAAGTGGAAGATGAAAGAATGCTAGAAGGTATGTTATCTACACACTTACAAAGGATGAAAGAGAGGAGCTCAAAGGTGTGTTAAGGAAATTTCCTAGGCTTTTCGCTAAAGACTACACCGATGTGCGTGGAGTAGAGGCTGTTCAACACAAAATTGAGTTGAAGCCAGAGGCCACACCTAAGGCTCAAAAGCTACGAAGGCTAGGAGTCATCAAGGAGCAGGCTTTACTCAAGGAGGTAAGAAAGATTCTAGCAACAGGTTTCATTTATCCAGTGGAGAATTCAGAGTGGGTCTCTCCCGTTGTTGTCACTCCTAAGAAAAATGACAAGTGGAGGGTGTGTGTGGATTACCGTCCACTCAATGAGGCAACAAAAAGAGATCACTTTCCCCTCCCATTTCAAGATGAGGTAGTTGGTAATGAGAAGTACACTGTGTGTGATGGCTACTCGGGTTACTTTCAAATAGGTATCGCATTGCAAGATCAGTTAAAAACAACCTTCATCACTCCTTGGGGTTGTTATGCTTTTAGAGTCATGCCGTTTGGTCTGACAAATGCTCCTGCAACATTCCAACGTTTCATGAACATGGTGTTTCAAGCATTCTTTGGAAAGTCAATTAGGGTGTTCATTGATGATTTCTGCATTTATAGCTCAAAATCATTGCATCTACAAAGGGTAGAATAAGGTTTAAAGAAGCTCTATGACATGGGAGGTCAACTCAACCCAGACAAATGTCACATAGGTGAGGATGAAGTGATCTTGCTTGGTCACAAGGTTTCCTATAAAGGCATTGAGGTGGATCCTTCAAAGGAAAAGGCTCTTATTGAGCTCCCATCACCCAAGAATCTCAAAGAGGTAATCTCATTCATTCAAAAGGTGAAGTATATGTCACGCTTTATTCACTTAGCTTTGGAGTTGCTTCATCCTTTGCAAAAGTTGACACAACAAGTAGAATTTGCATGGTCTGATGAGCTTGAAGAGCACTTTTGTAATAAAGTCATTTTGTCAGAGCTACCAACACTCATGCCTCCTTGTTGGGAGTACACATTCTTTGTTAGCTCTAGTGTTGGGAAAGAAACAATTGGTGCGGTTTTGCTACAACAAGATCCCCACAGTACCAGAATGCGACCCATCTACTTTGCTAGTAGGGTCATGAATGCTTTAGAGAGAGGCTACACGGAGGCAGAACTCATGATGCTTTCTCTCATGTTTGTGGTGAGAAAGTTTAGATTCTACCTGCTACCAAAACCTTTTGTAATTCTCACTGCAAAAAATTTGTTCCCTTGGGTTTCATCTCAAATGAATCTTAGTACTAGGATCTCAAAGTGGATTATGGAGTTGCAAGAGTTTCAATACTGTTTCAAAGTAGAAGATAGTGTGCGTGCACAATTGGCAGGGATCCTTACTTATAGGGTACATGAGAAGGAGATTAAGGTGCCTGAAGTAAAGACCCTACCATTGCCACCACCTAAAAGTATTCCTAATGCTTTTACCTTGCTCTTTGATGGAGCTTTTCGATAAGCCACAAGAAAAGCAGGGGGAGGGCTAGTATTGCTCAACCCAAGTGGGGAGGTGGTCATGAAAGAGAAGGTCAATCTACCAGGTTCAACTAGAAACAATGATGCAGAATACGACACACTACTTCATGGTTTGAAGATGTGCATTGGCCAAGGGATACAACATCTCATGGTAAAGGGAGATGCACTTCTCATTATTAAACAGTTTTAGGCATTTGGGCATGCAAGAATGAAAGCTTACGGACAAAAGTTCATGCCATTCATAGATTGTTTAATCAATTTGAAGAAGTGCAACTATATCATATTCCTAGGAAACATAATGAAGATGCCGATTTACTTGCACAGCAAGTAGTTACATGTGTTGAGAAAGAAGTGCAGGTCATCATGGTGGCAGCAACTGTCAAGCAACCGAGATAGGGGTGAGTTTACAAGACTTCACGAAGGCTCAGAAGAGGAGACTCATGAAAAAGGCAAGCGCGTATCTCTTCTTAGAAGGATCGCTCTATCAAAGAGGGAAGGATCAAGTGTGCAGAAGAGTACCAACTATTGAGGAAATCCTAGCCATTCTAAAAGGTTTGCATGAGAAAGCGTGTGGTGGTCATTTTGCAAAGGAACTCACTGCAAAAAAGATTTTGCTTGCCGGACATGTTTGGCCAAGCTTGCACATTGATGTTCAGCATTGGTGTAAAAGCTGCCACAATTGTCAGATTAATGGAAACAAGTGTCCGTTACATGGTCCACGTCAGCTAGTCCTTGCAAATGGTCCGTTTGAAAAATGGGGCATTGATGCTATGGGTCCATTGCCCAGGACTAAAAATGGAAAATTGTATATCTTGGTGGCCATAGACTACATGACTAGGTGGGTAGAAGCTCAAAGTGTGGCAAGAGTGATTGAGAAGACAGTTAGCAAGTTTGTGTACACTCACATTTGTTGCAGATTTGGCACACCTTTGGAGATTGTTTTTGATAATGGTCGAGGGTTTAGAAAGGGCTTGCTCACAGAAGTCTGTGAAGAACTTCACATTCTACATCGTCATAGTACACCCTACTATCCCCAATCCAATGGTCTGGTAGAAAAAGCTAATGGTGTCATTGCAAGCATCATTAGAAAGATGGTGAGAAACAAGACAAAGTTGTGGGATGACTTCCTGGATGGTGCCTTGTGGGCGTATCGAACCACATATAGGGAAGCCACGGACTTTACACCATTTCACTTGGTCTATGGTCAAGAGGCTTTACAACCAATTGAGCTCAACATCCCAACAATACGACTTCATGGCAAAGCAGCACAAGATGATCAAGAAGCATGGATGGATCGACTTCTTACCTTAGCTGAGCTTGAGTGGAAAAGAGAAGCAGCATACGAGTGCTACAAGAGGAAAGCTATGCAAGCGAATGAGAAGCTTGACAAGAAACTAAAGGACAAAGGCATCAATGAAGGAGATCTCGTGCTAAGGTATGACAATCGATTCGACAATCGTTTTGATGCCAAATTTGAAACTAGATGGCAAGGGCCATATATAGTTAAGAATGCTTTCAATTCAAGTTACTATTAACTTATGGACTTGAATGGGAAAGAGCACTCTAGGAAGGTAAACGGGTATCGCTTGAAGCCTTATTTGAGTCGCCTTCTACCAAAGGATCTACCAAAGATCTGTCGAAAGGCAGCTATCTCATGTAGGTATTGTTCCATGAAGGATGAGTGTAACTAAAATCAAAATTCTGAGGGGCCAAACAATGAGGACCTCGTCAAGGACTCTGAAGCACTCTCTTTGGAAAAGATGCTCTATGATGGTACATGAATATACCATCATCCTGGGGGAGGGCTAATGATAGCCGTTTTTCGGCTTTCCATAATTGCCATAGTAAGCTACCTCACCCTATCAAATCACTCAAACAATTTGGTTATCCCTACCATTTCACTGTACATAGGTGTGTGTGAGTTAGGGGACTTTTTCCATATCTTCTTAAAAACCCTCAATTGGCTAGTCACTGGGCTAGTTGAGCCAAAAAAATAATAAATAAAAAAATATAAGTATATTATGGCCCATTTGTGTGTAAATATTTCATTGTATATAGGGCCTAAATATAAGGATTTTTCATAATTATTTTGGTATTTATTTAAATATTTCTACCTATGGTGTGTTATTTATGCTATGTACATTGACTCACCATTACCATATTTTTTCTTACCATTTTGCATACTCTTTATTCCAATAAAAATAATTTCATTCAAGCTTCTCTTATTTTTGGTGTAACTCCATCCCAACAAAAATCCAAAAAACTAGTTTTATTTATGTATATTTTTTCACTATTGTGATTTTTCCTTCCTACATCTATTCTCTTTTACTCTCATAAATTAGAACACCAAAAATATTCATCTTTTTATGGTAGACTTATAATGAGAGAGATTTATTTTGACCCCTTTATATTTTTTCCACCTATATTATTTATATTTGACATGTACATATTTTTTTAGACCCCTCAATATTTGATTTTCTTAGTTGTACTATTCACTTATATCATGATCTCAACAATATCTTCAATTATAGACCTACCAAATAAGGTCAAGGGTATGTGGAATGCATGCATGCACCATGGGAGCTCACTCTTGGAGGTATTCAAAAGAATCATCCAAAGAAGGACCTCACAAGGACCTTGTGCAGTGGAAAAAACAGTCGGTTTTGCTGAATTTTTAAAGATCACATGCTCCCCGAATTTGAAAAGGTGATACAAACAAAAGTTGTAGCTCGTGAGCTGAAATTTCACCTCAAAATTTTTCATATTTTTTTGAGCTACGAGCTGTGAGCTAGGATTCTATTTGTGGACCCCAGTTTGCCCATGCTATGCAGCCACACTCCCTCTTCCACTTTATCATTTTCCTCTTTTACACACACCTCTCCACTCATCATCCCCACTTCTCTGCACCCTACTCACCTTCTTCTCAACCTTGAAGAATAAGAGAAACCATGGTGAACTCATGTCTCCTACACACACTTCCATTCCAAAATTGACCACCTAGTCTCATTTTTTCTCTTCCATATTACCCATATTTATAAAAAAGACCACAAAATTCAGCCTCTTCTCTTGAAAGACAGCATCATGGTGATTGATTACTCATGTTCACTTACCTTGGCTCCCAAGGAAGGTCAAGAGTGGAGAAAAAACGTACCGTCAAAGCTGGTGGACCGTCAACAAGCGTCAAAATTGACCCTACTCAAGACACTTGGAGCATCGACATTGTAAGAAATCCATGTTTCTTACCTATTAAGAGTTTTTTCTTCCTTATTTGTATCCTACATGGATACTCCCATTGTAAATATCCAATTCCATTTGTAAATCAATAAAAATACTAACTCTACTAATTTACTAACACTAACTTAGTATGAAAAGTCCTATCACCTCCACTTCTCTCCTCTCTCTCTTCTTCATCTATCCCCACCAACTTCTTGATAATTCCAAGCAAAAGAAATTAGATAAGTGCTGAAAATCTAACCCAACCATGGTTAGAGGAGTAACCCTAGCCCTCAAAATTTCTATAAAAGGAAGGTGTAGCTAGCACAAAAAGGGGGGAGTCATAAGCAAGAGCACTATGCAGTAGCTTGAGAAGCCAAGCTCAACCTCTCTAGAAGAAGCTCTTGAGTGGAAGCTCATTGTCTTATGCATGTGCATGTGTTGTAATAGGGGTGATTATCAAGGGAACTCTATGCCATTGTAAGAGAGAGAGCGATAATTCAATTGACAGTGGAAAATCTATCATTCCTCCTACTAGTGTAAGCCCAACATTTGCTGAATCAAGGAGGGTGGATTTGGACTAAGCTTGGATACTTTGTCTCTCTTCCAACGTGAAGTAATGGACAACAATGATGTGTAAGTGTCTTGGTGATATTTTTAGTTCTTGATAGCTTGTGCTTGGGTGTTGTCATCAATTTATCCATAAATCCCACATATTGTAAGAGGGCGACAGGGTGGAGAGGACTCCCCTGGCCTTAAGACAGTGATTGGGGTGGCTTTTCTTGTGATGTGTCGTGGTGAAATTTACTCAAGCTATGTTGAACAAATAGTAATCTCACTTTGATCGGTCATGATAGATGTGTAAGAAGGTATTAATGCAACAAGCACCCCCTCCCTCTTCTCTCTCTTTCTTACATATATAATTGTGTTTGCTTGATCATTGCCGATACATTTCAAAGCAGCCCGAGCTATACCTCTTTCTCTCTCTCTCTCTCTCTCTCTCTCTCTCTCTCTCTCTCTCTACGCGTCCTAGTTTGCATCCAAAACTAGGTGGTGCCCCAAATTTGTGTAGGGTTAGGTTGCGGGTTTGTGTGTGTGTTTGTTGTTTTTTTCTAGCCCCAACCCAATTGAGCAGCACGGGAGCCTAGAAGGGTGCTTAGAGGCCACTCTTCTTGTTGCCCGCCGCGGACCGCCTCACCGTGTTGGGCATTTCCTGTTATCAGCAACCTCCAATAAATAATATTCTTGTCAGGGACAACATATCAACTAAAGTGTTGCTGCATGACATTCCAAAACTCGGTCAAATTTAAAAAAATTCCAGATGGCACACCGACTGAGCGGATCAAACTGGTACGGAGCCGACCCCCGGTGAATCTTTAAAGGCTAATATCTTGGCAATTGGAACTCCGATTACTTATATGAAAAGACTGACGCGCTCCACAAAGTGAGCACTTTAGGACCGTGCATTCATTTCAATTTTGTCAACTCAGCTGCAGTTGCCCAATCCGGTATAGATCTACAATCGAAATAAACTTCAAAGTGCCATAACTTCTTCACCCGTGACTCCAATCGACGAGCCGTAAAGACAGGCCGGTAGTGCACTTCAAGCACTACAGTTCTAGATCATTGTTGGCCCTTCTAAGCCGCATCTGGCATACATTAATCATTAAGCTTGGTCTGTTATCAAGCCATGATCACTGCTCACTTAATGTGTAGGCTTCAAAGACGCTTAGCTAGCATTTCTTTGCTCTTTTTCTCATCATGGCAGCGGAGCTGCACGACAACAGACGTGAGGTGTCTCCACTGGAGTCTGGGCCCCGAAGCGAGGAGTGTCGGCTGGAGTGACTCCTGGAGGAGTAGCTAGTGGTGTGTAGCCGCTAGGAACGGCCGTCAGCCACGTAAAACCTGGTGTCGGTTTGCGATTCCGTGGCTGGTGTCAGGGCAGGCAAAGAAGGAGAGGGTAAAGAGCCTCGTCGAACACGAGGTAGTGTCGAGGCATCGGCGGCGGCATCCCCACAACAACCGCCGCCGCCACCGCTAGAGCGCCAGCGATGAGACGAGTGTGAAGATCATCTCATCGACACCAAAGCTTCAGAGCGTGCTGAATGCTCCGAAACAGAGGGGGATGCGACCGGAGTAGGAATGCACAATGGTGCGCCAGAGCGATGACACTCCACGTACCACTCTCTCCGCTGGGGTGACAAAGAAGAAAGAAACTCCTCATCATCCATACCTGCATTAAACACACGAACATTTAAACTTAATATTGAATGAATGGAGAAGAAAACATGGACAAGCAGAGAGAGAGAGAGAGAGAGAGAGAGAGAGAGAGAGAGAGAGAGAGAGAGAGAGAGAGAGAGAGAGAGAGAGAGAGAGAGAGAGAGGACTCATAAAGGGGGAGGGATTCCTGTGTAGACAATGATGCAATGACGCATATAGACAGAATGGACAAAAAGCCATGTGAATACAATATACATTATAAAACGGAGCTAGATTGTTCAAATACAAAACAATTTATGGCTTTAAGAGGTCTCTCTCTCATCCTCGCAAAGCTCACCATAACTTCCTATATCTATATAGAGCTCTCCGTTTAAACAGATATCCTCCATTTCATTTTGTAGATCCTCTGCATACACTCCATAGAGAGTAGCAGCTTGATGCTCTTCTGGCACCACCTTAGCAGCTTCTGATTGAACATCTTCTTCGATCCCCTCCATTGATGCCACTATGATTGGCACATGGTAGCCTTCATACATCCGTGCACTACGAGGGGCTACCTCTATGATGTACTACCTGTTTGATGTAAACTTTGTAGGATGAAATATCACCTGTTAGAGCCACATAACTTACATGAGAGCTTCCAAGCACATAACTTCTAAAATTGGATGTTAACTATTTACATACTTACTTGTTCACAATGCTTGGATAGTACGAAAGTGTCTCTTAGGTCAGTCAATTCCTTAGTTGAATCCACCTCAAGAAAACTGGACTCTCCTCTACGCACACTAGCGTTGCGACCCTCCATGATTATCTTGAACCATTGCACGTAGAACAAATCGACAAAAAATCCTCTATAATCGATCCTCAAAATCTCTTGTAGCGTGCCAAAGTAAGTGAGTTCTGCCACCACAAGATCTGCATCAGAGGACCGTCGTCGACTAGACTGTTCAGATTTTGCCATGATTCCACAATCTTGAGTAAAACGCTTTTTGTCGATCCGTTCCACCCTAAAATGTCGACCTTTACATCATGCTGCTGTGTATGACTTATACTACAACCAACAAAGATTATGAGTGGCCGTTCAAACATCTAGAAAGTCACTAGTTGTACATTGCAAAGTCGTACATTGCAAACTTACCTTGTTCGCGCAACCTCGAGAGTACTCCCACTCCTCCTCAGTCACTTCTTCACCGCACTGTTGTGCGCTTTTCAATTGGTTGTGCAACCATCTTAAGCTCATGAATGTTGGTAGGATGTTCAGAACCGTCGGATAGTGCATCAGTGGTCGTCTTCCCCGTCTCCACTGGATTTGTACCCTTTGTCGCTCTTGCTTTGCATCCTCACATTGTGAAATCCACTTTTGTATCACTGGATTGTGAAGCATACAAAATCCATTGATTTTAGCCTCTAGATCTTCCATCATCTTCTTCTCAACACCGAGATTGCACATGACAATCCCAGATATGCGCTCATCATCTATGGTTCGCCATAGCGTGTCCCGGGCTTTATCAAATCCATCTAGCCACTCTCCAATGTACACTAGGGACTCTGATACCAGCCAACCTTCTGCCATTCTACCCTCCGGACGTGCCTTCTGACTCACATATCCCTTGAGCATTTTCATGAAACGTTCTAAAAAGAACATCCATGTGAAATGTACTGTGCCAGCTATTTCCACCTCATCAACTATGTGAACAAGAAGATGCACCTGAATGGTTAGCATGTTAGTAGGAAAGTGTTTCTCAAACATGCACACAACCTCCGCAGCGTTTAGTTTGGCGAATGGTATGGAGTCTACGTTGATCTTCTTTTGTGAGATCCATTGTACCAACTTCGCAAGTTTGTAGATTGTGTTACGGATGTCAAGAGACAAACATCCCTTAATGGCCACCGATATAATAAACTGCAAAACACGTGCAACAATGAGATTAAAGTCCACACACGAATTTGTTACACAATTCCCACTATGATATATTCCACTATGAATATAGCTGACACAATTTATGCCAGTCGTGTGACTTCAAACCGGTAAGCTTTCCTTCTTTAGTAAAACATGTTCAGAGCGAGTGTATTACGCCAGTGGGGGTCCGAAAAGATCGAATGGTCTCTTTTACTTTGCATTCTTGGGCTCTTGGGAAAATCCATAGCGCTTTAGGGAGTTTTATCGATCCATCGGATGCTGTCTGTGACCAATATTGGTCCATACGATCCACATTTCTAAGGTCAACCCTAGCTCCCAAAGTATCTTTCTTGCCGGTCAGATGGTCCCATATTAGAGTACCCACATTCTTGAATATATGCATTGGATCGAGCAAGTGATTGATCATGAGTCGGGGCCAATATGGTAACCTGTACCATAGAGATAATCTCTTCATCCCTGGGGAAAAAACGTCATCACACATCTCCTTCTGCTCTAACCATGCTTGTGCAGACATCCTCGGTGGCTCTCTTCTCAAAAAGTCGTCACATAACACATGATTCTCTGGAAGATATGCTTGATGAACTTCGTAGATTTGCTTCTTCAATGAGGGCGCCCGACGTGCATTCAGTCTAGGTCCACATGTGACACATGCTCTGTATCTGCTTGTTTGAAGCCCTGCATGTATACACATGATAATAGATAAGCTTGAGAAAAACCAAGATTTACAGTGTTTGAGTTTAAGTGTGAATCACGTGAGCATTCTGTTAGTTCGGGATAGTCATGCATGATCCACATTAAAATGCCTCTGATCAAAGCATTCCATCGACCTGTGTGTCGGCTCATATCCACCACTTCTATGCCAATCCACAATTGTTGTAGCTCTTCCAATAGTGGATGAATATACACATCCATATTCTTCACTTTATACTACCCCGGCACACTCAAGCTTAGCCATAGGTGCCCCTTCTTCGTAGTCAACCACGGGGGAATGTTGTAGTCGACGATGACAGCGGGTCATACACTGTAAGATGTTGATCTTTGACCAAATGGATTTACGCCATCCATAGCCAGGCCTTGGCGCAAATTTCGAGCTTCCCTGGAAAAATCCGACCATGTTTCATCTATATATTCCCAGGCTGCGTATTCTGCAAGAATCCATAGCACACCATCCGAAGATTTATTCTCCTCATGCCATGATGCTAGGGCGGCCATGGACTTACATTCGAAGAAATTCTTGATGCGAGGAAGCAGAGAAAAATGTCGCAAAACTTTTTGCGGAATTTTTGTTCCGTGGAGATCTACTCGATATCTCTCGGAATCACATTTTGGACAATTCTCCATGTCTATGTATTCCCCTTTGAAAAGAATGCAGTCGTTAGGACAAGCGTGGATTGAATTGTAATCCATCCCCAAGTTTCGTAAAATCTTTCTTGCTTCCTCTCTGGAATCTAGAATCACATTATCAGCTGGCAGTATGTGATCTTTGAGCAATCTACACAACGAAAAAATACGGTACAATTGTGTAAAAATCTATCAGATCATTATACATCTAGAGTTTTTTTATTAAAGTAAACTAATTATAATAGATTACCCGAAAAGCACTGTGACGCTAGTGTCACTCCATCCAAACTTTGTCTGCATGCTGAGAAGAACCAGGAGCGCCTTCAATCTAGACACACGTGGTCCATCATACAATGGTGTATCGGCTTCACTTTTCATATCATCATAGATAAGCCTTTCTGAATCCATGATCATCTCTATCATTTCATCGATCTTGGGCTCAAACATTGCCTCGTTGGGAATGTGGTCTGCATGATCATCCCCCGATATGTCAGAGGCTACATCTTGTGGCCTCACATATGTTGCTTGACCAAAGCGCCCGCGAATACGTCTATTGGGTTGCAAGGTTGCTGCCTGTTGGCCAGCGTCAGAGTCCGATGAGTTATAATTGGCAACAACTCGATCTATAATAGATGGATCGAACTCGCCAAATTCGCGAACATGCTGCAAAGAAACGCGTCTTGTCCGTCACACAGCATGCTTGCATTGATTACAAGGACATAAGGATCTGAGAGATAGGTGTTTCGGTTGAATGGCCCCACATCCTCGTCACTACTCATAATGAGGGTAAAAACCTTATAACCTGGACAAAAAATTTAATCTTCTATTGGGATTCGTCGTCTTTTATCTCTCTCTCTCTCTCTCTTTGTTCACACTGTAAACTACCTCACCTTCTCTAATCATGTCCAATCCCTGAACACCTCGGTCTATAAATGCACGGAGATCAGGAACACCGGGTTATAATCTCGTCTTTATTGGTCAATGCCTATATTTGTGGGTACAAGAAATCATCACACCCACGTCTACATGATAGTGCATGTAGTGGAAAAAACCCCTTTGCCTCTTCTCTAGCTGTAGCATTTCACAACATTTTAACATCTTTTCACAGTAGATCTTTGTCTGTAGCATGCAGGTACGCCATTCTTGCAATGTAGCCGATGCCTGCTCAAAGCACTTAATTATTACTCTAGATTTGACAGCTGTGTAGTGTGTGTGTGTGTGTGTGTGTGTGTGTGTGTGACCCTTGGAATCGTCATCTTGCATCACTAATTTTTGTGTAGGCTCAATTTACTCTTCCATTGGCTGATCATGACGGCTTATTGTATGGAGGTGGAATTGCTGGTCCGCATGGACTGTCGAGGCTGTGAGCGCATGAATTTTCTCATGTAGGAAAACGGAGTCTTTTTCAATGATTTTCATACGAGCAAGTGTTTTTCATACAATGCTTACCATCATGAGTGCACCTTCATTGACATGCAAAGCGCGCCTTCATTGACATGCACTAAAATCTAACCTAAATCTAAAAAAGGCTAGTCCATCGAACATAAATCTAGATCTAATTCAATCTTAAACTCAAAACAAACCTAAATCTAATCTAATTTAATGTAAATCTAAATCTAACGTAAATAAACCTAGATCTAATCTAACGTAAATCTAACTAAAAATAAACCTAAATCTAATCTAATCTAACCTAAATAAACCTAATCTAATCTAACGTAAATCTAAATATAACCTAATCTTTAACGTCTCTTGGGATAGTTTCCTACGATGTTAAAACTTTCTTCTTTTCGTGTGTGTGTGTGTGTATGTGGGTGTGTGTGTGCCAATAAAAAGAGGAAAATGGTATAACCTTTCTATCACCCAAGTCTGGTAGATTGGTTATGCCATTTCCCTCTTGAATAATAGGTCTTGAGTTCAACTCCTCATCGGCTAGATCTTTAAGATCTCTTGGGATAGTTTCCTACGACGTTAAAATTCTCTTCTTCTCGTGTGTGTGTGTGTGTCGATGTGTGTGTGCGCCAATAAAAAGAGGAAAATGGTATAACCTTTCTATCACCCAAGTGTGGTAGATTGGTTATGCTATTTCCCTCTCGAATAACAGGTCTTAAGTTCAACTCTTCGTCAGCTAGATCTTTAAGGTCTCTTGGGATAGTTTCCTACGACGTTAAAATTCTCTTCTTCTTCTCTCTGTCTCTCTCTCTCTCTCTTTGATTTATATCTTTATCTCTCTCTCTCTCTCTTTTACTCTCTCAATGTGTGTGTGTATGCATTCTTTGTTTATGCATGTGTGTGTGTGTGTGTGTTTGTGTTTTGTTTATGCATGTGCTCTCTCTCTCTCTCTCTCTCTCTCTCTCTCTCTCTCTCTCTCTCTCAAAAACACAATGTGTATGTGTGTGTGTGTGTGTGTGTGTGTGAGAGAGAGAGAGAGAGAGAGAGAGAGAGAGAGAGAGAGAGAGAGAGAAAGAGGGGAAGGGAACATGACAGAGAGGAGAGGGAAGGAGCATACCTGGCTCTCCATCCTCTCCTCGTGTATGTGTGTGTGTGTGTGTGTGTGTGTGTGTGTGTGGAGAAGAAAGAGAGAGAGAGAGGGAGAGCGTGGGTTACCTTTGTTTGCTTGAGCGTCAAAAAGTCAGATCTGAGTTTTTGGACGCTCTCGCTATGATCGTCGCTACGAGCATCTCTAAGTTATAAGAAACTTAGCGACGCTCATAGCGACGACCATAGCAACACCGTGGGTTTTCACTTTTGAACGTCGCATTGCGAGCGTCGCTAATGTGAAGTACCTCTCGTAGTGCAAGAGTCCTGCTTAGGGGCTAAGATTGGTTCATGATATTTGATATGTTCCACGTTAATCAAGGGTCTACTGTCTTATACTAGAGTATTGGGCAGACATGTATCCTTGGTTTGATTGGTGTAAAATATTCCTAATTGGGTACAAAATACATCCTTCATTGGGTGTGCAATGGACATTGTATGTATGCTATCAATTTCATGTAATTTGAAAACACACATTTATATTGTTTAAAGATTACTTGCACTTATCATGCTATGATGCTTGAGGTTTGATAAAAATTGATATATGTACATCTACAAAAATCAATATCTGTGGATATTTGAGAAAACATCAAAAGTATTGATTAACTAGGTCTATATATTTGACTATGCATGCAAAGTAATTTTTTAAAATAGTTGAATAATAAACACAATACTCGATTTTTTAAAAGAGTTTTAAATTGTTGTGTGGCTACATTTTACCATCAAAATCAGTGTATGTTTGTGTAGAGGTGGAGTATCTTTGTTGTTACTTTAGCTATGTATTCATTGTTCCATGCTTGCTTGAATAGATTATTTGAGATGGAAGAAAACGTAGTGATAGAACTCAAATTCAAACTAGAAAGAAAAACAGGCACTTGGGATAGAGTGGCAATATGCAATTAACATAGGTGATTGATTCATAGATTGGGAGTGTAAGCTATGCCATACAACAAAATTGGGTGGGGCACCTCGACTAAGGGAACATTTTCTAGGTGGACCCAAGAAACGGGGTCGCATATGTACCCACCCCAGTGCAAGTGCAGTGGTCAAACACTAGAGGGAAAAAATTCAAAAGAAAGAATCAAAGAAACATTACACGTCTACTACTAATGTCTCAAGGATTCCATAACATATTGGCTCCAACCAACAGACTCTGAAAGCATCACCGACTTGCACTCCAAATCCCAATGTGCAGCCAAAAAGCAATGTACCCAGTGCATCTTCATTGAAGCGTCATTTTGACCTGGGAAAGGTGTTTATGTGTCAAATTTCATTGCAAGAAAGCGAGTTTTACCAAGCACCGAGAAAACTTTATTGAGCAAACACAAAAATCGAGCAAAATCCAAGTGGAAAAGAACTCTCTCTCTCTCTCTCTCTCTCTCTCTCTATATATATATATATATATATATATATATATAGATATTTATATATGTATATATGTATATATATATATATATATATATATATATATATATATACACTTGGTATCAACGGGATTTGATCTACCACATCCTATCTCTGGCTTGGTCTAAACACTAGACTAGATCGGACTGGATATCATATCTACTACATTGTAACTGTCTGATTTACTTTGACCCTTTTCTCTCTCTCTCTCTCTCTCTCTCTCTCTCTCTCTCTCTCTGTATCCTGCTAAAGGTTTGGCGCCTCTTCATCCATGGTAACTACCTGGGGTTTCTTTCACCCCTTGATATTATTGTGTGAAAAGAAGACTTCTTGGGCGCCTTGGACTTTTTTGAGGGTCTTCATTTTTCTAACCAAATATCTCATTGCATAATGAGGCGTGACAACACATCATATCGACTTCAATGGCCGAAGGTACCGCCGCTTACTGTTTTTGGGTTGCATGCTCAGAGCATCGCCCGACATCGGATGAGGGAGGAATCGAATGCACTGCCAGCCAGCCTCTCCATTTGCCCCGAAGAGGGCTCCACGGCCACTTGAATGTGACTGCGGACTTTCTTTGGCAATACTATATAAGATGAGCCTAAGCTCACTTAGCTTCCACTCCACATTGGGTTTCCTTTCTATCTTTTTCAATACTGTTGAGATTGTGAGTGGCTTCATCTGTGCAAGTCCTTTGGTGATGACTCCTAACAAGAAGTCGCTGTCCGAATCTACAGAGGTACCCTGTGTGATTTTAATATTGAATGGCACTTTGGGCATGGTATGCTTACACCATTTTCGGTTTAAACTTTGCAAAATAATTAAAATATGCTTTCTATCTCTAATGGGGAACATGGAAGCTCGTGTTTCGGGCTGTAGCAAGGCTCACTCTCTGGTTTTTTTTGGATATGGTATGATTGGGTTTCTCACAATATCTCAATGGATCGTGCTGGGTAATCCAATGTGTTTAAAAGGTTGTATTGCCCTTGTATCCGAGTAGTGGTTGACACTGTTCGGGTGTTCTACTGAATGTGGTGAATAAAAGGATGGATTGTATCCTGTCCGGTGTTTGGTATGGGGTAATGTATGCTTTCTTATAATGTCCTAGATATTTTGTAGACTGAGTTGTCTTTCTTTCTATGGATATCTTACAAAAGCTTAAGCTTTGATTTCGGACTGTTGCATGGCTCAATATATCCATTAAGGAGTAAGGTTTTGAGACAAGGTGTAGTCTCGGGCTGCTGGACTACTCTTGTCTCTCATTTTGAGGGGTTGGGTTGTATCTACCTTGACTCTTGGCATTATCTGGTAGTGATGTGTCTAATCAGTGGATGGACTGAGATTGATTGTTGACTATGTAAGGATCCTTGCCGTTGGTAAATATATGGTAAGGTAAGCTATCCTATGATGGTTTTGGCCGACTGGTTTGCTGGTGTTACTCACGACTGCCGACTCTTAGGATTGGCTTACCTCGACTCTTGGCACTATCTGGTAGTGGTATGTTGGATAGGATGATTGGTTTTTTCCGACTAATTGCTGGTGAATTAAACCGCTGCCTAATATGATACAGCTATGATGCTTACTCTTAAATATTAAGTCTATCTTGCATCGTTTTTGACGGGTAGGTTGGACAAACCTAATAAGTTGTTTTGTGAGAATCCTTGCCGATGTTTGTTATATGGTAGGATAAGCTATCCTCTGCTGGTCTTGGGGTTATTTTAGCTGACTGGTTGGCTGGTTATATTCACTGCTGCCGACTCTTGGGATTGGTCTACCTTGACTCTTGGCACTATCTGGTACTGGTATGTTGGATAGGATGACTGGTTTTTTTGACTGGATTGCTGGTTTATTAAACTGCTGCCTTGTATATACAGTTATGATGCTTAAACTTAAGTATTAAGTTTGTCTTGCAGCGATTGACGGATAGGATGGACTGACCTAATGAGTTATTTAGGGCTGAAGAATATTCTGGTGATTGAGTTGGTTTGGGAATGGAACGGCTTAAAGGCTCCCCACTCTATGTGGAAAATTGTTTAATGGCCTTTGCTGGTCTTAGCTGGTGCTGGAGCCATACTCTTTTTCTCTGATTTTTACTGGCTGGTAGCTATGGAAATTATTTGTTTTTCTAAAAGCCATATTTTACATACAAGTATTTGTACTAGCTAGGAGCTTTTGGGTTTTTTTTGGCCTGAGAGAAATACCAATTGAATGATTGGATTGGATGTGAATGTATGCATATGCTCATATTATTTCTATCTGGATTTAGGAGGTTGTTCGTGCTGATGCATTTTCTCACACTAGCTTGATTGAGTGACTGTATACATATTCTCTTTTTCATTTATAGGGATAGGGTTGCATGACCTTGGGATGGCTCTTACAAATCTATACTATTTAGTCGATACAGCGTGTGTTTCGAACGGCTGGATGACATTGGACTGGGAACGGATTGGTTGTTCCCTCGACTGAATTCTATTTTGCAGGCTATGTAAAGAAATAAAATACTAACAGTTGAGCATTATGTTGCGGAGAAATGAACGGGCAGCAGGCTGTAGTCATAACATGGGTTGGTCTAATGGTTGGTTTAGGGTTTTATTTTGGAAACACATGGGGGATATGGGCCCCTTGTTCGACCTAAATGAGTGGGGTTGCAAAATATATTTCTATTTATTCTCTATATGATTAAATGGTAGCATAACCGGACGATAAAAAGGCTGGTGGTAAAAAATTCTTTTGTCTGCTGACTAAAATCTCGGATCATTACTGTTTGTGTTTTTGGTTTTTAAAGAAAAGATGGGACTCAAAGATTGCTTTAACTCATTAAAGTAGGCTTTTTGAAATATTTTTGATGGTGGAAATACTGGTAGAGGCGGACAACCATGCTAATGATTGATTAATCTGGATGAAAAACACTAAGACCTAACTTCACAGTAACATAAAAAACAACTGATATAGCATGAACACTATTTTGATCGATAAAAACTAAATTTTAAAGTACAGAAGGAAGGATTCTTACTTGAATTGAAACTGGAAAGTTGTTTCAAAATTCCATTCTAGTTTAGGGAAACAAACTATTACTAATCACTTTAAACCTTAGCAGCATGATTTTTCTTTTTTTGATACCTTGGTGACAAGGATGACAACTAGGTCACCCCAGTTACGTGCAATGCTGTTTGGAAGCTAACGAATAGTTTGTTTTCTTACTGTGGATGCAGGTAAGGGTGTCCTCTCCTTGGCAATTGATTAAGAAGATGAAGTGTTGTACTTGTAACTATTGGACTATAACAGGACCATCCTACCCTTTAATGGCCTGTTACTATGATGTATTTGCTTTGGATAAACTGTCGAAAGAAATACATGAGTTTGTACTTTATCTGTAGGCCAAGGTCTTTGTAGAATATCTCATGTGTTATGTATACTGTTAATAGTTAAAAATCTCTCTCCTTAAGCACATGGGTGCTTTTTCAGCCCTCAGGTTGCCCTAAAGCACCAAGACCTAGTCTATAGGATGTTTATCCTCAGAAGATATGGCTTGCAACCATATTTTCTGGGATAGGGAGAATCCCACACAACCGTTATGACCTTCTGTCTTGTTGTTGTTAAGATGGAATACTTACCAACTCCTCTTTTGGATCTTACTAATTTTTTCCTATTTCTGGCTTTAGATTATCCCTATCTCTACTACCCTTGACCTTTCTACCTTGCCCTTCTCACCGGCATCCCTGCTCGTGATTAAACTAATCCGCGATGCTTTAGCCATTTCCCTCCTGAATCAACACTCAAAAGTAACAGAGGCCCATGATTCGATCATGAATCTGTTATCTTTGAACGACTGGGTTTTGATCCTCGCCAACCTGGTTGCTGATTCAAAGGAAGGGGTACTTCATCTACAAAGATTGGCTTCAAATCTATCTGCTATTGAAATAAGTCATAAAACTGATCTGCTACAATTCTCAGCTAAGGGAGCCGACCTATCTAACTTTATCAGAAAGTTATGTGGCCTCACTTCATGTTTTGCTTCCACTAAATCATTCGATCCTGCTAAGGCTCCTAAAGTCCTTTTTTGCAGGGATGACACGGCTCTGGAAGCTATAAAAAGCTTTCAACAGGGACTTAGCTCGTCAAGTGAGACTTCTTTACTTGATATGGTTCCAAAAGTCTCAAAATGTTTTCCTTTTCTTCCTCCCAGGTAGATTGCAATTGAAGGAATTGAGCTTGACCATCAGCTTTGGGAACTTCAGAACAAAGCCTTTGTTGCACCCATCTCTATAGAGATTTGGGTCTTCTTAGCAGCACTACCGGCCTCTACTAGTGAAGACTGTCGACTAGAGACCCTCAAAGGAGTTCAGTTCTTGGACAAAGGTGATGTGATAAAAGCACCTTTTAGTATTCACTTCTTGGATTCTAGGAAATGCCCAGTCTTATAGGCATCTATGTCAGAATCAAGGGGACGATGACCTTTTCTAAACAAAGCAGTGAATTCTACTCTGAGTCTATTTGGAACATCTACCGTCCTTACATCAAGTCTGCTTGTAAAGCTTTGGATGCAAAAGCAGACTGTGAAAGCAACATCCTCTGATTTGATCATGCCATCTGGTTTCTTCTCAACCATCTGGAGGACCTCTTCCCTTCACAAACGGAGGAGCATTTTTTATCTATGATCTGTTCATGGCTTGGTGACCAAGCTAAGGAAGCTGTGCGAGCCTAGATTGCATATCTACATTTCAGGAATTTCATGTATAAAGCTCTGAAGGAGCTAAAGTTAGATGCACCTAGTCATCTACTGTCAAATCTTAGTGCTTCTAAAGGGATCAAAAATATTCTATCCCTTCTCAAACCATCACTAGATACAGATGAGTCCCCCACTCTTAAAAGGCCTCTACTGACTAGTTCTGCTTCTCACTCTATCACCTCATTTCTATCCTCCTCTTCTACACATGGGTCTTCTGAAGGACGTAATAAAGCTAGAAGCTATGTCAAAGGAAGAGGGAAGAATCTCCCTATCAAGAAAATGTTTAACTCTTGATTATTGCTTTTTCAAATCAAGCGGACTGATTCTGGGAAGCTGGTTCTATGCAAAAAAGATTATCTGAAGAAGCGTTTAATTCACTGCCATTTTTCAAATCGGTTCTTTGATCTTTATACACCAAAGTCTTTGATGCAATATGCCTTTCAATGATTGTTTGGCAATACTAACATGTTAGATGAATTGACTTTTGGTTGGACCTTTGACCCACCACTGAAGTATTTTGTATACTCTACAGAATTTTTGACTTTTGACAAACAACCATCATGTACATGTCCTCTTTTCAGAGACCACTATTCGGATTTGGTGAGTTTGGACAACACGTTTGTACTACAGATCTATCTCTAATTGGTTCAAGGAAATCAAAGACCTATTGAGTAAAGGTCTAAATCATATCTCCTTACAACCTTTGAACCCGCACTTGGCATTGGCCGCACTACTTACCTGCTTGGCTAACATAGCCAAGGTATTGAATTTAGAAAGTCTACAACATGCTAGACTTTTTGAGTTTATTATCTCATATTTTCAAACGTGTATTGGAGCAATCCCACCTACATGGTTAAGCCAGGAAACAACTTGGCTATCTCCTTCACTGCTGTATATGATAAATAAACTAAAACAGGATTGGTTTGTGGTAGGACTTGACAAAGCCCTGCATATACCTACTCTTATCTGCAAGCACCTAGCCAAAGTAGCAGCTGAGGCTAGGCTTTAAGGACCAGAGTTCCTAATATCTGAAATGTGTCCAGAAGAAACAACACGATACCTGGGTATTTCACTAAATAAGTTAAAACTAGACACTCATAGTTCGAAACTACCTTTACTATTTCCCACGTATAAGAGTCACAAACACAAGTTTAGGTGGATTTCAGATGCCTCTAATTTCATTATGTTACATGCCATAGACGTAATTACTGCGTGTCTCAATCTCATTCTCACTGACTTTACCAACATCTGCGAAGAAAACTTTATAGCAGCTAGGACCTTCACAGGGCTTCAAGTGAATAACTTTTGGCTAGCTGTAAAAAACGCAACTGAGGTGTTCATTAATCTACCACAATGCATCTTTTTCATGTTTTCAACAGATATCACGCAATGCTATGAAAACATATCACTATTTGAACCTTTGGGGCTGTTTTCTGTCCTACAACAGATGATTAAATGGGTGTTTGAAAAAAGAACTTTGATAGGTTATCACGCTATTTCACTTACCCGGAGTCCCAGATGGGTAAAAAACGCACGTAAGGGACCACCCACTCACTATAATTGGTGTAGTGTGACTATGGTTATTGAATGGCTATTTCAGAATTGCTTTGTTTTGTTAGGGAATCAATGCTTTCGGCAGATTCATGGTATCCCTATGGGATTCTCATGCTCACCTGTTATGTGCAATCTCTACCTTGCTTTTTTTGAGTATAGATGGATAATGAAACAACTAGAGACAACGGACACCACTATTGAATTAACACTCTTTCGGCATACCTATAGGTATATGGATGACTTATTAAGTCTAAACAATCCCAGTTTTGCAAAGTACTTACCACTAATATATCCCGACACACTTCAAATTGAACCTACCTCGTTGGATTGCGTGAACGATACCGAGTTGAATATCATCACTAAAACAATATTTCTAAATATAGAGTTATCACTTATTTCTCCATTAACTGGGAGGTTTGTCACAAAATTCTCCTGGAAAAGAGATAATTTGCACCTGATCTTGATCGAATACGTCAAAAGGAAGAGTAATCATCCACATAAGATAGCTGTAAAAACCTGTCTCGGCATGGTGTATTTGATTATGTACTCATCCTTGGACTCATTCTTAGCCTTTCAGGCAATTTGTCACCTTATGAGGAAATATAAGGCGAATGGTTTTGCCATGAAAGAACTACAAGGCACGGTTAGGAATTTTCTCGCTAAAAACTCTTGGCCCCTATGCTTGGCTGACAAGGAGACTATTATTGAACTTCTAACACTCATACACTGATACATTGGTTGTAGGGGAGGTCTCACCACTTGGTGATGACCCCCCTCACCAAGTGGAAGATCTTCCCCTGGGTAAGGGTGGGCTCTCTCTCTCTCTCTCTCTCTCTCTCTCTCTATATATATATATATATATATATATATATATATATATATATATATATATATATATATATATATATTTATATAGATAGATATATACTTGGTATCAACGGGATTTGATCTACCACATCCTATCTCTGGCTTGGTCTAAACAATAGACTAGATCGGACTGGATATCATATCTACTATATAGTAACTCTCTGATTTACTTTGACCCTTTTCTCTCTCTCTCTCTCTCTCTCTCTCTCTCTCTCTCTCTCTCTCTCTTTTTGTGTATCCTGCTAAAGGATTGGCGACTCTTCATCCATGGTAACTACCTGGGGTTTCTTTCACCCCTTGATATTATTGTGTGAAAAGAAGACATCTTGGGCACCTTGGACTTTTTGAGGGTCTTCATTTTTCTAACCAAATATCTCATTGCATAATGAGGCGTGATAGCACATCATATCGACTTCAATGGCAGAAGTAGAGCCGCTTACTGTTTTTGGGTTGCATGCACAAAGCACCGCCCTGCATCGGATGGGAGAGAAATCAAATGCCCTGCCAACCAACCTCTCCATCTGCCCGAAGAGGGCTCCACAGCCAGTTGAATGCGACTGCGGACTTTCTTTGGCAATACTATATAAGGTGAGCCTAAGCTCACTTAGCTTCCACTCCGCATTGGGTTTCCTTTCTGTCTTTTTCAATACTATTGAGATTGTGAGTGGCTTCATCTCTGCAAGTCCTTTGGTGATGGCTCCTAACAAGAAGTCGCTGGCCGAATCTACAGAGGTACCCTGTGTGATTTTAATATTGAATGGCACTTTGGGCATGGTATGCTTTGATATAATGGTTTGAAATGAAGGTTTTTCTGCTGGGTAATTCACTGATGTTGCTTACACCATTTTCGGTTTAAACTTTGCAATAAATTAAAATATGCTTTCTATCTCTAATGGGGAACATGGAAGCTCGTGGTTCGGGTTGTGTAGCAAGGCTCACTCTATGGTTTTTTGGATATGGTATGATTGGGTTTCTCACAATAGCTCAATGGATCATGCTGGGTACTCCAATGTGTTTAAAACGTTGTACTGGCCTTGTATCCGAGTAGTGGTTGACACTGTTCGGGTGTTCTACTGAATGTGGTGAATAAAAGGATGGATTGTATCATGTCCGGTGTTTGGTATGGGGTAATGTATGCTTTCTTATAATGTCCTATCTATTTTGTAGACTGAGTTGTCTTTCTTTCTATGGATATCTTACAAAAGCTTAAGCTTTGATTTCAGAATGTTGCATGGCTCAATATATCCGTTAAGGAGTAAGGTTTTGAGACAAGGTGTAGTCTTGGGTTGGTAGACTACTCTTCTCTCTCATTTTGAGGGGTTGGGATGGATCTACCTTGACTCTTGGCATTATCTGGTAGTGATGTGTCTAATCAGTGGATGGACTGAGATTGATTGTTCACTATGTAAGGATCCTTGCCGTTGGTAAATATATGGTAAGGTAAGCTATCCTATGCTGTTTTTGGCCGACTGGTTTGTTGGTGTTACTCACGAATGTCGACTCTTAGGATTGGCTTACCTCGACTCTTGGCACTATCTGGTAGTGGTATGTTGGATAGGATGACTGGTTTTTTTCCGATTAATTGCTGGTGAATTAAACCGCTGCCTAATATGATACAACTATGATGCTTACTCTTAAATATTAAGTCTATCTTGCAGAATTTTTGACGGGTAGGTTGGACTGACCTAATAAGTTGTTTTGTGAGAATCCTTGCCGATGTTTGATATATGGTAAGGTAAGCTATCCTGTGCTGGTCTTGGGGTTATTTTTGCCGACTGGTTGGCTGGTTATATTCACTGCTGCCGACTCTTGGGATTGGTCTACCTTGACTCTTGGCACTATCTGGTAGTGGTATGTTGGATAGGATGACTGGTTTTCTGACTGGATTGCTGGTTTATTAAACTGCTGCCTCGTATATACAGTTATGATGCTTAAACTTAAGTATTAAGTTTGTCTTGCAGCGATTGACGGATAGGATGGACTGACCTAATGAGTTGTTTAGGGCCGCTGAAGCATATTCTGGTGATTGAGTTGGTTTGGGGAACGGAACGGCTTAAAGGCTCCCCACTCTATGTGTAAAATTGTTTAATGGCCTTTGCTGGTCTTAGTGGTGCGGATCCATACTCTTTTTCTCTGGGTTTAACTGGGCTGGTTGCTATGGCAATTATGTATTTTTTAAAAGCCATATTTACATACAAGTATTTGTACTAGCTAGGAGCTTTTGGGTTTTTTTTGGCCTGAGAGAAATACCAATTGAATGACTGGATTGGATGTGAATGTATGCATATGCTCATATTCTTTCTATCTGGATTTAGGAGGTTGTTCGCGCTGATGCATTTTCTCACACTAGCTTGATTGAGTGATTGTATACATATTCTCTTTTTCATTTATAGGGATAGGGTTGTATGACCTTGGGACTGGCTCTTACAAATCTATACTATTTAGTCGATACAGCGTGTGTTTCGAACGGCTGGATGACATTGGTCTGGGAACGGCGGACTGGGTTTTCCCTGGATTGACTTCTATTTTACAGGCTATGTAAAGCAATAAAATACTAACAGTTGAGCATTCTGTTGTGGAGAAATGAACCGACAACAGGCTGTAGTCATAACATGGGTTGGTCCAATGGTTGGTTTAGGGATTTATTTTGGAAACACATGGGGGATACGGGCCTCTCGTTTGACCTGAATGAGTGGGGTTGCAAATTATATTTCTATTTATTCTCTATATGATTAAATGGTAGCATAACCGGACAATAAAAAGGCTGGTGGTAAAAAATTCTTTTGTTTGCTGACTAAAATCTCGGATCATTACTGTTTGGGTTTTTGGTTTTTAAAGAAAAGCTGCGACTCAAAGATTGCTTTAACTCATTAAAGTAGGCTTTTTGAAATATTTTTGATGGTGGAAATACTGGTAGAGGCGGACAGCCATGCTAATGATTGATTAATCTGGATGAAAAACACTAAGACCTGACTTCACAGTAACATAAAAAACAATTGATATAGCATGAACACTGTTTTGATCGATAAAAACTAAATTTTAAAGTACGGAATGAAGGATTCTTACTTGAATTGAAACTGGAAAGTTGTTTCAAAATTCCATTCTAGTTTAGGGAAACAAAATATTACTAATCACTTTAAACCTTAGTAGCATGATTTTTCTTTTTTTGATACCTTGGTGACATGGATGACAACTAGGTCACCCCAGTTACCTACAATGCTGTTTGGAAGCTAACTAATAGTTTGTTTTCTTACTGTGGATGCAGGTAAGGGTGTCCTCTCCTTGGCAATTGATTAAGAAGATGAATTGTTGTACTTGTAACTATTGGACTATAACAGGATCATCCTACCCTTTAATGGCCTATTAGTATGATATATTTGCTTTGGATACATTGTCTACTACTAATGTCCCAGGGATTCCATAACATATTGGCTCCAACCAACAGACTCTGGAAGCATCACCGGCTTGCACTCCAAATCCCAATGTGCAGCCAAAAAGCAATGTACCCAGTGCATCTTCATTGAAGCGTCATTTTGAGCTGGGAAAGGTGTCTATGTGTCAAATTTCATTGCAAGAAAGCGAGTTTTACCAAGCACCGAGCAAACTTTATCGAGCAAACACAAAAATCAAGCAAAATCCAAGCGGAAAAGAACTCTCTCTCTCTCTCTCTCTCATCTCTCTCTCGCTCTCTCATCTTCTCATCTTCTCTCATCTCTATCTGTCTAAGTCATTTTAGTTGCAAGTCATTGTCAATTATGAATCGAGTTTAGAAGTAGAAGAAAAAAAAATTAGAAAGTCGTAAAGAATCTATCTATCTAAACTATCTCTCTCTCTCTTCTATCTTCTAATGTGTCTCTTCTATTAATGCGTATCAGTCATGCATCATGGCTCTCATAGGCTCCACCCATCGTAGCAAACAAGTTTTAGGCTTTCAAAGTGGTACAGGAGGACATTCAAAGCAGCTAAATTAAAAAAAAACTTAGAAGTCGTCTACCTTGTTCATGTAATGTGTTATCATCTTCATCTGGAACACTTAATCATATTTCAGGTCTCATTCTAAATGGTACTATCTTCATAGCAGCTTCATCTTAACTATAGCTATCTCTTGAAACAACATGGAAACCTAAACCAATGTCATGACTATCACTATCATCTGGAAACTTTCTTTCAAAAATCCAACTTAGTTGATCACTACAAACAGGTTCCAGAATGGATGCACTCCTGAAGTGCCCCAAAAATATTTGGAATAGAATAATTATAGGAAGGATAAGTCTCTTCACCTTTTTGATGCCCAATCCTTCATGAATTCTACTCCCATTTTTCATTTCCCCATGCTTATGAGGATCCCACATGTTTTAAATGTAGCCTCATAATAGAATTATAAGTAGCCTCCTATATTAATATAGTCTAGCCTAAGGTTGAAACAATCATGTCTATACAACTTAAGATATTTCCTTAAGATAGTGCTAATAAACTCGCTGGGAAAAAGTATCAAACAATTTGCCCCTCTTTGGAAATATAATGTAAAAGCACCTAAGAAACAAACATTAATCCACACCCTTTGTTGTGTTGAACCTACATGCCTATCACTACTTCCTGCAGAGTTTTTCCTTCCTAAATAATAAGACACTCAAGTGCTTGAGAGGTCTGCATGAAAACAAGCCAAGACACCCCCTTATAATCTTAGCAATCTTTTAGCTTCTAAGAGCAGAGAATTGTCTACATCCACTAGAAATTCAAACTAGGTTGCTCTTTGCTTCCACCAAAACAAAGAAACAGAAAAAAACCATAACAATTTTCAAACAATAAACTTGCACATCAAAGTTCTAATTACCTGACAAGGAGAGGGTGGTAAGAATCAAAGAGCTAAGAGTAGTTCCGGGCTCTTATAAAGTATACATCCACACATTTTAGATGATTGCCGATGCGATGATTGCCGGTGGGAAGGATTCATATGCTTGTTGGGACAAGGCCCTTGATTATCCCCGATACCACCCTTAACTATCCCGTGCCGGTATGGAAGCATTAAGGGTAGTGTCCCATTCCAAAGAGCTTAGACATTGCTAAATAAAGTAATCCACTAAAGCATCAAGATGTATAATACATCTCGTCACATGTGCATTGCATTAAGGGTAGTGTCCCATTCCAAAGAGATTTAACATTGCTAAATACAGTAATCCACTAAAGCATCAAGATGTACAATACATCTCTTCACCTAAGCATTGCGTTTAGCCATCTCATGTCGGTGCGGAAGAATTAAGGGAAGTGTCCCAAATGCATTAAGGTAAAACATTGACACTTGGGGGATTCACTATTAGTAATGGGGGGATGTCACCTGAGAGCATCAAAATTAGAGAAACCCCCTTGTGTATGGTATTTTACATGCTAACCTACCCCCCTACATACGGACAAGATACATACGTTCTTGCAATGAGCCATCCCCCCTCATATGGATTTCGTATGGAATGTAATGACCCGCTATTTTATGAATGCTAGTAACATAACAATTTTAGAAGCACATGCTTTTGCAAAAATACATGTTGAAGTGCAAATGAACACAAGTGTAGATTGTAGTGTGTTTTCATTTGCAATAGATGTTAAGAGAACAAACCATGGAAAGCAACAAATATAATGAATACTAAATTAAAATAAACCAATTGATTTAATGTAATTTGTCAAAAGACAAACATCATTTCCCTTATGAACTGATACAAATCTCAGTCTCAAAACAAATGATACTAGCCACCTACTCAGTAGGTTTTCCACATGGGATTTAAGGCACACATATGTAATGGATTATTCTCTAAATAACAAATAATGGTATGCTCATAAACAACCATGGAAAACTTCACTTATTAAATCAAAACACATTACAAAATGTATTAACTTATAATTTTTCTCTAAATGTATCTCTTTCTTATTAAAATCTCTCTCTCTCTCTCTCTCTCTCTCTCTCTCACACACACACACACACACACACACACACACACACACACACACACACACACACACACACATATCATGTACCAAAATCAAACGTTTCTATTCATTCTAACTTTTGCAAACAATGTGTAATAGAGTATTAGAGCTATAAATTAAAGGCAAACTTAAAAGTCTCCTAGTTCTTAGGTCAAATTTGAAGCTTTTGCTAAAAGCATTTCCTGTTCACTTTAAGGCAAGGTTGCAATCAAGCTGGGTTATTAAAATTCAAAGGATCCAAGCCAAAACTCTTGAAGAGAAAATTGAATAAACGATCCAAATAACTTTTGTTTAACAAAAGAATAAGAGTGTAGAGACCAATAGCAAGAAAAGAGCACAACAAAAGCGACTTTATATGAAAAGAACCACTAACCAATGAATCACAAAACCAATGATTGGGAGAACGCTGATATGGATGGCGATGGAAAAATCTTTAAAACCCCATCCGCCAACAAGAGGCTTTTGATATTGGCAACCTTTCCCTCCTCGTCGAAAAAATGAGTGGAGAGAAGAGATCTTTTGGGATGCGCAACATAGTCTTGAATCCGGATGGGGCTCACAGTTCATAGCTGTGTGAAGGTCAAAGGAGAAGGCGGAGTCGCAAGAAACTTTCGACACATTCCCACTTAAAATTACCAGAAGGGAACTCACATTCCCATCTTTTTCCCCGTTTGGTGCTTAAAATCCATGGAGTGGATTTTGAAGGGAATGTCAAATTCCCTCTTGGGAATTCTAATTTCCCTTTAGAAATAATCCTCTTCCATGTGGGATAAAAAAAGTGAAGTGGGAAAAGTAAAGGGAAAGAACTTTCCTTAATTTTCAAAAAGAGGGAAACTATTAGACGAGCTATCTTCCAATGTTTTTCAAGTGGGTTTTACTCTTTTTTACTTTCCCATGCTACATAGTTAAATGTAAAAAGATAACTAGAAATATATAAGCTTTATCAACGTTGTAGCCCTAATCTTTCTATTTCTTACAAAATACCTTACCTCAGAGACAAAGTATTATGAGTTGCTATACATTTGTTGAGCCAGCAGAGGATCACACCCGCATTTTTGCTCACACCCATCATTTTGTAACCATTGATTGTAATAAATGTCTTTCCGACATTAATTTTGATTTGAGCCATTCATTAAGTAACGGGACTCAATTGAGTTTCCAGCTTGTAATCCCGACGTAATTTCACCTGCTGATGTAAATAATTAGAGATGTTCTCACCTCCAAGGCTGAGGTATATAAGCCAAAGTTTTGTAACCTAAAGGGGATTCAATAATTAATCAAAGTGAGTTTTTGAGCGCCGTGACTGTGTCTGAGAGAGAGAGAGTGAGAGAGAGTCTTATCTTCTTGCTACGCGAGCTACGGGGCCGCCATTGGAGAAGCGATACCACCATTGTGTTAGCAACGGTGAGAGCTACGCACAGATACCAAGAGTGCGCGCTATCGGCTTCTATGTGTGGTAAGTTCCTACGAGCTTCGGTGTGAGTTTTCTTCCAACTCGTGTGTCGGAATAGAGTGTGCAGCATATCTATAGAACCACAACGAGTAGAGCTACACATTAGTACCATCGGGGTCAAGTTTCGGTCACCTGTATTTTTCGGCCTGTCTTCATACGCGTTTACCGCACGGAGTGGTTATAGGTTGATTTTGCAGTTCAAGTCTTTAGGGTGTTGTTCTTACCTAGTGTATAGACTTCCCCTTGAGTTTGAGATCGATTCGATGATTCTAGATCCTGTTTCGTATAGCATTCGTTCGTAGTACGGATTTCAGTCACTTGCGTATTTTAGAACTTAGATTTGATTTCCTTAGTAGTGATTGTCATTAGAAGGTCGAGTAGGTGATTTGACACCCACCTAGTTGTTTCCATGCGCCTGCGGGTCAAGCTCCGTCCTCGTCTGACAAATTCTGTTGTTGGTTGAGTTCTCGCTATTTAGCTTCCGCTAGCGGCGTAACCGCCTTAACATTTGGCGCCGCTGCCGGGGACGAGAGCCCTAAGTAGGTGACCTTAGACTAATCCTACGAGGTGAGTCGTATAAACTACTTTGTATACTTTAGTTAGAAAAGATCTAGGAGTGGTGGACTCCGAAGGTCTCGAGAGATACTAGGAAGTGGGGTATTCCTGGGTCTTCCGTGTTGACAGTATTTTTAGTTTAGCTTAGATTAGATTGTTTTTGATGGTGTTTAAGTGGTTGTTGACATAAAAAGCATTTGCTACTCCTTGTGTGGTAGTAAATCTCTTTATATTTTCAATTGCAAAAAATCCATTTTATGATTAGAAGTAGCTTAGGTAGGGCCTGATTTGATCCTGATCTAGAGCTATCAATTGGTGTTCTATTTGCTTGATGTGTTTGATTGCATGTTAGATCACTGAAAAAGTTGCTTTGGTAGTGAAATATGCAATAAACAAAGTTCAGAAAAATTTTCTGTGTAACTGATTGTTGCTGAGCACTTAAAAGAGCTATTGGAAGAGTTCTGTGCTGAAAAACTGGAAATCTGCAACTTTAGACATTATACGCGTATGATGTCTTAGGACCTAAACAGAGACTAAAATTGAAAATTTGACATTGCCAGAGTGTTTAGAAGGGGGGTTTCACCCTAAGATCAACTTAAAACAAGAGCATTAACACTCAAAGAAACCCAAAAAAGACAAGTCGGAGTCCAAGAAACGCAAAGAATAGGAAATTTTGGATTCAAATCTTGTTTTTACATTCAAACCTGACAAAAACACTTGAAACTCAATTATAAACATTGGAGAAAGCTTAAAACCAAAAATAGTCAAAATCTGGGAAAAAAGACATCATACGCGTATAATGTCTTTTGGCACTTCCACCGCTTATTTTTGAAATCTGACCTGACAAGATTGTTACAATCACTGTTGGAAGCATAAATATCAAGTTTGGACCCAAATTGATGAAAAAGACATCATACGCGTATGATGTCTTTGACCTAATTTTGGACATATTTTGATACTTTGCTAACCCAGATCCATTGTAATAGCTGTCTAGAGGTTATATTTCAAGTTTCATCCCATTTGGATCACAATTGACCCAAAAAACAAGTCAAAAGCAGAAAATTGCCAAGAAAAGCCTGAACTAGCCATAGCTTGCTCAAACAGAGTTCAAACTGAATTTTGTCAGTGAACAGAGCATAAAGGGGCCACTGAGAGTGAGCATAACCAAAATAGTCAAAATCTGTGAAAAAAGACATCATACGCGTATAATGTCTTTTTCAGCATAACAGTAACAAAATTCTCACCTGATGAAACAGAAGTTGTCCAACTGACAAGATTAAACAATTGAGCAAGTATCAGTCAGTTTGGATCAATTCTAACCACAAAAACTTGAGGAAAACAAATTGCCGAGACGGAAAAGTTAAAGTCCTTTAGGGGAATTGATGAATTTGAGATCGGGCAGGAATCTCCGGAATAATCAACCAAAACAAGAGGAACCAGCAAGTGTCATATCAACCGAGGGAAGTGTAAACCAAAGTTGGGTGCAACCATTAGAGCCGATCTTTGAAGGAAGTGTCTCTGATACTTCTTCGGAGAGATCTTACGAGATTTTCACCGAAAACTTGGAACACTTGAACCTGAACAACAGAGAAAATATGGCAGCAGGATCATCAAACCCTTCCGCCACCATGAAGCTATTGTTCATAAAATACCAGTACGACAATGAGCAAGGTGCCAAGATCTACAAAGATGGAATGGACCGCTATTGTGTAAAGATAGAAGATAGACCAAGTGAGTTCAAGGACTTAGTGCCTGTGAGCTATAGCGGAGATAGATATCTAGATGACGAGGGTACCATGTACTTGGTAGTCCTAAACCCTAACATTGTGGACAAGTGGGGATTGATGGGCACCAAAGCCAAAATAGATGAAGAACTCGAGGAGAAAGCACCAATAATGAACTTCCCTAATGCGAGGTTAAGAAGAGAGAATGAAACTACAAGGATCAACACTGATAACATCTATGTGGGGCTGTACAAATATAATAATGGGGAGCAAGATCTCTATTATAGATGTGAAGAACCCTATACCGGAGAGTTGACAGCCCAAAAAAGAATTTATGTCTTTACCTACACAGAGGGATCGGAAGTGAAAATTGCCGCTTACGATAAGTATGGCAGGCAATACTCAACAATGGGCAAGAAAGAATTAGAAGGATATACATACTTTGGGGGACCTCTACATCAGTATTATGTTACTTCTAGCTCACATAGACCAGCACCAACAAATGGAGTGCAAAACTCAATGACAACAGGAGGACAAAGAACTCAGGTTGTTGACTCTTTCAGTCAACCTTGGGACTCGAAGCTCGGACCAATGGGATCATTACATTCCAGAGAGTCAATGGAGACGAATCGAGGTAGTGTAGTTCCAATCCCCAACCTATACCACTCCAGGTCCAAGGTTTGAAGCGGAACCCACACCATTTACCTCCCAGTAGTAGATTCAGGGCAGAGGAACCGACAAGGGTAACCCATGAAGTCCATGGTGCTAGAGAAAGCTTTAGCCGAGACACAGGAGCAATGAGATTGAGCAGATCATAGACGTATGAGACCATCTCAAGTAGCCAAGTGTATGCCCAAGAAGTATGGTGGTTCAGGAGATCCGTATGCACATGTGTCACTCTTTAAGCAAGTCTTAAGAGCTGAGCAGATAACAGATTTCCATACACAATATGAGGGATTTGGTCTTACTCTAGAAGGTACTGCATTGACATGGTTTCAAAGACCAATGAACATAGGGGGATTCCATGACATTGACCATTTGCTAAGAGAGTTTGCTGAGGAATTCTCAAAACGAGGGATTAAGCACAATACGGTCTCACAAATATATGCTTTTAAACAGAGAGAACACGAAAAGGTGAAGGAAGCTTCACTTCGCTTCAAACAATACATTGAGAGATGTCCAGTACGTGAACGACCACAAGATGACAGACTATCTGTTCTCTTTATTGAGGGACTGAGGAACGACACTCTCAAGAAGGACTTGCACTTGAAAGCTTGTACAAGTTTCGAGCAAGTAACGAGAGAGGCATTGTACTTAGTGGATAACTGTACGGTTTATGGAGAGGTGTCAGCGGATACAGATTTTGCATCCAGTAGCTCCTCCTCCGTAGCGAGCGAGACTACCACTAAAAAGAATGTTCAAACAACAACCATGCCAAATGTAGAGCAAATGATAGAAGATGCTCTAAAAAGGATGGCACCATACCAAAAACCATTGCCAAAAACACTGAAATGGTGTGCTATTGAACAAAAATGGACAAATCATCCAACAGAGGAGTGTTATTACAACAAAGGGTATGTAAGGGAGCGCCAGTATGCACCTCCTGCTCAATTAGCACCACCTCAAGTACATCCAGTACCTCGATACCCAACGGGAAATGTACCAGGACCTATGGGGATAGAAAGAAACCGCAACCGTATTGGGACAACAACCACCTTTACCAGGAGCAAGACCAGTGGGCATTAGATATGCACCAACCTTAGAGAATCAGGAAGAACAAGCCTTAGTGCCTGTTCAAGCCTATTATGAAGAATCGGGTGCACACATGTCTCCGACAGTGTATTACCCACCAGAAGAACCAAAACAACCAGAACCATGGGGCATGATGGGGAATGTTGGAATACCAACAATTACAAGTGCTTCTGATGAAGAGAGATACAATTTGGACGCAAGAACCTTGATGTTCATAGCTCATGGAGGGTTAACAGGACAAAGACCATCCTATCCACAAAGGACGAATCAAATGGGACCAAGACCAACACTAGGACCCTGTTACAAGTGTGGAGGTGACCATCTGATGAATGTTTGCCCACATACGGAAATCATTAGAATTAACGCTTATTGCACTGAGTGTGGGGTTACTCACTTCATTGAGGATTGTTCAAAGAATCCAAACAAAGTGCAAAAGACGACATTGAATATGCTAGAAACTATTCCTACCAGCAGTGGGTCTGAAAATGAAACTCTGATACCAACGCAAGTTGTTACTAGAGCTCAAGCTAAGAAAACCACTAGAGAACCTGAGAATGGAAAGTTAGCGACTGAAGTGGCTAGTCAAGGACCGCGGAGTCAGAAAAACACATGGAAAGCTAGAAAAGCACGCATGAAGTTGAGAAAAGAACGTGAAGACGCTATTCTAGCTGAGGAACTAAAGAAAAACTAAAGCTAGATTAGAAAAACTTGAGAGTCAAAACGGGAAACGAGAGATGAGCCCGGAAAGAACGAAACAAAAGAGTATCAAAGAAACAACGAGCTTAAGCTCAGGGGGATCAGTGCTAGTCGACAAGGTACACGAACCATTGGACGCACTGATGAGAGCTTACAAAGCTAGGTTAAGGAACAACCAAACACAAGAACAGAGGTGGCTGACATACCCAAACGCGGAATTGGAAAAGCAGAGACTTGAAATGTGCCAGAGAATGATCGAGACTGCACAAGCTTTATTAGAACCACCAAGAGAAACAATGAATTGTGGAACGGAAAACCCAATTCAGCAAGAGACTATCGTTTCACGGGTAGCTGAAAAGACTCCCAGTGCACAAAAGCCTGAAAATACACACAAGGATGACCGCATAGTGTTGAACACAACCGATCAGGAGATAGAGAGTTTTCATCCAGTCATACAGAGGTCTTACGGAAGAGATGAGGATTACAATGAATTTTGGAAACAAGTGAGAGAGGCAAATTTGCAAACGAGCTAAGTTGCCAAGCTAATCAGACAAATTGGGAAAAGGACATCAGGAATCCTCCCATAGTGGAATTTGAGGCAGGATCTCAAGTGGACTTGGATCTGCAATCTTACTGGGGAGATGGGGGCTCTGTTAGAACAATGGAGAGCAAACCTCATTCACTAAAACCTTACCTTCATACTTAGGAGAGTATGAAGCAAAATCCGAGATTAGAGCACTTCCCTCACGAAAAATCTCATCAGAAAAAGTCATGGACTCGCAAGGATTGATAGAGATTTTGTCAACACCAGTGACATGCACTATCACTCTAGCTGAGCTTTTGAGGCTAAGACCACATATGTGGACCACTGTAGGAAAATGCTTGGAGAAATTCGGGATAAAAGATCCAACATCGAGATTGCAAGAGAGCATAGAGGAGCTGAGCAAGCCACAAAAGAACGCTAAGCCTGTACCCTTAAACAAGGTCGGAGAGTATTGCGAAGGTGAAGAGGGGAATACAACCTTACCAGTTGAATTCCAAGGAGTGAACACAATGGCAATACTAGACAGCGGAGCTGGGGTAGCCATAGCTACAAAAGAAATCTGGAAAAAATGGGGAAACCAGCAATAAGGAAGACTAGGTTGAAACTCCAATTAGCAGATGGACACATGGAGAAACCTATGGGGTTATTAGAGAAAGTTGTAGTGACTTCTTGCGGCATTGAATACGAACATACTTTCGCTATTGTCGATTTTGGCAAGGAGAATAACTATGATATCATACTGGGAAGACCATTCATGAGACAGTTGAAAATGGTCCAGGATTGGGGCTACGATCACATATACCTGAGAAATATGGAAACCACTACACGTGTGAACCTGAAAGACCATAGCTACAAAGATGTGAACCGAACACCGGTAGAGGAGTTTGATTCAGCTACTTTGGCGGGATCCGAATTTCCAGCTTGGTTAGGTAAACCCAAGGAGTTATGGATGTGTGGAGCTTCGAAATGTGGAAGTCTGAAACGAGAAGAATGTGTTTTAGAAAGGGCTATCGAAGACGAAACTTATGTAGGAGAACCCTTTCCAGAGGATACGTTTGAACCATTAGAGTGGACACACATTCTAGCAACCCTAGATGTTTGTGCAATTCCGGATGGTCCCACAACGAAATTTTGCGACAAGGACGGGTACGACGTGGTTCCGTATTTCATGTTGAGAACTGTACTCAAAAAGAAACTGAAAAGAACGATACACTGGAAAAGGAAGATGAAGAAGAGGTGTTTCACGACATTCCCAATCATCCAGAGTGGGGAAATGAAGCAGACAACGAGTCAACGGACAATTCAAGCGGAAACGAAGAAACTATAATGGATGTCCGATTTTATGATTTTCGAACCAAACTAAACAACGCCAGAAACACTATAGAGCAAAGAAAAAAACAAAAGGGGTTAGAACCAATCCGATGCCTAGAATAAGAGGAAAAAATCAATTCCTAATGCTAGTAAAGGCTGAAGATTGTGTTAAGGATAAGATTTCTGGAAGAATGAGAGGCAGTGATCAAAAGAGCTTACGAAAAGACAAAAGAGGCTCAAGAAATCAAGTTCAAAAGAATGGAACGAAAACTGAAACAAAAAAATCAGAAAAGAACAAGCGCAACAGAGAATACACAGAGTCCAAGTTAGAACGTAGAAACAAGTACAGAGAGCTCAAGAAAACTCTGAAGAAGTTTGGACGACAGAAATTGAGAGTGGAGAGGACGAAAACGTCAAAATCAAGGAAAACATGGATGTTCCCTCTCACTATAGGAAATTCACAATAGAGGATAGGAAGGTGATATTAACCCCACCTATTCGAGAGAGGAAGGAGAACGAATCTTATGACGGACCGAGGATGCAAAAAAATTGATTTAGCAGCTCCAGGTGAGACGCCTAGACCGGTGTACATAGCCACAGATTTGTCTCCAAGCGAGGAAGAGAGACTTTTGAGTCTTCTCAGAGAGTACAGGGATGTGTTTGCATGGTCTTATAAGGACTTAAAGGGAGTTGACCCATCGATATGCCAACACTCAATCCCACTGAAACAAGACGCAAAGCCTAGCAGACAGAGACCATACACATATAATGATACTTTTGCTAAGCGAATCAAGAAGAGATAGATAAGCTAATGGAAGCTGAATTCATATACGAGATTGAACACACTGATTGGGTATCTCCGATTGTGGTAGTACCTAAGAAGAACGGAAAACTCCGAGTGTGTGTCAACTTAAAGAAAGTGAATGCTGCAACAATCAGGGACAATTATCCCCTGCCGATAACTGATCATGTTCTAGAGCGTGTATCAGGGAAAACAGCATACTCCTTTCTTGATGGTTTTTCAGGATATAACCAGCTAGCCATAGCACTGGAAGATCAACATAAAACAGCTTTTGCAACGGAGTGGGGAATTTATGCTTATCGAGTTATGCCTTTTGGTCTAACCAATGCTCCCGCAACCTTCCAGAGGCTGATGACGCATGCTTTCAAAGAATACTTAAGGCTGTTTCTCGAAATATACATGGATGACTTATGTGTACATTCTCTACTGAGAGATGAGCATCTAGAACACCTAAGAAAAGTATTTGAGAAATGTAGGACATATCGCATTTGTCTCAATCCTGAGAAATGTGTGTTTATGGTCCGACAGGGCAGAATTCTGGGACATATTGTCTCACAAAACGGAATATCCACGGATTTAGAGAAGATAAAAGTTATAGTGGATATGCCTAGACCAACCAATGCGAAACAAGTACAGAGCTTTATGGGACATTGTGGATATTATAGACGATTCATTTACATGTACGCTATAATAGGCCAACCACTTTACAGGCTAATAGTGAACTTTGAATGGACAGAGGAGTGTGAGGAATCGTTCAAGAAATTGAAAGAGGCACTCATTACTGCTCCAGTCTTGAAATCACCAGATTGGGAGAAGATATTCCATGTGCATATAGATGCTTCTGCATATGCAATAGGATGCATTCTGGCTCAGCCAGAAGAAGGAAACATGGATTTTCCTATCTGTTACGCCAGTCGACAGCTCAACCATGCAGAGAAGAATTACACCACAACAGAGCGAGAAGGATTAGGAATGATATATGCTGTGAAGAAATTTCGGCATTATCTTCTAGCCAACAAGTTTGTGTTTTTTACGGATCACCAAGCCTTGCTCTACCTAGTGAATAAACCATGCAATACCGGGAGAATAGTGAGATGGTTCATTATCTTACTGGAATTCGACTTCACGGTAGTAGTAAAGAAAGGAAAAACACATCTTAGAGCTGATCATCTTTCGCGATTGACGAATGGAGAAGACCCTATAGGAGTAGATGACGACATGCCAGACGCGTACTTGTTCAACATAGAAATGATACCGAGGTGGTCTCAAAATGTCGTTGACCTATTAACCTATGGAGGAGAGTTCGATAGAAGAAATACAACCTGAAACATATTGCTATTCAGCAATCCAAGAATCTTCAATTGATTGCAGGAAGGTTGTATCAATTGGGAAATGATCATGTTTTACGACTATGCATCAATCCTGAGGAATATAGTATATATCTGTGCGAAGCACATGTTCAGGAATGTGCATTTCATTGTTCAAGAAGGAACACATATAGGAATTTGTTACAATTGGGAGTCTATTGGCCAGGAATGAAAGAAAGCGTACATGAATATGTCACTGTATGTATTGTATGTTCATCAAAACCGCCAGCTGAGTATTCAACATTATATCAGATAATGATCGCTCCAGAATGGAGTCAGTATATTGTTGAATATCTCACAAATAGAACTTTCCCAGAAGGAACGTCAAAAGCTCGTCAGAAATCTGTAGAGACAGAAGCTAGAGATTACGCTTTAATAGGAGATCAACTCTATAAAGAGGTAAAGACAACCAGCTTAGGATTTGCGCATCAGAGTCTGAGTATGTGATAATCCTGGAGCAAGCTCATGGAGGAGTAGGTGGAGGCCATTTCTCAGGTGATAAGACAGCAAAACTTGTCTTAGCCGCAGGAATATGGTGGCCAACATTACATATGGACGCTGAGGAATACGTTAAAAGGTGTGATGACTGTCAGCGGACCAAAGTACCACTTAAAAGAGATGATATGCCGCTTAGACCAATGATGGGGGCAAGAACTTTTGCAAAATCGGGGATTGATTATGTTGGACCCATTTCACCTCCTGCATATAAGACTCATGCACACTACATCATTGTGGCTACAGACTATCTAACAAAGTGGGTCGAAGCAAAGGCAACTCAAAAAGATGATGCCAGGACCACGGCACAATTTCTATATGAATACGTCTTTGTACGATATGGATTGCCTATAGAAATTGTGAGTGATCGAGGCACACATTTCATAAATGAAGTGATAGAGATCCTTTTAGATGAATTCATGGTAATCCATAGGAAATCAGCCCCGTATCATCCACAAGCAAACGGACAAGCTGAAGCAACAAACAAAACCATATGCACGGTCCTTACGAAGATTGTATCTAAGTCGACAACTGACTGGGACCAGAAGTTGCATTCAACATTATGGGCATATAGGGTAGCATATAAAACATCAATAGGAACGACCCCATATAACATGGTTTTTGGGCTAAATGCTATCTTGCCAATAGAATTCTTGATTTCAACCTTAAGGGTGGCTAAGGATCTAGAATGGACAGGGCACGAGCTCTCTGATAGATTAGATGACCTGGAAAAGCTAGATGAGCTTCGCCTAAAAGCAGTAGCTTCCATCTACGCTCAAAAAAGGCGACAAAAGGAATTTTTTGATAAGCATGTGTGGACTAAAGAGTTTAAGGTTGGGGACTATGTCCTAGTTTACACTCTGAAACAGCATGCTAAGAAGCTTAAAAAGCGAGGGATGGGACCTCTGGTGATTAAAGATCTATCACCAAGTGGAGCCGTCAAGCTTGCTACATTAGACAGCGAAGAAATGCCCAATTGGATTAGTGGATGCAGAGTGAAAAAGTATCTGTTGCCGCTAACACAAGACATGCTTCTCAAAATACATCAAGAAAAGCTGCGTGTCCAAAAAAAGAAAAAGATTGTAGAGGAAGCGCAAGCTGAGGCGAAGGAAAGAATGGAGAAAAGAAGAATACTGCGTCAGAAACAGTGCAATGAAGGAGCAATACGAATAAACGCAGTCAGTATAACAGAAATGGGGAATGACAAAGAAGAACCCATCATTGAATGCAAAGTAGGGACCAACCAAATCAAAGCCAGAGCACTATTGGATTCAGGAGCTCAAGCTAACCTACTTTCACTCAGTTTGTATAGACAATTGACAAATGACACTAAACTACAAACTGCCAAGCAAGAGTTAAAGAGTTACTCTGAGAATTCAATCAAAACTGTCGGATGCACAGTTTTACATATACAGATTAACCAGTATGTGTATCCTCATATGTTTTACGTGGTTGAAGACCAAGCTACACAACATCCATTATTGCTAGGACAACCATGGCAGAAGCAATACAATGCAATGATTGACTGGAGTTCTAAATCAGTGCTTATCAAATACGAAGGTCAAAGTCAATCAGTTAAGTTCACCAAAGGAGAAGAGCCAACTCCAAAGGACGAATCCAAAGACAAAGATAAACAACAACCAGAGAAAAAGAAGAAGCAATGGCAACCAAAAGTTTCTATACAACCGGATTACTCTTCGACGAGGAATTCTCAACAGTGGATAAGGAAGACAAGCAATAATATAACAGCTCAACCTTGGAAAAAAACGGAGTCAAAGTTGGTATGGAGACCAAAAAAGGTTGTGCTAGAGAACACAAAGGTGGAAAACAGAGTCTTCAATACCAGACAACAGAGTGATCCCCGACAATCAAGGACAGTGAAACAGATCTGGATTCCAAAGAAGTTCATGACGGCACAAAGCTACAGCAAGCAAATTTGCATCCCAAAGATTTGTAAACAGGAACTCCCTTCAATACAATCAACAGAAACTCCTAGGTATTTCAAGGCGAGGAAATCAACAAACAGATCAACGCAGGTTTGGGTCGCAAAGAGTTTGTGGCAAGCACAAGCACAGCGGAGGCAGATTTGGATTGTGAAAAAAGACAACAAGGTAATGAAGAACCCATCTACTGATTCTACTACCGAAGTGCCAAAACCAACCCAAAACCCGACCACCAATCCTTCAATCAAACAAAGAGCAGCTTTATTGGAAAGAATGTTGTATCGTCGCTCTACAATTGCATTGGGAACTTATGACCAAAACAACTACAATGCTTCACCCACAGACACTTCATAGTCGTCCGGGAGGACTCAGACTAGGAGGGGGGGAGGTATACAGGAGCTACAAAGCAGCTACAAGCGGAAAAAACAAAGAAAAACAAAAATTATATTACAAGGGCAGTGTCTTACATGATTTTGCAATTTTTTATGTTTGATTGCGGATATTGATAATATTTATGCCCTTATATACCTTGTTTTGCAACAAGAAGAGATCAAATGATGAATTTGGGTCTCTAGATGTGTAAATATCACTAAATAAGAGTGTTTTTGGAGCTAAAAAGTGGTAATCCAAGTCCAGAAATCACAAAGAAGTGTATATTCATATACACAGGGTTACCAGCTATTTATCGTGTATGTTTGGTATTTTTTGGCTTCAATTTACTATTTTCCTTTATTTTTTATGATTTTCTTAATAAAAGTAAAAGAAAAATAAAAAAAAGCAGGTGAAATGAGATCGGAAAAAAGAAAAGAATAGACGGCGATGATCCTAATGACAAGGGCAACCCATGGTAAAAATGGGGTACAATTCTGAAAAAGTTGCGGAAAGCCCGAAATGACAGAATTTTGGCAAAGTGGACAGATTTCTCAGAAACAGGTCAAATGGAGTCCAAATTGAGAAATTTCAAATCCTAAAGTGCATTTCACGACGAGATAGGAGCACATGTCAAATTTGGTAACAAGTGATCCGGGAAGCCCGAAGTTAAGTATTTTTCACTTCACTATCAAGCTCATTTCCACTATTACCTTCTTGGAGAGAGCAAAGAGCACACAGGAGCATCCGACCTTCTACCGCCTTCTACGACTGCTACGAGAGCTCAGAGGACACCAGACATGAGAGGTAGACTCGTTGCCATAAGCTTTTGATGCTTATCGTTAACTTTTGTCGCGAAAACTCACCAAAACCAAGAAACAAGAGCAGACGGGGAATGGGGAAGAACGCTAGGTAGGGGCACAACCGCCTAACCAAACTTTGCAAGAACTTAGAGGTGGGTTACCCTAGTATAGGAGATGAGTTTCTAGCACTCAAAGCTCGAGAAAGAACGACTGGAAGAACCCTAGGTCAACAGAGCCTGCAAGAGGCAAACAGAAAAAAGTTGTCGGAACGACACAAAACTTCTCAGGAAGCTTAACAACATCGAGGGCAATGCAACCATGGAGTATCTCCGGGTTTGGATCACCAAAAGTAGGTCGGAACAACCGATTCGGCTGCGGACACACAAAGCGTCATTTTGGCATAACGGCTAAAATTGACGACCAAATGACATGAAACTTCACAAGCAGCTTCAAATATACATGGATGACTTATGTTTGCAAGCAAAACCCAAAAGAAAGCTGATTCACTTACCGATGGTGAAAAAGACGCTTTCGGGCAACCAAATGGAGAAAGATGGAGAACGGGGAGCCAAAGTCAAGTTCAACCGAAATAGGTGGCTTCACAACATATCCAATGAGCTGGAAATGCAACTCTCAAGAAGAAAAGTTGAAGAAATTCAACTCCAAGGCAAAAAGACGACTTCGGAGACTGAAATGCCTATAAGGGGGCTTTTTAGCTAAACTGATGACTTTTTAAGTTGAAAACTAGTTAGCAGGGCTTAGGGCACTAGAACAAAGCATTCTTTGCACAAAAAGACCAACATTTCAAGAAAAGACATCATACGCGTATGATGTCTCACAGCATAATTTTCACATCCATTTCAACATTTGAGTGCATAGCCTCATTCCACATGTTAATCACATCCTATGAACCAAGTATCATGAGAATTGGAGTTAGAAAACCCAAGAAAACCAAAAAGACGCAAAGTAGGCCATAAATTGATTTTTGGTCCTAATTTTGTCAAAATAACTCCAAACTCATTGAAACTTTGTAGGATTGTTGATTAACACATCTACAAGCTATCTGGAACCAAAAAGCACCATTTTGACACAAAAGACATCATACGCGTATAATGTCTATTTGCACTTACAGAGCCAAAAATGCTCATTTGTCATCATACATCCATTATATATATCTAATACATGCTACATATGAAGTTTGGAACCATTTGGTCAAGTGGATCACCCCATTAGCCCAATTAAGAGAAAATCCTTCATACAAAGCCTATTTTTGTCCCAAATCCAACATATTCAAGTCCAAACCAAGATTTGAGTATGAACAGTCCTTCACTAGCACATGGAGAGTCCACAGAACCAATCCCATGAAAAATTGATGAAAAAGACATCATACGTGTATGATGTCTCCAGAGCCATTTTTAGTCCCAATTCTATCCAAACTTGATAAATCCACTGAATAAGCCTATCTAAAGCCAAAACCAGGCTTATAGAGAAAATTGGTCCAAAAATGCACTAAAAGACATCATACGCGTATGATGTCTCACTATGTGATTTTGGCACCTAAGGGCTTCAACCACCAAACAGAAGTGTTCTACATGCCATTTGAAGGTAATCCACCAAGTTTTATCCAATTTGGATCATAAAATCCATTTCCCTTTCAAAATTTTGCCAAGAGCCTGAACTGGACTGGACTGGCCAAAACTTGACCAAATGGGATCCAAACTCAAATCCAAGCATATGATACTCATGTATACACTATCAGCTACAAGCACAACCAATATGAAGTCATTCTGACACAAAAGACATCATACGCGTATGATGTCTCCAGCATGATTTTGAGCCCAGTTTGCATATTTTTTCACCTACATTGCATCCTTAGGCCCTGAATAGCTCATGTTTCAATTTTCAAGTCATTTGAATAGTTAAAAGCTTCATTTCGGCTTTCAGTACTAAAAAGACGCTAACTTCTGTAATTGGAGTTACAGGATCCATGGATTCCGCTAAGTCATCGGCAACTAAGAGAAAAAGCCCAACCATCAAGGACGCTCTTGCAGAAGCAGAACCTTTTGATATTCCAACAGAAACCCTAAAGCCAACCAAGACTTGGGTGGAGGAAGCAGTACTAGAAAAAGAGGGAATAAAGATCTACCAGGGGACTTTCAGAGATCCTCAAGGGCAATCGGTCGATGTACCTATGATCCCACGAGAATTAGTGGATTATAGCAGATCAGAGAACATAAGCAGATACCTGGAAAAGGCTGACTTACACAGGTTCTTCACCTCGAGACCATCAGGTGTAGACACAAGAAGAGTGTATGAGTTGGCAACATCCATTCAGAAGGATGGGAAAGCCACGTTGACAGCCATGGATGGAGAAACAGTTGAAGTACAGATCACTCCACAGCTCATTGCAGATGCATTGAAGCTGCACAACAAAGGGAGTTCTGTCAGAGAAAGAAGGGAAGCCATAGAGGTCTATGGATCAAAGAAACAAAATACAACCTACGGAGATATGGCAGATCAACGAGCTGCAACCCTTTACCGATTATACAACCAGTTTTTCCATGTGTGCAGTAAAAGACCGCAGAAGTATACTACACCACCCCATGCCATTGCGACAACCATCACATGGGCACTGAAGAGCAACGTGCCAAAAGAGGTGAATTATGCTCAATACATCCACGAGCAAGTAATCGCCATGCACGACCAGAGGCCAAAGTATATAGGAGGAGAATTCTGACAAGAATAGCTTATGAAGCTATTGGAGCCAGAGATCAAGGGCCACGGGTTCCCTCCCAGAATGAGTGGCTTAGAGAAGCCGATGAGGAGGAAGAACAGCAAGAAGTATCCAAGAGGGCGTCCACAAGAGCACGCCGAAAACTAGAAATAGTTTCAGAACCTGAAGAGGCTGTGGACGAGCCGCTCAAGAAGAAAGCGAAGAAAAGGCCGATCCCAAGCAAACCAAAAGTCAAAAAGCCGCAAGAATGGAAAGGCTGGTAGAGCAGTTTAGAGCGGAAAGAGCTCTAAAGGGGGACTTTGAAGAAATGTGGGTGCCAGACCCCACTAAAGTCGGAACCAGCTCAGCCAGGCCACATGTTGATCAATATGATCAATATATTAGAGCTTATGAGGAGTCGGAGGCCATACTGGAGCAGCAACCTGTCGAGCCTTATACTGAAGAGGAAGTACAGCTTTTAAAAGCTGAGCTGCAAAAGGACGACAAGGGGAAGAAGAAAGTAGATGAGTCTACTGAACCTCAAGAGAAAGACGGGCAATCAAACAAAGGGAAAGCCAAGATGACTGAGGACAATCAGCCCTCTTTTACTGTTGTACCAAGCCCGAAGAAGATGGAAATTATTGTGGAGGAAACCACAATAGAAATAGAAACAGAAGTTATGGAAAAGTCGGAGGCCGGGACCAAGGAAAAGAGGATAGATCCAGTTCAACAAAAGAAAGATGATTATGAGGATCTGGTCGCGATCGGATACAGTGAAGAAGAGGCCCTGGAGGCAGTTTATGGGATATCCTTACGGAAACAAGATGATCGGAAAGGGACGAAAGAAAAGACAAAGGGTACAATGGAGAGTGAAGAAAAAATGGACGAGCCGAAGCCATTGGAGGTGGTGGCAGAAAGAGCTGTCAAGTTGACAGATGAAGATGAAAAAGACATGCACATGGTGCATGAACTGCTCAGCAAGATTAAAGAAAGATCCAGAGCAAAGGAAGTAGCACTTGAGACAGCAAAACAAAAGGAAGCAGAGTTGCAGAAGAAGTTAGAGAATGCTATGACTGAATCTGAAAGTCATAAAGCATCACTCTACGACGCAGAAAACGAGAGGGACGGCTTGATACTCCAACTAGCCGAAGCTTCAAGAGAGGTAACAAGCTCACAGGAAGCAAAGGAGCGAATAGAAGATGAGCTGGAGGCAGCCAAGGATGAGCTCATTGAGCTAAGGAAAAGAGTCGAACTTCAAGAAAGGACAATCATGAGACTCAGGACCACCCCTAGAGCTAGCAGAGCAGGAACAGAACAAGAGGGAGCCCTCGTACCAGCTCTGGAAGAGCAGGTCAGAAGTTTGCAAAGAGAGCTGAGGTTAGAGCAAGTACAAAGATTGCACATGGCGGAGGGATCATTGGCTGCAGAGGAGAGGCTCACATCAGAAAACCAAACACTAAGGACAGAAAATGAGGCCCTCCGCAAACAGCTCCAAGAACTCCAAGAGCAACAAAGAAGAGAAACAGAGACACCACAAGAAGAAGCAGGGGGAGCAGCCATAGAGCTACCAGAAACTGGAGAGGCAACCACAATCGAAGATCCAGCCCCAGTTCAAGAAGTGTCCTCGACTTCAGGAATCTCTGAAGGAGAAGAACAAAGGCTCCAGGACCAAATAGAAAAGTCAACAGAGGAAAGTGCCAAGGCGGAAATGGAATGGGAAAGGAGACTCCTCATCTCCATTAGACTTCAAGGTTTAGACACAAAAGTGCTCCACGAAGAGTGGATGCAACCCAGCCTGCCTTTCCCTCTGATGAAATTTGAAGTGATAAAGACGAAAAAGAGAATAGAGGAGGAGCAGTATGTCGCTCTTTATGAAGGCGACATCACAAAGGATGAACAATCAAAGAAGATTGTAGATTCTCAACCTAGATGGAGGAAAGGTTGGCTGAACAAATACCCAGCCTACCTCATCTACTTGGTAGAGGCTCCAAAGGAGATTCGGGAGGATGCAACCTTCTGCCCGGTGCCAAGAGTCAGAAACTGGAAAGAGCATGGCAGGATTGCAGAAAAGAAGCCAAATTGGCTTAATTATCCCAGGATGCCAGGACCAAAGGAAGGAGAGAGAATAGGTAAAGCCTACATGGTGAAAACCCTAACGGGCACCATCAAACTCTTTACTGGCTCTCCTGACCTTTCGTGTCAGATGCTAAAGAAAATCTGCAGGACTCTCTTAGCATGCATTGAAGTGTTCGCGCCAGATAAAGCCACGACCTTGAGTCTACTATCGACGGCCGACACAGTGACAGATATGATGTATGATCTTTCTTTGCAGCCATCACCAAAGGTGTTACATCTCTTATACCAAAGAATTATGTTTTTGCCTAGCTTCCACATGCAAACATTCGAAGAAGCTTTCTACACCGGCTTTTTCACTCACGAAAGCAAAATATTCGGCCCAACCTTGACCATCGGCAACCTAAGCTACGAATCACATTTGCAGATGCTCAAGACGACAGGACTCTATTGATCAAGCCTAAAAGTCATGTCAGGGACGACATGAACGCGGAGGGGGGGAGTGTTGAGCCAGCAGAGGATCACACCCGCATTTTTGCTCACACCCATCATTTTGTAACCATTGATTGTAATAAATGTCTTTCCGACATTAATTTTGATTTGAGCCATTCATTAAGTAACGGGACTCAATTGAGTTTCCAGCTTGTAATCCCGACGTAATTTCACCTGCTGATGTAAATAATTAGAGATGTTCTCACCTCCAAGGCTGAGGTATATAAGCCAAAGTTTTGTAACCTAAAGGGGATTCAATAATTAATCAAAGTGAGTTTTTGAGCGCCGTGACTGTGTCTGAGAGAGAGAGAGTGAGAGAGAGTCTTATCTTCTTGCTACGCGAGCTACGGGGCCGCCATTGGAGAAGCGATACCACCATTGTGTTAGCAACGGTGAGAGCTACGCACAGATACCAAGAGTGCGCACTATCGGCTTCTATGTGTGGTAAGTTCCTACGAGCTTCGGTGTGAGTTTTCTTCCAACTCGTGTGTCGGAATAGAGTGTGCAGCATATCTATAGAACCACAACGAGTAGAGCTACACATTAGTACCATCGGGGTCAAGTTTCCGTCACCTGTATTTTTCGGCCTGTCTTCATACGCGTTTACCGCACGGAGTGGTTATAGGTTGATTTTGCAGTTCAAGTCTTTAGGGTGTTGTTCTTACCTAGTGTATAGACTTCCCCTTGAGTTTGAGATCGATTCGATGATTCTAGATCCTGTTTCGTATAGCATTCGTTCGTAGTACGGATTTCAGTCACTTGCGTATTTTAGAACTTAGATTTGATTTCCTTAGTAGTGATTGTCATTAGAAGGTCGAGTAGGTGATTTGACACCCACCTAGTTGTTTCCATGCGTCTGCGGGTCAAGCTTCGTCCTCGTCTGACAAATTCTGTTGTTGGTTGAGTTCTCGCTATTTAGCTTCCGCTAGCGGCGTAACCGCCTTAACAACATTTCAAGACACTTTTTGCCCGAAAAAAAAAAAAAAACCATGTGAATTTCCATTGCAATGTATTGTTTGCAAACTCAATGAAAGTTACACAAGTTCGGGCTCTATTCATAGTGAGGCTAGTCAATTTTCCATGAAATCTTACTCAGAAAAACATTACTTGCAAAAAAAGTCCAAGAATATTCTCTTATTTACTTTTCTAAGAGAAGCAATGAGTGGGGGGTACCCACTCATATAAGTGAGATCTATAGAAGAAGAATTTCAAGAGATTCTATTTCTCACATCTATCTGCATGAATCCCTAGCTTCACCTTGAAGGCCTTTGGCCGCCCTATGCAAGATGTTGATATGGGTCAAAGAATTCAAAATGCAAGGGATGTTTAGAAAAGTGTCCTGCTTAGTGATGTTGGTCACGTCGGGGGGAGGGGGGGACACAAGGAGATATAGGCACACATCATGAACCATGGGAGCTGGTCGAGGGGGGAGAGGATTGCAAAAATCTTCCACCAAATGATTTCTTTTGACGAGGATCAAGGAAAAGAGTGAGTAACCTCACATTGAAATAATCTACCTTAAGAGTCATCGTGTTGATTATCTTTAAATTGGCTAAATAAACTCTCATTTTGTCTCTATCCCAGGATCTTGAAGTAAACAATTATTTAAGTTGGGAAAAAATATGTAATGTTATATGCAGCAATTGCTATTCCTTCTTTTTTTTTGCAAAACTCACAATTGTGAGTAGAATTGGGTTAGAAACACCATTGGAGTACTCTCTCTTGTATCTTATAAGAAATTTTAAAATTCACAAAATGGACTTTAGATGGATCACTAATGCACATAGTTGTGTATTTACTCCTGCTACAACTATAATCACTAAATTACTCAAAGGTTTATAAGGATTTGTAGAATACACCAAAATTATACATAAAAAGCTACACACTTTTTCTGGGACACAAACCAATGGGTATTGGATGATCAATAATCAATATGATTTTTTTATTAATCTACCAATACATATCACAAACATTCATTCATTTGACATAACATCCTATTATGAAGCTATCCGTCATAAAGGCACACATGGATTACTTGAGGTACTTGAGAACATTATTAAACTCATAAAAACTATGAAATATCATGGCTTTAAGAAATACCGCAAGCATATTGTGCTTACCAAAAAGGAAAGTGAGGTGGTCTGGACATTTGAATACTTACACAATATTAATGAATTTGTGCTTGACATTTGCTTTACAAAATTAGGCAAACATATTTATCGCCAAGAAAAATCTATACCAATGCGATATAACTTCTCTCCATTATGGTGTAATTTATACTTGGCATGGTTTGAAATTGAATACATAAAAAAATAATATCGTCTTACACAATATGATATAATGAAAGACTTCTTATATTCATGGATATATATGGATGATCTACTGTTTGATAATAATCCCTTTATTTTAATGTCCAGACCACAAAAAGCCCTTGTCCCATGAGGACCCCTTTACAATTTACCCTTTAGACATTATTGGGATCAAAGCCACCCAGAAGGAAAACTGTCACATATTTAAATACATATATCCAATTATGTAACCAATAGAAGGGGGATATGTTACATACACCACAAGGAAAAAAAGTAAATTACCATGTTCTAATGTTTCATTTATTCATGCACCCAGTAATTGGCCAAAAAGGATGGCATATAATGTGTGCATATTACAAGTACTTCCCATATTGTACAATGCATCCCAAGAGTCATATGTTGTTACAGACTTAAATAAACTTGTTTCTATGTCTGTAGAGAACGGTTTCAAAAAAGAGAGGATTGTTACATGTATTACCAACTTCATTGAAGAAAGCCAATTTCCTGGTATTAGATTTACCATCAATACCTTAAAACATAGAGCTGGTAGAGGATAGGTCCACTTGGTGGCCTATCCTTCACCAAGTGTACCTTTTCTCAGGGATGGGAGAGGGCCACACACACACACACACACAGAGTATATTGGACATATGCCACATATAGATAACACCACGGGATATCATGCACACACACACACACACGCATATGGGACATGCCACATACGACTATCATCCTGTAATACCACACACACACACTCACACATGCACATGCACACATATTATATAATAACATTGACAAACATAAGATTGCATATGTATTGAGATGACATGCTAACATAGATTTACTAAAATTTTACAATGGCACAGGTTACCACTTCAGTAGTAGCTAATGAATGATGGACATATGTTTGAGACAGAAGAAGGACCCAAGCAAGTACTCAACGGTTTTTTTTAATAAACATAAGCCATCTGGCTTGTCATTGTACATATTTCTAGCATAGAACAATGTATTATTTCTTTTTGGTGATGGAAGACTCCAAATAAATGTACAAACCCTTGATTAAATTAATAAATATCTAGGGCTAAGGATATTATCTCGTTGTATTGAATATGTGCGAAGAGAGATAAGCTTAAATTGACTAAAAATATATTTTTAGTACCCACCCGAAGGGTGGATACACTCGCATAAGTAAGCAACTTGCACCTGCTTCATTAAAGCACCGAATGCAAGGTATGTATAAAAGAGGCCTATACACACAGAAGCAAGAACGCAACTACTCATGCTATTTGCAAACTGCCAGCGCCCACAATATGGCGTAGGTTTCTATACACACACACACACACACACACACACATATTTTCTAACTAAGCTAATAGCACACAGGCTACGGCTGTGTATTGGATACACACACAAGCACAAAGCTCACAATTGGTAGAGTTTTAAAGCACACATTCCTGCAACTGTAGCACAAGATTTACTACCATTCAATAGCTACATCTACTGCTTATCACACCGTACGGGTTGACCTTGGGCATACTGCACAAAGGTTTGCTCACGGTTATCTCTTGGAGTTGCGGCAATACACTTCCTCTCACAATAACAAGCTACAAAACAACCGGAGACGACAAAGGGCTGCATATGGAGCCTCCAAGTACATACGAAAAAACAACATACAAGAGGTATTCAGTATTTGGTATCAAAAATTGCACAAGCTCTGGTAGTAGCACAAGGGAAAGTGTTTTACATATATGGTTACGCACACACAAAGGGTTCTAATAGATGTCCACAACGCAACACGTAAGGTAATACCATTTCACAAAGCAACACACACAAGGAGAAGCACACGGAAGGGTGTCTTCAAACATGTATACACACACAAGGGATAAAACGCTGTGATACTAGCTATCATCTCAACTATGATGCGGATATGGTGCTTTCAAAATCACAAGGAGGTTTGTTTCCGCTGTTTTCATAGTCATATAAACACAAGACTTACAAATACATAGGCATGGTTATATAAAAAGCATTTTTTATTACATATGCATATGCATGTACAAGTACATATATACAAAAAATACGCAAAGGACACATAGAATTTCTCAAGTATGCACTTACAGAAGTAAATGTAAAATTATACGAGTAGTGAAGGATTAAAGTAAAGAACATATGATAGTAATGAGAAAAGCAACCGCATAAAGCTAACACAAAGCATAATAATAGCATTTGAATGGTGTAGCAGTTGCAAAATCTTGGACAATAGATGTGTACAAGAGAGACAACATAGATGATGATGGCAAATAATAACCAGGTATTGTGGTACCAGAGCTCTACTTAAAATAAATTTACGTTGCCTTGTGATCATATGTTTAAACAAGTTGTTATGTCATAGTATGTACTTTCCTTAGGAGCATTTCTGCTAAGTAATAAGCATAATTATAGATATGGGTCCACTCATGAAGCATTAAGTTCTGACAACCTCCTGTGAGGGCGGAAGTCAAGGTTTACTTGGTTTTCTTGAAAAAGAGTGATATTACAAAAAAATGTTAGACAGTAGTCAACTTTGATAGCAAAAAGTAAGTGTGTATACTATACAATGTAACAAATGAAGGATTCATATATATATATTGAAAAAATCATATAGTTAGGACTATGACATAAAGATATTAACCCCATATGTCAAATTACTATTGAAAAACAGGATTACAGGCAGACAGCTAGGATGATCATCACTCAGGACATATTTAAGCTACAACAAATTCGGCACAAGCTTATGGCTGCACATAGTAGGCAAAAGAAAACCAAGCCAATAGCAATTAGGGACCCTATCTCCAAACCATGTAAACCCATAAAAATGTTCAAAGACCATAATAGACCCTACTTACATAGACAAGCTAAAGAAAACATAATCTGTGCATAGGAGTATGGTTGGGGTATGGGATGTGACAACAATAACAAGCAGTGGGGATTGTTTGGATGCCTGTCACCCATTTTAGTAAAAATTAGTTCTAATTAGTTGTACTTGTGGTTGGTTGGCAGATAAAGATCCCTGCTCTCATCTGATAGGAGTTCCGGCTTAAACTCCTACCTTGTCATGTATCAAAGTATCTTGTAATAAGTTTATATATCAAGAAATTATTTTTTGTTTTGTTCTTTACACAATATGTTTTTGCAAACAGTATTTAAGTCTCTTAGTATATGATTCTGGATAATGGAATTTTAAATTCAAACACACACACACACACACATACACACATTCTCTCACTACGCACCCTCTCTACCCCCGCCTCCAGCTCTTGCACATAGACACTAATTAATTCACTAAATTATTTTTTATTATCATTATGCTTTATTGATGCTCAGGATTGTTCGGATTTAGACTTCTACTTTTCATCCCTACGTTCCATAGTTAATTAGCTCTATTTTATCAATAATCTCCCTATCCTGTTAAGTATGGAGCCTGATTTACCCCTTGTAATTTTTTGTGGTAAAAGTGCACATTTGTAAGGAAAATCGTGCGTGAAGGAAAATCCCCGGGTAGGTCACCTAAGAAAAATGTAACCTATCACGTGAGTGCAACAGAAGGGTATTTAAAGTTCTTTAAACTTACAGAAATATATATACAGAAGGGATACTATTTTTGAATTTGAAAAAAGCTTACAGATTTTAAAAGAAAAGGGTACATTTTATTCCTTAAGATAAGGGGTTTCACATCTATTTGTGAGCTCATTGGTGAATAATTTTGTCTAAGATGCTAAAAGATAGATCTCTATTTTGTTATAAACATTAGACTACATAGAAAATGGGGCAAATCCATGCCAAAATAATGCAAGGGTATATTGGGAATTTTCAAAATTTGAGGGGTATTTTGGGAATTTTCAAAAATTAAACGTGGTATTTTGGCAAATTTTTGTTTATTTTATTACCCTGCATGGTCAATTCAAAACATGGTTTTCTCAGGCATGTCTTCGCAAGTGCACCCCTAACAACGCTTCTCACGACCTTTAGAGAGATGGTGCGAGGTGGTGGGGTGATGATGTTGCAGCAACAGCAACAGTCGTCCATGGGCGTATTCACACCTAGTTAGCTCCGAGAGTTGGAGCTCCACACTCTGATCTACTGATCTACAAAAACATGGTTTGCGGTGTGAACATGTCCCCTAAGCTTGTTCTTCTTGTATGTACAAGCATGATCTCTCTAGATGGCATGCCGATACTTGGTTTTTGATTCCAAGGATTGGGTGTGGGCCCAAAGTTTCAGCATAGCTACGTGATAAGGTTTATGGTCCTCTATGGATTGTACATTTTTTTGGATTCCTTGCAATTTCCATTACAAGAGGGGTGCTCGGAGTTCTGATAGCTTATGTTACTTAATCAAAACAAATTTATATTGTAGCAGTGATCACCTTCATGCGCTAGAGTTTTCAATCCTCTACGGATTGAACATTTTGTTAGACTTGTGCAGTTAATATTATGGCAGGCCAGCTTAAATTTAAAAAAACAATTTTTGTTACATGACTTCTCTTTACTTTTTCTCGGAAAAATGGTGTGCTCGATTTTTTTTGCTCGGTGTATGGATTTCCTCCAAGAAAGCTTACGTAATGGTCTACTTGATGATGCATAGCTCGCTCTTGCTAAAGCGATTTTCTTTTTTAGGAAGTGCTATGATGATGGTGGAAAAGGAGTATTCAAAGAGAGCATGGAATAAAATTGGTGAGTTTGGATCAAAATTTTCACTGCCCACGTACCATGCTATGCAAAATGATCTATTGGAGTAATTCTATGCAAAATGCTATGTTCAAGTAAAAGAACGTGAAAAGGGTAATTCTTAGCAATATAGAGCTTTTTAGATGTACCATATTCAGTGACAACTAGTCCAATGTACAAAGAAAACCACTAATTAATTTAATGATTGTTTCACCTAGAGGCAAAACATTTGTTTGTGCTGTGGATTCACATGGTTCAATTAAGCCTGGGGTTTATATTGCTGATGTAATTGCCTCTGTGATAGAGGAAGTGGGTGATAAACACGTGGTTCAGACAATACAAAGAATTGCCAGAATGCCAACAAAATCTTGAAGCGATGGTACCCGCATGTTTTTCCTTCTGGGTGCAATACACATGGTTTGAATCTTGTATTAAAAGATTGGTATAAAAGCAAAAATACCAAGTGCTTCGTCTCTATTGTTGATATTACTTACCAGCTTGTGAGATTTTATGCCCAAAAGACATAGAGTATTATATATTCTTTGACCTCACTTGTCAGTTATGTTAAAACTACTTGCAAAGACTAGATTTTGCACTCACTTCTACGCTTTTGAGTTTCTTGTTTGAAACAAAGATACAATCATAACTACATTAACATGTATGGCATTTCATGATTGGGATAGCAAGAAAAATGAAAAAGTGAGAGAAAATCAATGTCTTGAGGGCAATAGGAGAAAAACTTGGTGGAGTAGTGTGATGGATGCATATCATGTAGTGATTCTTGTTATGTATGCCATACAAAATCTTGTCCAAAGGGTACCCAATCTTGGAAAAGTATGGATGCAATGGTGAAATGTCCAAAGGAGTTTGGAGTTTCCTGAAAAATTAGAGCAGTCGGTGGTGGAAAATCATTGGAGTGTTCCATTCTCTCGTTGACTCCTTTTGAAGTAATTTCATGCTAGATGGGTTGGAGCGCATACACCATTATATGCTATATTGGAATATGGAATTGATGTCCAATATTGAAGTGGTTCATGATTTTTACAAAGTGGTAAACACTTTTATGCCAATGTTGATGATCGTATAAGATGCATAAAAGAAATGTCCTCCTTTCGATTTTGAAAGAAGGTCTATTTTCAAACTCTCAAGTTCAACAAATGGAAAAAGTGCAGCCTGCATGGAAATGGTGCATGATGAATGGTGGAGAACACTATGCTTTCTTACGTAGCCTTGTGATGAAGGTTTTAAGCCAGTGTTCTTCAAATTCAAGCTTAGAAATAAATTGGAGCATGTACAAATATATCACTACTCTCAATCGAATTCTTGTAAATCGTGCATATAAACTTGTTTACATGTATTGCAATTAAAACTTTTATGTGGCACATTGAAAGCGAAGAATATGAAGAAGATATACCGAGATGGATGTACAATTGTGATGATGTAGAAGACACACACTTTGACGTTGGGACTTGTGATGTGCACAAGCCTTGAGCTAGACGAAAATCTCAATATAGACTCAGAAGAGCTGAATCAAGCATGCGACAAAGTAGACATAGATGACAAAATCTTGGAAAATGATGAAAATGAAGATTAAGCAAAAATTTCATTGAATTTGTGAAAGAGTGTCAGTAGTAAAATATTACAATTAGTTTTTGTCTTGGAAAGATTTTGAAGTACACTAGGAGTTGCCTCTTGCGATCGCGGTGGTTTATATTCATTGGCCATGCCAAGTATGGTATATATGCCTTCATTAATTCCTACATCACATGATGCGCATGTGGACATATTTTTCATTTGTCTCACCAAGCATATAAAATGGTAATAGTGTCCACATGGCAACATATAATGGCCACTCCAACCATCGAAGACTTTGTAGCATAGGGGACATTGGTTGGTGGAGGAACTGCTAGCCACATTTGAGACTCCCACAACCTCATAATGCGTTAAGAAGTGGGAGATGTGATTGCCTTGGCGTATAGGATATAAACATTGAGAAAGGCTCTGCACATCTTGCCTAAGCTTTTTAAGTTGCACTTCAACCCTTGCGGTGGTGGTGGTGGGGGGGGGGGGGGGGGGGGGTTGTGTCCGCGCTTGCAATAGTCTCACTACTTCTTGCTCTTTCTTTGAGAGCTTTGCCCCCCATGCTCTCCTTGAACTTTCTCAACTCCATTCCAACTCCTTCTGCCATAAGAGCAAGCTCTTGTCTTCCGAATGTCACTTTCTCCTCATGTATATCATGGGTGCTAACGATGACATCTCTGAACGCCAAGTCCACTGGCCTATCTAGAATAAAATGCATATAAAACATTTTAGTGAAGTGGAGCGGTGCATTTGCATTATGGAGAGGATGGCCATACACCTCTAGGAAGATTTTCTCATCGTTAAATTTGATGTCATTATTTTGGCACCTTGACACATTCCATCTTCCCTTCTTGATCTCTGTTAACCCTCACGGCACACGGACACCGATCACCTACAATGGACGCGTATTATGTATTTGGTAGAGTCAGGTACCGGGCTTGTCGGACCAATAGGGAAAGGTAGAGTGATCGCCAATGAGAGGCGCACTTTAACTTGGACATTCAAGGGATTAGTTGGTTAAGCATGGGCGCCCAAGTGTGAATGGGGTGAGCTCCTATAAAAGCCAACTAAACCTAATTTTTACTCATTCTCTCATTTGTGCAATTGAAGAGTGCTCTTGCTCCATCTCCATCTTCTTCTTCTTCACCTCCTTGTGTGTGTGTGTGAGAGAGAGAGAGAGAGAGGGAGAGTGTGTGTGCGATCGAGCATTACGAAGGCACGACGGCGGCGAAGCGGTTGAGCGCGGCACGACTGCAGCTTCTTCTTCATCGCGGCGAGGAATCCACCACGAAGGCGAGCGTAGAGCGGTGAGTGACACACCCTTTGTTTTCTTGAGCTTGCTAGTTTAGGCTTGTTGTGTGCTTGGAGCCGTTTGTGGCTCGCATACGGTGTATTGGCAAGTCCCTTGCTTCGACAGTGCGGCAAGGAGCGCACATTTTTGGCGCCGTTGCCGGGGATATGCCCTACACTAAGCTCGGTTAGCACTTTACGCTTCCTTGTGGTGCAATTTCTATCATAGGAAAGGCAGAGAAGGAGTGTGTGGAAGGTTTGTGTTTTTTGCGTTTTCTGCAATTTCTGTTAAGTTTCAATTTCTGCTATTGTCTGCGTTTTTTCAATTTCTGCAGTTTCTGCGTTTTCAAGTTCGGCGTTTTCACTTCCTGCTTTCGCATTTCTGTCAATTTTCTGCAATTTCTGCGTTTTTTCTGCATTTTCTGCATTTTCTGTCAATTTTCTGCAATTTCCGCGTTTTTTCTGCATTTTCTGCAATTTCTGCGTTTTTTCTGCAATTTCTGCGTTTTTTCTGCATTTTCTGCATTTTCTGCATTTTCCTGCAATTTTTGCGTTTTTTTTTCAATTTCTGCGTTTTTCTGCATCAACAAAAAAAAAAATAAAAAAAATAAAAAAAAATTGAAAAGATAGATCGGGATCATTTTCCCAAGCCCAAGCCCAAGCCCAAGCCCAAGCCCAGGCCTCAGTCCTCAGTCTTATGATATATAGTAGACTCACTCTTATATATATACCCTACTCCCTCAAGAGAGAATGAGAGCATGTGGGACAAGTCCTCCACTCTCCTCCTTTCTCTTCCCACTTGCACCCTTAGACTTTCTAGTTTGGGCCTAGTTCCCTACTGGAAATTGACAGTTTTAGGGATTCCGAGGGCATAGAGTGACCAAACGGAGGGCTGTAAAGCACGGCACGACCCTCTGACCGATACGCTCGTTTTGAGCTATCACACGGCCCATTCCACGACACGCTCTAAAAAATCTAGCAAAAAAAAACAAACAAAAAACACGCTAAAAACTAGTCACAAGGCCTCCTAGAGCAGCTTTTTGACACCTTAGGGTATCAAAAGCACATGCACTTACGCTCTGGGCGGGTGCTAGAACACGAGCATATTGAGGGTGCCTCTGTTCATACGGACACCCATTACCCATCCACGATAAGCTCTAGACCCTCAGCGGGGACACAAGGTAGCACCACCCAAGACCCTAAAATAGCCGCTAGTGATTCCTCCTCCGACTCAGAAATCATGGAAGCATACCCTAACCAAAACACTGAGAGAGAAGGCCATGCACCTCCCGAAGCTCCACAGCCTAGTACTAGTATGTTTAGCCGTTTCATGGAAACATTAGGTAGAGCTACTCGCTCGGAACCTGATGCAAATGAAGCACACGAAGGGGGTGGGGAAGTGGACTCTCCTTTCACATCGCACGTGGACCCCAGACCCCCGAAGAGTGTCCATGTGGATATCCTACCAACTTCTTACCAAGAAGGCCCTGTTGAACTGCCTCCTTCAGAAGTTCCCTCTAGAGTACCGTTGGTGGCAAGTAAAACCACGGGGAGCAACATTGCTTCTACCTCACAAGAAACCATTAACACGTCGACTCTAGAAGGATTGTTCATTAATGATCAGTGGACATATGACCTCCACACTGAGGTGTTGACGGATCTACACTCTGGCCACGCCTACCATGTAGGATGGATAGAGATTGTACAATCCACCTCTAGTGCCACGAGCATCGAAGATCAACAGAAAATGATCTGTAATGTTATCCATGGCATTATTCAATCAGAAAGGCAAAACCGAGGGGTAAATATACTCTCAACTGGCCCCATGAGATTTCTGGATACGAGCAAGGCTCAACAACCTACTCTATCACAAATGGAGACTCCTCTAATGAGTCCCATGGACCCATCTTACATCATTTCACCTGGTGTCTCTATGCAATCTGAGCCTCCGAGCGAAAACTTTAGCTTCCCTAACTTGGCTCAACCCTCTATTAAGGAAAACACAGTGCTCACTCCAGGGATAAGCCTAACAGAGAATGTACCGATGACATCTACGGTTAGCGCAGTGCCACTACCTAGTGTCGTAGTACCTAATATGGGGCCTCGACATATGTGCCTCTAGCCCCTATGCACACATGGCCCCCACACCTCCAATTGTACCACTTGCTTATGCTCCTCGAGTGCCGCTCCCTAGCTCTTATCCGAGTGGACCTATGCCCGGTTATGTTCCATATCCTGCATCATCCACACATATGCCAAGACCGGTACCCGTTCCTCTCCCACATATGATTCCAAGAGTACCTCCACCGGCCCTACCTCCTCACATAGGTGACTTGGCAGCGTTTGCTCAAACCATAGGTCGATCTATCGCGGAAAATATGCGTCATGCTCTGATAGAGAGCCTAGAAGTAAGGCAGTACAAATTGCCAAACTCACGCAAAAATTCAATGGGGACGAAGATGCTAGGAAACACATTGAAGTGTTTGAACAAGTATGTGATTCCTTAGGGGAACGCAACGAACTACATAAGTGCAATGCCTTAAGCTTGACATTAAGTGGGAAGGCTGGAGATTGGTATAGGACCCTAAGGGTGGACGAGAAAACAATCTACCCTACCCTTCGAAGGTTGTTTCTAAAAGAGTACATACGAGAAGGTGTGCTTTGGGGTGTAGCATCTCAGCTACAGAAGGCTGAACGTAAGGAAGGAGAGTCAGTAAGGGACTTCATTAGTCGTCTAAAGCACTTAAACTCTCGTTGCCCTGTAAATGAGCGCTTCAACAATAACCAACTGCTTGATCGATTCATTCGAGGGTTGAGGAATGAAGGAATCTATAATGGACTAGTGATTAGAGGTATCACAACCTGGGAAGATGTCACTGCCAATGCCATCCAACTAGAGGACAACTTGATGATAGCAGGCATGAGGGTGTCTACTGACACGGGATCCACTAGCTCACAAGCAATTGAGTATGAACCCATGACTGCAAAGCCCATTGCCAATGAACCAAAGGTATTTGAGACATTCTTGACAGACCTCACCAAGGCAATCCAAGAGTCTCTTAAGGATAATCGACCCCCTCAAAATAGTCACATGTATCCAAGAAGGGAGCAATAATGGTGTTCCATTTGCTTAGGTCCACATAGCACTAGAGTGCCCTACGTTTAGAGTAAAATTTAATGAACTTGCAACGCATGTGGTAGGTATGGTCACCAAGCTAAGGATTGTTTAATGATCAAACGTATGATTGCAAATAGACCACCTGTAGCCTGGACGGATGCGCCTCGAGTCCCTGTATTGATGCCTACTCCACCTGTTGAGCAACTACCGCAACACATGGTCCCTAGATCTCAAAATGTTGTACAAGCTACACCGCTACCACCTCCTGTGCTAGGACCGCAGCCCCCGCATCCAAGAGTCGCCCCTATGAACCAAGTGGGTTGCGAGCCATCAAATGCTTATGCAGATGGTTGTGAGGAGGAAATAGACACTAGTATTGCCACGGACTTGATACATTGAAGAGTGTTCCTATATAATACATGGAAGATTGTTGGGGACAAGTCAAGCCGGTTTATCAAGCTGCTGCTCTCGCATCCAGAGGTCAAAATATCAACACCCAGGCTAGGAGGCCACCTCTTCAATGCTACGAGTGTGGGGGACCACATCGAGTAGCGGAGTGCCCTATTAGGCTGCAAAAGAATGCTGCACAGATGCAAGTGAATCAAGGGAGCACGTCTGCAATGCCAATACTCACATGTAATCGTTGTGGCATAGATCACTTGATTGCCCAATGCCCCTATAACCCAAATGCGCCTAAAATCACACCCCTGAATTTGGTCGAAATTGCTAGTGTGACGTCACCAATACCACCCGTCGCACCCGCTTATGCGATTACACGGTCCATGCTTCAAGGGCCAGGACATATCCTCGAAGAGAGAGATACCGCATCAGTTATCCAAGCAAAGAAAAAGAAGACACGAAGGAAGAAGTCGCAGAATACGGAAAATTCAAAGCCAAGTTCCAAAACAAACATAGGAACAGGAGATGACCCCGTGTATATGAATGACCTCGAGGATGATTCAGATTCAGTCGAGACAATGGAGACTAGAACCAATACCACAAAGGGAAAGACCGACAAAGAAAACCGTAACATGGGACCAAATGAAAACCGAATAAGAGAAAATCATAAAGAGCCTCTGAAAACACCACAAGTGTTTCCAAATCCAATCCAAGACCCCCAAGATAAACCGCAAGGGCAAAAAGGAAAAAATCGTAAAAAGAAGATTGGGACGTACCCAAACCCAGTAGATGAGATTGAGCAGGTGAAACATCTAAGAGGTTTAGTGGAGGAGACTCAAAGGAAACTAGAACCAGAACCCATGCAGGTCAAAATTCATGACACAGTGTTTCCCACGCAAGTTCATCCACCCCACATGAACCATAGACCGTTAGCCATATCTAGTATCATCCAAGAAGGGAGTGAGGACAGGACATCAGAAAGTGAGCATACACCCTTCTTGTTGGAAAGGATGTTTAACGAAGGAATACCTGATCCCATTGAGGAATATGAGATTCCATCCTCACCAGTTCCTAGTGAAGGACCTACACCCTGTAAAACGCCAATGAATGTTGCCAAACTAGTGGACTTCATGTCTTCTGAGGTCCGAACCACGATCATAGCAAAGCTGTATGGAGATCCTGAGTTATTCCTTGCACTTCGAGCATTCCTTAACGGAGAGCTACGAACGGGATTACCGCAGTTTGCGCAACCAAATAGGCCTGACTCGATTATGATTGATGAGGAAAATCATGTGCAATCACTTGACTTAGATGGACACGAGTCTGTGATCGAGGTACCCATTAACGAATTAGGGCAGTATTTTGAAGGCGACGAGTCTAATGCGACCCTACCCATCACTACCAAGGGATTAACTATAAAGGGAATTCTTGATGGTGGTGCGGGAGTTAGCATCGTTACAAAAGATTGTTGGGAATCCATGGGAAAACCCCGCCTCAGTGTTACTAACATTGTGGTAAAGATGGCAAATGGTACCATAGCCAAACCTATGGGGATGCTCAAGGATCTTAAGATCAAAGTTCTAGGACACAAAGTACGACATACGTTCATTGTAATGGATTTCTCTAAACACCTTATGTCATATGAAATGATTTTAGGACGACCATTCATGAGGGAAGCACAAATGGTTCACGATTGGTCTAAAAATCATGTCTATTTGCAATTCCAAGACTCTGTCCTTAGAGTGGATTTGGTGACTGGTAAAGTACACCCCTTAGGGAGTAAAACCATTATTGATCATCGCTCTGACACCACAGTTCACTCGGCCCCACTACAATATTGTTACACTTGTAAGAAGGATACAGACATTGGCCAAGATTCTCCTTACATGGATGTGTTACCGGGTATGACGGAATCAGACAATGTGGATTGGGTCCACCTAGCATCAACCATAGACACTTGGGGAAATAGGGGGACGACCTGGGTAACACCTGAGGGGAATGAAATGCATATACCCTTAAATATGCTACAAGCAATGCATATCGCTTCCGACAAGACTCATCCTAATGTAACGAAGAAAACATACAAGTGGGTTCCTAAAGCTTCTTTAGTGACCATAGATAGTGCTAAAAAACAGAAGCCTTGTAAGAAACGTACCACTCGCTCCAAGAAAAGTAAGAAAATGTTGCGATGGATCCCTAAACGACTATTGGAAGCCCAAGGCTACTATCAAGGAAATGATCAAATCTGGGTGCCAAAACGTAGATTGTGCTCTTACCTATCACCTGACCCAAGTGAGCCCAATCCCGTAGCTCCAAAACGAATCAATGATAGTGGAAAGAAAAAAATCACAGAATGCTACACACCCGCTCCCGAGCTAGTTTGGGTACCAAAGAAAGAACGATTTGTTCCACCTAGCTCAGGAAGGGGGGAGTCCCATGAAGATTCTAGCTCATCATGTAATACATCCATAGAGGTAAAAGCTTCTACACCGCCTCCATCTATAGTAGTGGACCTCCATGAAGATACAAAAGAATCCACACCTCCGAGTGTTCAAGAATCACCTAATGAACCACTTCAAGTTCGATCCTGGGAGAGTGCCTTACCACCGTTGCAACTTGACAAGGCACCTAGGGTAATAACAATCTACTGGCAAAAATCCTCACCTATTACCAACTGGAACAATTGGTTTCAAAGGGTGACAAGCTCATTTCAAACGGTATGATCTACCCAAGGAAGGGGGGAGTGTTTGCTGACAGTCATCATTCATTTGTTTCCCTCTCAACCTTTTTCCCTGACCTCTTAATCTCCGATCTTAGGGAATGTACATATAAAGCTTTATACTCACAAAAAAAAAAAAAAAAAAAAAGAGCAAGAGCAATTAGCAAACGAGTATGCACAATAAAAGTCAAAACATTGACTCAGACCTACACATGTCACATCTGGTACAGTGAAACAGAAACCTATGCCATAAAACACCTTTGATCCTCATCACTTGAGTGATGGAGGGTAGGTAAGATTAGTACGATAGGAGTGTTTCTGTTTTAGAGTTGAGTGATTAGAAAAGTTCTCTTTTCCCACTAATGTGCCTCCTGGAGGTATTCTTTTTGTTTCCTAGTGTGTACAGGAACGTGTTCCTATTGATAGGATTTGGACCTTCATGGAACCTTCAAATCAAGCGCGACCATCAACACAAACAGGTGTTTCTTGTCCATTAGCATTGCCCTTATCTTTTTGCATCCATGTTTGTCTGCTTTGATTGTGATTGGTAGCATAATATTCAGCGCATTGGCTTAGTATCAAACATTTAATTCAATGTAATGTTTTGTCATAATCACTTGTTTAGGTGTAAAAATCAAGCAGTCCGACTAAGCTAGTTTGACCAAGCTAGGTATTAGAAATCTTCTCTTAATACCATGGGGAATGCCTTCCTAATAATCAATGGTTACTTAGGTTCTTAATCCGATTTAGGCAGCATTGTATGAAATGTACTAGGGCTTTCTAGTGGGCTTAACCCTATTGACCTTTAGCTTAAGTATTATAAAGGGAGTTTACTAATGTGATGAGCCTGGGGAATGTAACAATGTTATATGACCTCCCAAAGTTACAAAATTAAAATGCTGAAAATGAACAAACAAAAAATCAAAGTGCCACAATGTAAAATTTTAAGCTGGAAGAGAAATCTCAGCTTGATTTGGTACTTCACTCACATGTATTGCCTATGGTACTAGAGCCCTAGAGGTTCCCAGTGTGGGCGCTTTTCCTTGAAAAGCAAAAAACCCAAGGCATACAAAATAAGCACACACATCATAATTGAATCACTGTGAAAAGACTTTGGGGGGTCAAAGAAAAAGTAATCAGCCAGGCGATGATTTCATGAGAAATTCCTTTTATGGTAGCTTAACTACAAGGTTTTCTAGATATAGCCTCTAGTCAGCCCTCGAACATGAATACTTGGCTCTCGCGATTAAACAACTTAATTGACCACAGAAAATTAAGAAGCTTACCCATGGTATTAATATTCGATCTCTAGTGCTTTTCGACCGTCAAATTAGTGACCCCAGACTTGTTTAATTTTTTGCCTTTACATCTATTTATGCATTTGATTACATTGCAATTTAATGTTCATTGCTAACAAATTGTTTGAAATTCTTTTACCAATCAATTTTTCTACCTAAAACTGCATATGCTTTTTAAGAGAATGCAATTACTGTGCCAATGTTGTTTGATTTTGCAGTGACTGAAGAAGGCTAAGGACATTCATCTCAAATGCTCTTCCACCTCGACGACCCAGCTTCAACTCAATAGCTTCCGAGGACGGAATCTACATCAGGAAGGGGGGCATGTTAACCCTCACGGCACACGGACACCGATCACCTACAATGGACGCGTATTATGTATTTGGTAGAGTCAGGTACCGGGCTTGTCGGACCAATAGGGAAAGGTAGAGTGATCGCCAATGAGAGGCGCACTTTAACTTGGACATTCAAGGGATTAGTTGGTTAAGCATGGGCGCCCAAGTGTGAATGGGGTGAGCTCCTATAAAAGCCAACTAAACCTAATTTTTACTCATTCTCTCATTTGTGCAATTGAAGAGTGCTCTTGCTCCATCTCCATCTTCTTCTTCTTCACCTCCTTGTGTGTGTGTGAGAGAGAGAGAGAGAGAGGGAGAGTGTGTGTGCGATCGAGCATTACGAAGGCACGACGGCGGCGAAGCGGTTGAGCGCGGCACGACTGCAGCTTCTTCTTCATCGCGGCGAGGAATCCACCACGAAGGCGAGCGTAGAGCGGTGAGTGACACACCCTTTGTTTTCTTGAGCTTGCTAGTTTAGGCTTGTTGTGTGCTTGGAGCCGTTTGTGGCTCGCATACGGTGTATTGGCAAGTCCCTTGCTTCGACAGTGTGGCAAGGAGCGCACAATCTCACCTTCTAGGCACGACCATATCTCTTTGATCATATCATTTGGTGGCTTGTTTGTTTATGTCACTCCATTGGGAATGACTAGGATTTGCCCATTTGGACAATTTCAAGGCCGTTCAAGTTGCCTAGGGGGCATTCAAACATTGTGCAATAGCTTTAAGTCGCTCGTATGCCTTTCTAGCCAACTCATGGTTCTCGTTATCTTGCCCATCTACCATATCTACAAAAATATAGATGATATAAGAAACGTGTTGAATAAAAGATTAATACATAAGACAAACATCTCATTGGACTCAAAGATTGAAAGATGGAATGAAATAATCAGTGGTGGAAAGCATCCAGTAAAGACAAGTACACCTCAAACATGAGACCAAACAAATTATCTTAACCACATCTCAAATTATCTTGACCACATATTTCAAATATACAAACCATGTTCAATTACAAAATTGGATTAAACGACAGAGAGAGTTTGACTAGCAAGTGTTGCACCCTTGCTGGCTCAGTCTTCATTGATCTCAAAAACTCTGCCACTTGCTCATAGATTTTCTCTCTTCGCGATTTGACAGGGACATCCAATTTTTGGCTCTATAAAGTATGCCTTCCATGGTGGCTTTTTGATGGGTACTTCCACCCATCCACAGATCTTGCACAGCCTTCCAAAAATCATATAGCACTTGCGATAAGTATCCCAAAGCATAGACATCGCTTGCTGGAGTATAGGCATCTTCAATAAGGGGATCAAATAACTCGGACGCCAGCCATCATCACTTCTGTCGCTCTCAATCAACAATAGATTAAGCATGTGCCACCTTTTTTGGGTTTTTGTCTGCCTCATATACAAAATTAAGAGAAAATTGCTGTTTGGGTGCTCTTAGCAGAAGTCCCCAATCAATGACGCCGATGCGTGCCTTCAAATATTTATTGAAGTCTAGCACTACATCAAATAAGTGTAGCTCGGTGTGAATAATGCCCGCCGTATGTGCAGCTTCCATGCTATCCACCAGAGCATGCATAATGTGGATGTGGGGCATGTTCATAGCTACCTCCTTGACCTTGGCAAGCTACTCCTAGCTTAGACGCATGTCAAGAGAGGGGGGGGGGGGGGGCTTTCTCCACCCTTTGATCCAAGTGATACATTGCTTTGGCAAATTCATTGTATTTGAAGGGAGCCTTCAAGAGCATGTCGCTGAGAGAGCCGCCATTATAGTAAGGAAATATTGTAATCCAAGGTGACTCATTCGTGAAATCAATGCACCTGACAATTGTTGGGGTGCAATACTTGCATGCCCTCCTCTGTTTGAAAGCTCTCAAACTTTAAGCTATTGTTTCCCTTGTATAGTTTCCTACAATATGTTATGTGCTCAGGAAGAAAACAAATCCCTCATTAATGGTACTGTTTTACTTCACCAAAGTCCCTTGAATCAATTTTTTGTCCTTCAATCAATGCCTTGTGTGGAATGCCGATGAGATGTGTGCACATGGAGTTGTAAACAGTGCACATAATTGCCCCTATCCCTGTAACATGATCTGGCTGTTCAAATGATGCAGCGGCTGTGTCTTGGGAGATTCACACTCTTTTTGGAAGTGACTCTACATCTAATGCCCTCATACGCTTGCTCTTCACCTTTTGCTTGTTCCATAGTGCATCCCATAGTTGCAGTCAACATAAATCAGCAGATGTTGGTGCCAAATCTTTTAAATCCTCGTCTGCAACTCGCATAGTTCCCAAACTGATGCAATTTTTGTGTTGATAGTCAAAGTTGGTTAGCTTCTGCCTTTCACACAATTCTGCATTGCCTTCTCCTTGGAGTCGACACAACGTATTTTCCCAAATCTGCTCAACAAGATCCCGCATGAGGATATCAGACTCATTGACTTTCCTTATTGTCTCATCTGCATTTTGCGATACTATAATAGCTGCTTCTGTGTGTAGGGCACACAAGATGACTTTTCGCTCATCGGTGGAAAGCATGGTGGTCGCAAAGATAGCAAGAGCTACAACTATCACAACACAAAACACTTAATACGCATCCATATCTTTTGCAATAAAATAAAAAACAAAGTGTCAGACAATAGCAACCAAAATAGTAATTGTATATCAAGCAAAACGTCACATTGATATCCATTTACCCTAAAATGAGAGTCAAACAACAATAAGTAGACCATTAATTATACTTCAAGAAATATCACAACAACAGAGATATTAAAAAGCATTTAGAGTAGTTTCTAAAATTTTAAAGATAGACAAAATTATTTATTTTATATTTTCATGGAGGGAAATATAGAGAGTTGCACTACATATCATTTTGATATTTTGAAAATAGAGTAACAAAGAGTAGCATTTTAGGTATTTTTTAATTGATTTATGTTTTTAGAGAGAGAGAGAGAGAGAGAGAGAGAGAGAGAGAGAGAGAGAGAGAGATCTAAACTACATTTTGAATCAATATTTATAATTACTTTATGTTACAGACACAGAGAATAATTTCTTGAGGTTTATTTTATATTTTGAAAGTGTCATAAAGAGAAATAGAGGGAATTATGTGTAGCATTTTTCAAAAAATTTACAGGTTCTTAATATCACACACACACATACAAAGAGAGAGAGAGAGAGAGAGAGAGAGAGAGAGAGAGAGAGAGAGAGACAGAGATATTGCATGGTGTGAATCTTTATTTTTTTTAATGTAGAGATAGAGAGGGATTAGATGATATGTCATAAATTTTAGAGGTTATCAAATTGAAGAAGAAGATAATATGAAGTAAACTATGATCCAAGAAATACTCAGGCCATGTTACCGACCAAGTATCGCATCAATCACACACATAAAATACAATCCACTCCTGGTAACCGGCAAACCAAACAAATTTACAACATTTTTTGGCCGTGTTACTGACCAAATGCTGCAATATGAAAAAAGTACAACATGCAATAGCGAACGACACCATTTTGTTGCGTTACCAACAAGGTGCCACCCAAATCTAAGGGAATATGAATTGACATAACTTAGCCACGTTATCAGCCATATGCCTGCATTTAATAAATGGAATGAAAGGTGACATCGTCATAAAGATACTATTATTGCACCATGTTATCGACTATGACTTGCCATACTTATCATAGGAAACTACTTAGTCACGTTACTGACCAAGTGCCCCATGATAAGAACCATTCCAAAGAATGGCCTTACACACATATGCACCCCTTGTGTAGCAGGCTACACGTATTTATCCGCACACTATGACTGTGTGCAGCTACTTGCACGAGCACACATACCCACTCACACCCACACATACAAATCTCAGTACCTATGGGTGAGAAGATGGTCAGGAAATTTATCCCAAAGGTCCCACTAGGGCTAGTTATATATAGAAATATGTATCCCATCGGGCTTACTGACGACCTCAACAAACACCGCAGAGTATTGGAGATGCCCAGTTGGCCCCCCAGGATAATCCAAAATCCGATGGGTTTTCGATTGGTTCCCAAGTCACCCTAAACCGGCATTTTTGTGAACATAAGTTGTTAACATGTTAATAACATGTTCACAAGTGTTGTTACAACAAAAAAAAGCTGTGATCATGTGATTATGAAATCCCTAATTATTGAGCGTAATATTTTTGACCAAAGCATTGCTAAGCATAAACTTTCAGCATATTCCATTATCAATTCACTACAAGAGAAGACGAATACACAGCTCCTCAAGCATTTTTTGTACTTTCTGACTTGCTAAGAATATCCTACAAATAAGTCCGATTTGCATCTTTTGTCCCTATTTCCCATCGTGAAAGTCGAGTGACACGACAATGAGAAAATTGGTATGGGGATACTAGAGCCATCTTGTGGTCCCTATTTGAATTGATGGTTTAATGTTCCAAAGAAGAATAATTCTTTAAGGTTTTTCAAGGACTTATAGCCAACAAACAAGGTAACAATCAAGAATATGGGTACGCGGCCTACTATGGATGAGTTTGCAGAGTCATTTTTAAGTAGATATATCTTTCTATGGTTGTTTTGCATTTTGAGTATGATCAATTCCAGTTGGCACAAGAAAGCAAGGATTTGACTATAAGGAGGACTTCTTTAGGTGTTACCATATACATGTGGTTGAGATGTGTGTGAACACACTTAGGACCGTCGGGGCATTTTTTCCCTCATTAGGAGGTTTTTTTCCCGATGCATTGTATATACGTCATCATTCTAGGTATATATGTATTTCCATTGCACACTAAGTAATACATGCTCTATTGTGTGCCTAGAGCTTCGTTCGTCTTCTCCAAGCTATGTTTTCGTGCAACCCTAATTCCAACAATTGGTATCAAATAGGTCACGTCCTCTCGGGCTTAGTCACCAGCGTCACCAAAACACCCCTGCTCGTTTTCTCTGATTTCAACGAGCTTTGGCGAGCATCAGCAAGTCGACAAAAAAATGGCACATCTCATAGAGCTTGGTTTGCTGAGGATTTTATTTCGAGCTCATTTTGATCTCCGTTTCCACTACAGCCAGGTACGTCTGCACAGGTAATTTCATCATTTTGTGAAAAATTTTTGTCAGTGCCAATTACTGCATAACAAGTCCCATACAGTCTACTGCGGGTTGTGCTATATAGCACGTACTGGTCTCACTAAGTCTTAGTTTCTTCTCATTTTGAGCAGTTTTCACATCAGGTGCATGCATTTTCCATGGCTGACAATAACACATATGTATTTAAGATGTTTTCTATTGAGGACAGATTGGATGGGGACAATTACCCTATGTGGGCTTACATGATGCAACATGTACTTGTATCAAAGGGATTTTGATACATTGTGCAGGGCATTGATGTACCTCCTGGTACTGTGGATGCATGCGATGTTGAGGATGCTCCAAGTTTTGCTACTAGGGTTGCTACTGTTAGAGCTATTTTTCCTTTGGTTGAATAGGCTCCTTGGGATGTAAAAGATGCACATGCTCATGCATTGATTTCATTGTCTACGGAGCGCACTATCACTCCTCACATCCGTTTAGCAAAATTTGTAAAACAAGATTGGGATATTCTAGCAAGTCTTTATGCAAGCTGCAATGAGGCTAAAATTGCTTTGTTGCGTAAAGAGTTGGAATCAAAGATTTTTCATGAGGAAGATGAAATGGACACTTTCCTTGCTGGTGTCAAGGATGTTAATAAGCAACTAATTTCTATAGGAGTAGTCATTTTTGACAGTTCACTTGTGCAGACTATTCTTGATGCTTTGGCAGATTCTTACCAGAATTTTGCTAGTACTTGGAGACTTATGACCCAAGGAAATCGTGAAGTTGTCAAGTTTGATGCATTATGCACATTGTTATTACAAGAGTAACTTTCCAGAAAAAAAAACAGGACTAGACAGTGTGCAGTTGAACACGCTTTTATTGTTGCTCAAAGAAAGGGTGATAACAGCAATGCAGCCACTTCTTATGGTTCTTTTGCGAGTGTGCGAGTGGAAAATCACATGTTCCTAATGCTCCTGCCGGCAGCAATTTGTCTGGAAATTTTGGTGATAAGGGCAAAAAAAAGATGCATTGCCATTATTATAAAGCTAATGATCACTTGATCAAGCAGTGTCCTAAGTTGAAGACCAAGGAGGCTAAGAAGAAAGAGGGTGGTTCCACTGCAAATATTGGATCCACTACAAATGCAGCTATTGTCGAGTCTTCTCTCGAAGGAGACTGTGATGCTGATATTGATGCAAAATAGGCTTTTAGTGCAGATTGTACCTATAATCATTCTCTCCATGATGCATGCATGTCATTTGCTGCAGATTCACGTGTGTGGTATTTTGACAGTGGTGCTACAAAGCACATTACCTCACATCGTGATTTGTTCACCTCTCTCGAGTCTGTCCCTTATGGGAACATAGTCATTTGTGCCAACAATGCCTCTTATCCGGTTTAGGGAGTTGGAAAGATTGTGCTTACTGCTACAAATGGCAGTTCTTTCACACTTGTTGATGCAGTTTATGTACATGGGATCAAGAAGAATCTTTTGTATGTATGTGCACTTGCTAGACTTGGACTTGTAGTCAAGTTTGTGGATGACAGATGTACAATACATGATCAAGTTTATGGATGACAGATGTACTATACATGATCTTAGTTTTGGTGATGAAATTGTTGCATCTAGGCTTTTGTGTCCTAAGCTGTATAAGCTCACTTTGTATGACAAGTGTGGACAAAATTTTGCAAATACACTTGCAGATTCAAGGGATGTTTCAGATGCAAAAATGTGGCATGCATGTTTTGGGCATCTAAATTTTGCCAATTTGTTGCGTTTGCAGAAATCTAATATGGTTTCTTCTATGCTGCCTCTTGAAGCACATGTCAAACATGTTTGTGAAGGCCATATTTTGGGTAAGATGCAGCGTTCTAAGTTTCCAAAGGATGGTTTAGTTAGGGCCACATGCAAGTTGCAGCTTGTACATAATGATTTTTGTGGGCCCATTCAAACTCCATCCTTGGGAAATTACCATTACTTTATGACTTTCTTTGATGATTACTCCAGGCATGCATGGGTATTTCCGCTTAAAGCGAAGTTCAAAGTTTTTATGTGCTTCAAACAATTTCTGGCTATGGCTGAAAATGTCTTGAAATGTACTATGGGCACCCTCCGTTTCGATCCAGGGGGGGAGTATATGTCTAATGAATTTAATGCATTTCTATCTAGTCATGGGATAAAACACTAATGTACAGTGCCTTATACGCCTCAACAAAATGGTGTTGCTGAGAGGAAAAATAGGTCACTTATAAAAATGGCATGATGCATGATCAAAAGTCAAGCTTTGCCGCATTCTTTTTGGCTTGAGGCTATCATGTGTGCCACTTATGTACTAAACAGGTGTCCTACAAAAGCTTTGCAGTCTATTACTCCATATGAAGCATGGCATGATAGAAAGTCTTCTATTGAGCACATGTGTGTTTTTGGTTGTTTGGCTTATGCTTTGGTACCACAAACACAAAGCAAAAAATTGGATGATAAGGCTATCAAATATATTTTTGTTGGTTATAGTACTGAAAGAAAAGGTTACAGGTTGTATCATCTGCAAAAAAAGCGTATCTTGGTCTCACAAGATGTTGCGTTTGTGGAAGATTATTTTCAATCCTTGTTGTCATGTACTAGAGATACTAATGTCAAGTCGCAGAACATTTATGACACTTTGTTGCCTCTTTTCAATGGTGGAACTTTGAATGAAAATTCTAATGAGGAAAATGTACAGCCTATGGGGGTTTCTAAAAATGTTATAGGTCAGCCTATTACTGATGTAGATGTACATGATGTACTTGATGCGGAAAGGGCTGAAAATGAGCAGGCTAGAGGTATGCCAAAATGGCTAGTACATACATTGCGCGATAGTAAATTGGATGCATATTTGTCTAGTCGTACTCGTTCAGGCTCTCACCATGCATCTTATGCATTCGATTGTTATGATTTGGTTGTGTCTAGCTTACATGATGTTGAGGAACCTCTCTCTTTTGATGAAGCACATAATTCAAAAAATTGGATGGTTGCCATGCAATTAGAATATGATGCACTTATAGAAAATGACACATGGACTTTATGTGATTTGCCTCCTGGCAAAAAGGCCATTGGTACAAAGTGGGTTTACAAGTTGAAACGCAAGCCAGATGGTGAGATTGATCGCTATAAGGCTCTGACTTGCTGCAAAGGGTTATGCACAACAAAAAGGCATAGATTATGAAGAGACTTTTTCCCCAGTTTTTGTATGACTACTATGCATTTTCTATGTGCAATGGCAACTCATTTTGGTTGGGATGTATATCAATCAAACATTGTTGCTACTTTCTTGAATGGTGACATTTTTGAGGAAGTTTATGTAATGCAGCCTCGCAGTTTTGTCAAGAAAGGAAAAGAGGATAAGGTGTGCAAATGTAACAAAGCTTTGTGTGGGTTGAAGAAATATCCTCGTGCTTGGTATGAGAAGGCTGACACTCATTTGGTCAAACGAGGCTTTTGTAACAGTCCAACAAAAAGCACATTGCATGTAAAGTGTGAGGGTGATATACTTCTCATTATGGTTCTTTATGTAGATGATTTTCTTATCACTAGACTAAATGAAAGAAATATTGCTGAATTTAAGTCTAATTTGAATGCTACTTTCAAGATGAAAGATTTGGGGCTGTTGCATAATTACTTTGGCAAATAATTTAAGCATTGTGAGGCTTGTTTATCCCAAGGGGGGATCATTGCCACCAGACTTACATGCTTTTTTGGACTCAGATCGGGCTGGTTGTTTTGACACGCGAGTGTCCACAAGTGGCTTTTGTTTCATGCTTGGCAGTTCATGTATATCATGGTTGAGCAAGAAGCAACCTACTGTGGACAATTCTAGTTGCGAGGCTAAGTACATGGCAGTCTTCATAGCTATGGTTGAGTGTGTATGGCTCAGACGCCTTATGGATGATTTGGGTGTTGGATAGGACACTGCCAACACTATCTACATTGACAGTCGGAGCGCATTGGCAGCTGCAAGGAACCCAATTTTTCATGCTCGCACAAATCACATTGAGGTGCATTACCACTATGTCAGGGAGAGGCTCTCAATAACAGAGATCAACTTGGCTTATGTGCCAACATTAGGAGAAATTTGGACTCACTTTTGGGCCTTTCAGTTCTAGAGAGAGAGTGGCGCTCGACCAATGAGGAAGAGGCTAACGTTAAGGTGAATATAGACATTTTGGAGTCAAGCTCTTTTTAAAAAAGGGAGAAAATTTTATTTTGGTTCATCAAATTGCACAATTTCACGCTTTCAAGGCATAAATGCCGTAAGTCGTACTAACTATGTACCGAGGAATTTCAGAACTTTCATTGAAGACTCTATCTAGTACTTTGTTCCCGCCCAAATATGACTTTGAGTAGCTCTACTTCCCTCTCAAAACTTCTTCCCTTTTTTATATTTGCGCTAACCTTTCTGTGTATTCATTCTACTGCAAACCATATCTACTTCTCGAAGGCCTAGCACTACCCTTGACTCTGTTAGCATTTTTAACAGTTATACTACAGACGATCAAGCATGGATTCCATCTCGTATAACTATCGAAAGTTGGGTTCTACTGCAAACTAGGAGGAGGAAGAGGAGGCAACACAATGATTTCGTGGAGGCTTTCAAGGGTCAAGTTAAAGAGTTTAAAGTGTGTGCACAAAGCAAGCGGGTGAAAGAGGTCCTCATACAACATGATTTCCAGCATGCAGACTTAAGCTTGCAAACATCTCCTCCAAGTTTTCCAGGGCATCGACCCAACTGTAAGTTATTTCAGCATCTTGCTTAGTGCATGATTATATTCGAATATTAAGTGGTTAATATCATCTTTGGTATGTTTCAGATATTTCTCCCTCGAATAGGACAGATTGGCAATCAATTGAGAGTATAGTTGGGATTTTTTATGCTTTCCATGCATTTATTGGTGAGCAAATGTACCGAGGAAGACAACACAAGGACTTGCAGATAATGGAATTTTCTTTTATGAAATGTCATATGTGGAACCGAGAACTTCCATTGGTTGGGGTCGTGTAGCTCCTTTGTCACTTCCATCCTTTGACAACAAGGATTGGTCCCTGCCTACTTCGCAAACTAGTGAAAGCTTCAGGAATAAGTTGTTTCAGGATATAAAAAAGTCCCTCAAGTATTCAATTGCCACAAAAATAGTTCGGCTCGCACTATTTATGCCTCTTGAAGTGTTTGCAGATTTTTTCTTCGATGAGCAAATAAGAACTACCGCAACAATGTTCATTTGCAAGTCCGAGAGCCGTTTGGACTTTTTAGATGATAACTGGGATAGGAAACAATCACAGAACAAAATCTGTATTTTGCAAAAGAAGTCCATGATTTGCAAGTTCATTATAAGCTCTCAAAATTTCTTAGTATCGTTTTACTATATTAGATATCATCTTCTTAGTGGGCAGCTTATTCCACTCGACCAAGATACAGAGAACAGCCTCGAGAAGAAACCTTTATCAATGGAGCTCTACTTTCGAGACAGCCTACTTACTGTGATGGAGACAATGTCAAGCACAACTCTGGCACAGCTCAGGATAGATCTTACATGTGAAGAAATTCCACTTTTGCCGGAATTGTATGCATTGAGTCTCAACAATAGAAAGGTGCTTACTAAATCGATAAATTTTGATTGTCTTTAATACACTATGATTGAATCTAACTTTTTCTTCTTTTCAGATTCCAAGGCGCAAGGAGAAAACAACATTGTGCAAGGAGTCCATAACAAATACACTTCACTTAATTGCTTCCACCGGAAGCTAGGTCACATACCATGTGCACGCAAAGAGCTTTGATGCCATGCAAACCATGATGTACTCTTCAAAATGACTAATGCAGAGTATTTTTTGGTGGCCAAACAATGTTTCAAAAATGTACATTTTCAATGTTTCAAAACTTTACATATTGTGTTGTATCTTTCAAGAGTAATTTTCTCCCTTTCCCAGCTACTGTCCTCTCCCCCGATTTGTGCCACTCGTCCCCTGTCCTCTCCCCCGGTTTGTGCCACTCATCCCCTGTCCTCTCCCCTGGTTTGTGCCACTCATCCCTTGCCCTCTGCTCCGGTTGCTGCTACCTCTGCCTCTGGGGATGCTCGTCTCGGGCATCCTTTCGCGTCGCTCGAAATCATGGGCCTCTTCCATGGCTTCCCATGCTTCTTGCACCTATGAAGCTTCCCGCTGTTCTTGCTCTTGCCGTCGACGTGCAACCCATTCCTCTACTTCTGCGGCGTTCGCATAATATTGGTGTATTGCTTTTTGCATATTTCGAACTTATTCTTGAGTCTGATTGTGGCGTTGGGTCATTTCGTTAATGCGAGCCTCTTCGAACTCGTCAGCTCTCGCCGCTTCCTCTCTTGTGCGTCTGTTTACTGAGATTATAATATGCTGGATGGCCATTACAGAAAAATGTCGCACATCGTTGTTGGTGTAGTTATGTAATCGAAGTTCCTGTAGAAGTGTGATACAGATATCTGTTGCTTCATACATACGTTGCAGCAAACAATAAAACAGCAGATTACTTATGTTCGGTATATCCATAATTTGACTGATGAGCAACACGACATTTAAACAGGTTCGCCAACCACAGCTATAGTCATCAATGTGCGTGGGCACGGTTACCCGTTCGTGCTTGACTACATTTCCTACATCATGTTCTAACAAAAGATGCTCTACACAACATATAAGTTTTTTCGCGGCACTACATACATAACCACTTGAGTCAGCAACACATTCCAAAGAGACACTACACTGCTTTCCAAATGTACCCAAATGGACCTTACGTTTTTACACGACCGTGAAACGCCCTGCTTTGCCCGGAGTTTGCATAGTAAACAATCTTAGCTTCCATGTCAAATAACATCAGACTCCAATGATCACTACAAAGACGCCATCAAAGATGAGGAGAGATTCGCAATGCAAGATGTTTTTTACAAGGCAAGAAAATACTCACGATTGATTGTACGCAGTGACCAGAAAACGCGCTAGATCAAAGTTGAATCTGCTAAACCAGTTCATCAGACTCAAAAAGGAAACTGAGTTGTTCTGTAGATAAGGCGATATCAGCGGATCTATTACGTATACTTTCTCTTGAACCTCAGGGGGCAGAAGCGAGACAGCGTGGTTAACATGAACAAAAGGCAAAAATTAGACTTGAACACCAAGTGAGTCAATACCGAGCGAGTGGGGCAGCTATCCAATTCCATACGCCACTGATTCGCTTGGTAGTGACCATTGTGTTGGCTGAAATGAAGAACTTGACGACAACCTTAAAGACATGGTTCAATACCGAGCGAGTCAGCGGCGGATTCCAATTCCATAAGCAACTGACCCTCTTGGTATTGACCCATGTCTTTAAGGTAGTGAACCATTATAAAGAAAAACTTGGCACCGGCCAAAGAGACATGGGTCAATACTGAGCGAGTAGTACCAAAATTCAATTTCATTACCCACTGTCTCGCTTGGTATTGACCCATGTCTCGGTAGAGACCCATTTAATGAGCATAAGAATTAAAGAGAATGAGAATTACCACAAAGCAACATTGACGACCTCATTTGTTGCGAGCGAGTCGATGAAATTGCGCATGCACATGAAGTCTACTCTATCGAGGTTGGTAATGCAGGCCTCCTCTAACCTTGCAGGCAACTGTATCTACGCATGCAGAGGCGCCGAGCTCAACAAAATTCTCAACTCCTCTTCATTCTCCTCGTTGATTTGCTCTAAAATAATTGACTCATATGATACGTTGGATGGCCCTTCTCATGCAGAGCCTTGCACTTCCCTTTCTTGAGCTGGCTCCATGGCTGCCTCAGGCTCCGGATCATTTTCCTTCAATATTGGTTGCTCCATAGATGCCTCAGGCTACACCCTGACCTGCTCTTGTCCCTCATCATCCACGGTGGGCTGCGGATCCTCCATGACTTGCTCATTTTGGTGTCTAGATGGATCCTTGATAACTGTCTCTATTTCTTCCATGACTGCCTCTGGGTCCACTCTGGCTTGCTCTTGGCCCTCTGCGGCTATCTCAGCCTGCCCATCTATGTCGTTTCTCTCGACCCGTGATCGGGTCCTTCTGTTGTTTGTTTCAGCCCTAGATGGCTCTATCTGTCGTGCACGAGGATGGAGAGGGGGGATGTTGAGAATATCCATGGTTCTACTATCCCGGATTGGTACTGGCTTAAGCAGCCCATCGTAGCGGAAACGAAGCCTACGAAGAGTATCAAAATCCCGCGGAATGATAGTGACCCGGTGTGTATGGGCAGCCAGGATATATCCATCACTGAAGAATTCCACGAGGTAGTCCTCAACAATTTCTTGAAGGCAGAGGAGTGCACTGCTAACCCATCGCATGCCGACTCTCCACTGCTCGAAAATCTCCCGCACTACTCGCTGGAAAGGGAGACGTGGAATAGCAGGTTGAACGTGTCGTTCTATCCTGCGCAGCTCTTGCAGTACACCTCTGTGCGCCTCATATAGGTGTCTTCTTGCTTGAGCATTCAAAGATTCACCTGTTGCCCTCCTAGCGCAGGCCTTAACACGAGGCATCTCTACAAATACAATAACACCGAAAGACAATTCATTTGTTAGCACAAGGGACTTCAGATTTAAGGAAAGGTCAGTACCAAGCGAAAAGATGGATAGGAAAGAGTTGCCTTGCCTTATTCGCTCGGTAGTGACCTCAGAAAATAGTAATGGTAGACATGACTTATATGTTCTGAGGTCACTACCGAGAGAATAGGTGCATAGGAAAGAGTTTGCCTTGCCTTATTCGCTCGGTAGTGACTTCAAAAATAGTAATAGCAGATATCACTTACATTTTCTGAGATCACTACCAGGCGAACAGGTTTGCAGCCCCTGCAAAAAAATACCTTATTCGCTGGGTGGTGACCTCAGAAAAGTGTACAAGCAAGCGAACAGGTTTGCATCCGCTTATACAAAATAGCAATGTGAAGGAGATCTTAAATCGATGCGGTTCTAACTGTCATGTCGTTCCCTCCGATCACCTCCCCTAATATCGGGCGGATGATACCATTGATTCTCTCTCCCACGTCCACCTCTCATGAAACCTCATGGCAGTACCACCCTCTCATAAAACCTCATGCCCAGGCTCTGCTTTTTAGGCTTGTCTGAAAGTCTATTTAAGAAGCTGTTGTTTCAGAACCTCCCTCAGGGTTTCGGAGAACACTAAAAGAATCTTAGGATAGTGGCGATGCCTTTCCAAGGTATACTCCCGCAGCGCCAGCAACACCGCATCCGGGCCCACCTCATGAGGTCCCCCCTTGGCCCTCCCCCGATGTTACCTTCAGTGTTCTTGACCGACACAGCTCGGGAGTGGCTGCTGTCAACACGGGAGTCTATTCTCGAGCTAAGTTGCTGGTAATTCTTTGCTTTCTGCTCCCAATTTCCAAGCTCCTAGTTTGAAGAGCTTACTTGCTAAATGCTCTGTGCAGGATGCTAGCCTGAAGCTGCAACAAATGCTGATCGTTAGGCAGAGGGTCTCAATCCTTAAAAACTCTCTGGAAGCAAGAAGGCCTGAAGACATGCAGCGATTGCTCGCCGAGAATGGCTCTATGGAGGCAATCATTAATTGGCTTCAGGAAATGAAGGATGAAGTGCTTGAGCTAGCCAGTAAATATAAGGAGGCCATGAACTTTGCAAACATGCTTTGCAAAGAGATAAGCTGGCTGTGAACCCTAAACCCCTAAACCCCTAAACCCTAAACCCCCCGGAAATTAATAGGCCACTCTTTGTAAAGTCTGAAGTGTTTTCTAACTCAAACCTGGTGTTCAGTTGTAATTTTGTTTCTTTCTTATAAAATCAAAAGGCATATTTTGCAAAAGAAAGCCCTAAATCCGCAACAAGCAAGGGTTACCTTCCCTTATTTGCTTAGTATTGACCTCTATACTAGCAGACATCACTTAACTTTTCTTTTGGTCAGTACCAAGCGAATAGGGCACTTCGGACCAGGTGACCTTACCTTATTCGCTTGGTACTGACCAACTACAGCAAATTAAAGGTCACGGGACCTAAATCAAAAGGCGTATTTGGCAAGGAAAACCCTAAATCCGCAACAAGCAGGGGTTACCTTCCCCTTATTTGCTTAGTATTGACCTCTATACTAGCAGGCATCACTTAACTTTTCTTTTGGTCAGGACCAAGCAAATAGGGCACTTCGGACTAAGTGACCTTACCTTATTCGCTTGGTACTGACCAACTACAGCAAATTAAAGCGCACGGGACCGAAATCAAAAGGCGTATTTGGCAAGGAAAACCCTAAACCCGCAACAAGCAGGGGTTACCTTCCCCTTATTTGCTTAGTATTGACCTCTGTACTAGCAGACATCACTTAACTTTTCTTTTGGTCAGTACCAAGCGAATAGGGCTCTTCGAACTAAGTGACCTTACCTTATTCGCTTGGTACTGACCAACTACACAAAATACAAGTGCGCAGAAGGGTAGTAAGTAGCATACCTCTTGACTGTGTGTAGAGTTCCGCGTCGCTGAAGCACTGTAGAACAAGAGTAAGAGAAGGAGGATGCGCGAGAGTAAGAGGTGATGGAGTTTGCTTACCGCGTAGCGTCGATGGGGGTAGAGTTAATTAGAATGATGCACAGTAGAGGATGCGAAAAGAGGCAGAATAGTTGAAACTTGAGATGTTTGGCGGGGGTAATGCCTCAACTTAGAATGCTTACCTCGGGGAGCGTGACAACTTCACTTATACGCGAGATTGCGGTTGGTAAATCGTACTGCATGGGAATCTGAGACTATTTAATACTGGTTGTCCTTGAGAGAGCAGCCCATGTGCCTTTTGAGTGACCGTTAAGGGTCAGACAGACGCCAATCGCCCTTGCAGTCGCCATCTCCATCTCCATCTCGCACCTTCTGCCTGGCCAGCTCTCGTGCCTTTGCCTTTTCTGCGCCCTTCCCCTTGGCCAGCTCTCGTGATCTTGCGTTTAGAGTCAGACGCCGATCGCCCTTGCATTCGCCATCGCCTTTGCCTTTTCTGCGCCTTTCCCCTTGGCCAGCTCTCGTGATCCTGCGTTTCGAGTCAGACGCCGATCGCCCTTGCATTCGCCATCGCCTTTGCATTTTTTGCGCTCTTCCCCTTGCCCAGCTCTCGTGATCCTACATTGAGTGACCTCCACTAGGTCGAGTCCTTTGCTGCCGCGTCGCCATCGCCATCGCCCTCCTACTGGTTCTTGCTGTCGGTGGCCTGCGACATCACCATCCAACTGAGTGCCATTGGATATTGCAGAGACAGGTTCTTTCTCCCTGCCTCTCCCCTTCCTATGTGTTGTTAACTGTGTGCGCACCGAAGCCACTGCGTTAGGGTAAAAACGCATGCATGGTTGGAATAATTACTCCTTATGTGGTGACCGTATCGCATTCATGGTTGGAATAATTACTCCTTATGTGAACTATAAATCTATCACTGTCATGCAGCAGTCGTGTGTAGCTGCCCCAGGATATAAATTTATTTAATCTTCTAATATATTCACTCACGCTTATGGTTTTAAAAAAAAAACATAATATGCTCTGTTCTTATCCACCTGTTCCGGATGCCACATGACAGAACCAAGCATAATTATTTTTTGCTCTTCTAATTTATTCACTCGCGCTTATGGTAAAAAAAAAAACATAATATGCTCTGTTCTTATCCACCTGTTCCGGATGCCACAGGACAGAACTAAGCGAATAGGACCCTTCGGAGATTCTTGGGGGCCCTACTCGCTTGGTACTGACTCAACTAACGTCACCACTTATGACATTAACGCACGGGACATAACCCGTCGATATGACATTAGCGCATGGGACATAACCAAGCGAATAGAGTTCTTCAGAAATTCTTGGGAGCCCTACTCTCTTGGTTCTGACTCAACTAACGTCACCACTTATGACATTAACGCACGGGACATAACCCATCGATATGACATTAGCGCACGGGACATAACCAAGCGAATAGAGTTCTTCGGAAATTTTTGGGAGCCCTACTCGCTTGGTTCTGACTCAACTAACGTCAACTCTTATGACTTTAGCACACGGGACAGAACCAAGCGAAGAGGGTCCTTCGAAAATTCTTGGGGACCCTACTCGCTTGGTTCTGACTCAACTAATGTCACCTCTTATGACATGAGCGCACGGGGTCGAACCAGGCAAAATAGGACATTGAGGGGTACTCGAGGCCCAACATTCGCTTTGTTATGACACCAAATAGTTTTGGCTTGCTTTTTCTTTCAGTCATGGGGATCATAGTCCTGGAGACAAACGTGAGCGAGGATACATGTGAAGAAAAACTATTCACATTCTTATATAACGCCCGAGCTCATCACCGTGCACCAGAACTATTAGGAATGTTCAATGCAGAGTTTTCTATACAGAGGATTATAGATTGCTCCTTTGAGTACCTACAAAACCATTTGCAACAGTATGAGGCAGTCACTTGTGACAATTCCATGATAGTTGATGGCATGAGATATGTGCACCCTGCCAACCTTGACACTGACAAGAGTGCTTCAAGGAGACTGAATCGTTGTCTTGAAAAGTGTCCCTCCAATGCACTGCTTGTACAAGACAGGTGTATGAAGCACTTAAAAAAATATCGCTTATTGGAATTCTACCATGGGTTTGTCTGTTACTTATACTTGCAGACGGATGGCGAGTCAGAGACTTCGCAGTCAACAACTTTCGGTAGTTGTCCATTGGCACCGAAGGAAGAGGTAGAGGATGTGGAGGTGCAATTCAATCCAGAAGAAGAGCGGGAAGAGGTACTAAAGGAAACCTTTGATGCGGGCTTAACTCTTGTTTCTCTTGCGGATGTAGTAATAGGGTGCAGGCAAGAAAGCCCAAGTATGGAAGTGACTTTGCCTTTCAATTGTGCTCCCAGCTTTGCTATGGCGGGCGACACCCACTATATTCTGCTCACAGATATCATGCATGAGCTCAATATACGGGAGGAATACTGCCTAGCGGCAATTGCAATTTTTTGTGAGGCAGACATGGGGTTTGTGGACGATGATGCAGTGGACAGTTATCTTATTGCTGACACAGCTCTCCGTGACTCACAGTTCACTTCAGGGTCGCAACTGATTAAAGATACGTTCAATGAGGCGAAGTCCAGAGAGGCCGATTTACCAACAGAGGAGCAGTTTGAATTGACAACAAAACAACTCGGCTTGGAAAACATGGGTAGAGACGTGGCACCAGAAGATCATGTAATGAATAGTCAGTCTATTCACTTATGGGGGAGGTCGATGCTGGAAATGGACGAGAATCACATGGTAACTTTTGTCGAGCATTCATATAGTATTAGAGATGGCCGAGTGATAAAATATCATGAACATTTTTTTTTGCTACCAGGTGCTAGTGTATGACGATAGTTTCCTTAGAAGAGCGGGAGGCTCAGGCCAAGGGCTTGTAACTGGAGTCCAAGGCAAGGATGCAGCGTTGTCTCACTACATCGGGTGTTTCAACCACAAAAAGGTTTGTAGAAACAATTCAAGTACTTGACAATTGTACTCATCTCACTTACGGCTAATAAATTGATTGAAATTATTATGTAGATCATAATATACCACAAGGAATATTTCGATGACAATGCAAAGTTCCCTCTGTTTGCAATGAAAGCTATTACAAGATTGTGTGGTGGGCACCCCCTCCCACTAAATGCAGAAAGAGTAATTCTGATTGAAAAACAGTTTGCTCTACGTGTATTTGGCATTGGGTATGGGTGCCAGGCACTCAGAGCCCCATATTTCATGTCCTACACAGCTCAGGCTCTGGCTGAAGGGGTTGAAGACCCGGAAAGCTTAGATCCATACAATAAGCGGCTGTTTTTGAGGGAAAGAAGACGCATGATGCCCGTAGGGATGCTGCCATCAACAGAGGAACGAGCTCGTCTACATAGCTTGCACATCAAAGAGGTACAAAGTGAGGAGGAATGAGGTGCATCGAAGAGAATAAAAACGATGACCTCAGGTCCATCTTCTCCCGCTCCTGACTCGTGACTGGCACCACCTCGCATGGCGCTCGGCCGCATTTGAAGCTCCCCAAGCCATCTGTTTCTTCTCTTTGTGGATGTGTTGTAAAGACCGTGTAATTTCTGAACTCTTAAGAAGTTCCTTCTGCCTTGCTCTATGAATTAGTCCTCTATAAGTCCATTGGTGTAACTCTAATAGGCTATTGGCCTTTTATTTTCCTCCCCCATGCCGAGTGTGCTTAAAATAACCTGTTCTTGCCATGTAGTGGGTTTTTTCCATGCCTTGTGTGGACCATATTGATAGTGAGCCGTATGTCTTGGCAAAATATGGACCATGGTTGAACAGTATGTGCTGCATTGAAATAAAACAAAATGGTCAGTTGAGTACAATTTAAAATTTTGTTTTGTATACGTAGAATGCCAACCTACCATGTAATGCATGTGTGATATGTTGCCCACCCCACCCTGTAAGGTAAGCCTTTTTCCAATCCAGCAAGGCTGCTTGAAATGATGTGAGCTTACTTTGGTCCCAAGAATGTTGCTCAAGGTAGTGGAAAATTTTATCTAGTGATTTCCACACGTTCGCTTTGTGATTCTGGATTGCCCCACCACCAAAATTGTCTTTAACCACTTTATGTAACTGTTTCCATTTGTTGAACATGATTCTCCTTTCTTCTCTATTTGAATCTTTGAGGCTAAACCCAAGAAACCTTCTTGCCTTCACTCCGCCTATCGATGCTTTCCTTGGTACCTTGTACCGACTTTGAGACATCTTAGGGTCCTCTTCGATTTTGACATTGCCTCCATGCAAACCAATGTCTGAGAGCACTCCCTCTAATGATTTGATCACTCTTTTCGACTCACTCTCTGGCTTTAATGTCCATGCAAAACATATGTACAAATGAACCACCTTTTCAATTATTTGACAGAGTGCATGAAGTGTACAGACGTGAACTCTACTTAGAGGAATATCAAGCACTAGTTTAAAAGTTTTATCTTGAAGATGTCTGTTGGGAGCTCTAATCCATTGCACACTCTCAAGCGATTGTGTATCAGCCATGCAATATAAGCATGGATTTGCCACAGCTGCTCCGTGTGTTATGTTGTACATACACTTAAGAGTCTTTAAGTCACCTGCCATGTGCCATTTCACTGTGTAGTCGCCAAATCCTTCCACTGAAAGAACGGCTCCATTTCTTTGTTCACTGATGATAGAAGGAATTTGGGTTTGACTAAAAACCCAATCGAGGATTTCAAAATTTTCCTTATCAACCTGTAGTGAAAAATGAAAACACAAAATCAACAACCAAATAATCAATATTTTTGTTATCAGAGATTGACCGAAGTATACCTGAAATGATCCTAGAGATAGAATGTTGTTTTTTGATTGCACGCTGAAGTATCGTGGATCCTCTTTCGTTATTGATGGATCGAGAGCTCTGTTCATGAGGGTAATGATGACTCTCTCCAACTTCTTGTTCTTCAGGACCTCGCACTCGTCGAGATTCAAAACAAACTTGAGAACCCCACCGCACTCGTCTCGACTAATGTCAAAGAAGTGAACTGCATACCTTTGCAATGCTTCAAGATCAATGAAGAGGTTGTTGTGCTCGTTAAACTGTACCTCTCTGCTGCCCTTGCCTAAGAACGTTGCTTCAATATGGAATGGTGACCCAAGTTTCTCAAACACCTCATCGTTTACGTGCCGGCGAGCAGCCTTTACATTTAAGTAAAGTAAAGTAATTCTTGATATGGCTATGTGATGGCTTTGGAAGCAATGATCCTCTCTGTAGTTTATTTTGAGATGTTTTAGCTAATGCTTTGAAGAGTGCCCTGTATCCCATCTGCGAGATGCCACTCTCATCAAGTATTGCTTGCACTTCCATTGGTTCCAGCTGATTCTCGTGCATGAAGGACATAAGTAGCCTCCCTTTCAACTTACGAAATTTTTTCTGAGTTATCATCTCTTCAACTACTTCTTTTGGAACTAGACGGTTGTAATGCACTCCAGCATTGAAGCCTGCACCGTTCGAGTTTGGATGCAGTAAAGACCTGCCAAAAAAGCACAATGCGTTATGAGCATGTATAGGAAAGTAAGTGTATCCACTTCTTAATGAAGCACATTGAAGAAACAAACTTCGAGTTACCTTAAAGCTCGTATTCGTTTTTTCATGCCACCACTACCAATCTTCATGTTCTCAAGGTTGCACAGATCTCGTTTTCTTTTCCAACTACCAAGCACGGTGTTTTTCTCTCGCAAACTTGTGATCTTCTTCTCAAGGCCTTGGATTGTCTCTTTGTTTGATGAAATCTTTTGAGAGCATGCTTCATTAAGTTTCTTCAGCTGCATGTTCTCCATTTCCAGGAAGTTTCTTTGCCTTTCCACATTCAATCCTCTCATTTCCAAATGTTCGGTGTATCCCAATAGCCCATCCTTGCCATCGCTTGTGAAATGTAAGAGGTTAGTGATATTAGCAAAGGGAGGTGGAGCATTTGTCATAGGATCCTTTGGATAAATAGACCCATCGGTCCACAAATCCAAATGATGTTCCTTGTTTGTCCTTCTAAGTTCTTTCTCCCGTTGAGATAAGAAAGACTCCCTCCTACGTTTCTGCAACTGTGCGTACTCTTGCAATACATCAACATGAAGATGATGTGTGTTCTTTCTTTGGGTAAGTGTTAAAGATGAAGGGGCCGAGGATTGTAAGTTCAAATTAGCTTTTTCATCAAGAAAAGATGCGTTCTCCATTCCTAGAGTTGATAGAGAAGAAGACGGAGAAATATCTCAGGTTTTGGGAGGGAAAGCCATATTCTCAAGTTTAGAGTTGATAGAGTTTATGTTTCTGGAGGGAACGCTTGTAAGTTGGCATTTCAAATCATTAGTCATACGGTTAGTTGGATTCCTGACAAGAGAACGAAGGATAAGAATGATAAAGACTGCGGCTACCTACCAAAGAATGTCATTTTGGCTTTTTGTTGCGCAGAAAAGTATAACTTAAAGTGCACAAGTTAACATTTTCATTTTCTCTCTCTAAGCCGACATGGCACTTCTTACAGGGCCCAAAAGTGAGTCCAACTTTCTCCTAATGCATAGGACAACCTTATACACCAACCTTCTCTATTGTTTGAGCTATTCACAGGGTATGTAACCTACTACATACGCCTCTGTAAACACACACACACACACACACACAATCCCTACGATTTGAGATGATTCTTAGAGAATGTAACCTACCACATACGCCTCTGTGAGCACACACACCAGATTACACACACACACACACACACACACACACACACACACACACACACACACACACACACACACACACACACACACACAAAATCCTTATTTTTTGAGCTGTTCTAAAAAAACGTAACCTAAAGCTGCATACTACATGTAGTGACAGTTGTACATGCACACAATATTACTTCAATAACGCTACTTGAGCCTGCAAATAAACAGCTTGAAGGTGTCTCTCTAACCACAGACGGTCGCGACGACAACCGACAAAACAATACTCTCCTTCAAAAACAACCGTTGACACCTCAGTCATGGTGGGAGCTTCAAACCAGGTAGACTTCTAGTCTACTGAGATGGTTTTTCTTACATTTTAAATAAGGTTTTTAATTAAAATCATGACGAACATAATCTTTTGTACAAAATAAAGGCTAGATTGTGATCTTTTAAAGTATTTGTATCGTACAAGGGAAATTGGAATAGGTTTTATCATATCGTTATATGAGGTTGCTTCAGCATTTTTTTTAATAAAGAATACTACATTCGTATTTCTGGCTTTTTACTGCTAGTTGCCTTGTATCAAAATACACGGTGTTGTATATCAAAAATTTTGGATGAAAAATAAGACTCTTGTACATAGCTTGAGCACAATCAAGTGCCATGTTTGGAGTAATCCTAAAACCGTATAAAAGTAATAATAATACAAATATAAAGGTTTGGTCAGAATTGGTGGACAGTCTCAATTATGTTAAAAATATCAAGATGTTGACACACTATGGCATTATCAAGAGAATGACAAAAGGGATAAAATTCATAGACAAATAAAAGCATGAAGGTATGAAAAATCCTCGAGGTGAGGTAACCAGGTATGGTTCAACCAATGGATGTATTTTTAACAAAACCATCAAAAAACAGAGGGAACTCTGCCAAAATTTTCAAAAAATCTAGGAAACGTTGTAATTTTTAAAGTTCTTACATACATAAATTTTTGTTTTTAAGTTTCTACTTCCCATTTTAAAAAAAACATAAGCAATGTTTTTTTCACGTATGTTGTCCCAATTGAGAAGCTAATATGATCTTCAGCTACCTCACCCTCCTCCTTAATGATCTTTTTACACAAAAAAAATCACTTCCTTTTATCATGAAACTAATTGTAGTTATTATGTGAAGGGTGATACATGTTTTCCGCTCCCAAAGCATAGACTTTCCTTGGAGGATGCTAATCCGAACATGCATAAGATTAAGTACTTACCAAGTGGAAAACTTTTACCGTCTGCCATAAGGGATTTTCCAGAAGGATGTAGACCAAGGTTTCTTAGCAAACCTGAAGTTTCCAAAAAACCAGACCATACCGTTGTAGGAAAGAAAACCGTTATGAAAAGGATTATGCCAAAGCGGAAAGCAAAAAACCTACCTCCTAACATATACAAGGAGAGTGAGGGGGTCTAGGGCTGTGGGACAACGATAACAAGCAAAACGGGTTGTTTGGATACTTGTCTTCCCGTCAAGGTTGTCCAAGTTCTAACTGGATGCTTTTTTGTTGGATGGTGGTAGGTGTAGACCTATTCTTTCACGAGTTCTGGTGCTCATTTAGCCTCGTACTAGAAACGAATGTACCAAAGTGATTTCAATCTAATTCAAACATTGTTCCTTGTATTGTGTCATTAAGTTATAGTATGTCATGTGTCACTATATGGTTCTTAAATGAAGGGATTTTAAATATAAACTCTCTCTCCTTGTTTCCTGGGTTGTCCTTGGTCGGACAACCACCATATACTAAAAATTACTTCATTCCGTTTTATTGCTTACCTTGATATAAAAATCTCTTTCAGGTTGGCTGGATAACATCTTTAGCACGCCTTGGGCATTCTGAAGAAAAAAACATCCCTATCACCCCTATCAGTACCCAGTGTTTACTTTCATGCTTTAAAGAAACAGAATTTCACAAATGCCTTCTAAATTATGAGAAAAAGGCTTTACAAGATCAACAACTCTCGGCTTTGAGGACTGCCTTAATAAATGATTGGCTAAAACTCCTAGCACTAGCAAGGAAAGACCCTACCCAATCAAATAATGCTTTAGGATCTTTCTTCCTCTTTATGTTTTATTGATGTCCAAGACTCTGCAATTTAGTGTTCTATTTTTCTTCCTTACCTACCATTGTTAACAAGCTTTATTTCATAAACAACCTCCCTATTCTCCCTATCAAAATTAGACAATCTCATGAAGTTTTAAACCCTCTTTTTGATCTTGATCGATTAGAACAAGATGAGAAGGATGCCCAAGGCTTCACTGATAACCCTACTTTTCAAAAAATAGAGAGGTCTATGCCCAAACACTTTTCTAAAATTATTCCACTTCTTTCCCACATACAGATTGAACTAAACGCCATCCGTTTAGAAAATAGACTATGGGACTTCAAAATCTTGAATTAGTGTGCACCCTTCACCCTTGATTCTTTAGCTCTGCACTGTAGTCTTCCTCTTGAGGTGGTGGAACAATGCAAAACCATTGCTTTACAAGCTAAACACTTACTATCACAGGATAAGGCTTTTACCTTGAAACAGATCAAGTTGACATCCGTAGTAAGAAGTGTTCAAATGTGTCTATGGTTGCTCGTACAAAAGGTTTGTCACTCAACGACAAAGAAAACAACATCCAAAAATTCCAAAAAAACTATTTGAATACTTACAGGCCCTTCATAAAGTGTAACTGCAAACAGAATCCAGGATCCAACTCCCCTCAACGATCACTTGGTTTGACCACCTGTTGTGGTTTGTATTTCAAAATCTTCCAAGATTTTTTCCTTACTTTTCTGGGCATGCACAAGTGTATGCTTTTATTAGTTGAGTAACCTCATTTCGCATTGAAGTTCGACATGCAATGGTGGTATTTTATGCTATTCATGAACATTTATTAGATGCAGCCAAAGGTTAAGTATTATATACACCAGGGGCACCATTTCTTCCTCGAATACAACATCACCCACTTGGGCATACCATCGACACTATTTTCAAACCTTCAAAGAGTAAAGAGAAATTAAAAAGAATTGCTAACACTCAGGGGAATACAACCTCATCGTCAAAACAACCAAGGCAGTTTCGTGAGTCAGAAGAGTTTGGAGATACTCCTAGAATGTTTGAATACAACACAAAAACCTAGGTACGACATCTATTTACACGAAAAAATGGTTTACATTGTTTTAAACAAGCTAATAAGGTAAATAGCAGATTCATTCATTTAACTTTTAGCAATAAGTGTATGGATTTCATACACCCACGTATGTTCTTTGACAAATTGCTAGAAGATCTTGGTTTCATAAAAAATCTAGGGGATTTTTGTATCAGTTTTGGCTGGAAGTATACAAATAGCATTGGACACTATTTATGTAAACCTTTTGGCACCTTTTCACATAGTTTGATATCACAGAGCCTTGTGTTTGCATAAAACAAAAAAGGTTTAGTGGGTTCTTGAGAGATTTTGGTACCTACAGTAAACATGTGTTAATTACTCAACCTGCCTTTATACGACACTACCTACTTAGAGATATTATAACCAAAGGTCTCAACCATATTCCCCTTGTCCCCATACGTTTACAATCATATTTACCTTGTCCCCATACATTTACAATCAGTCAAAGATGAATTCAAACTTGGGTGGGAAAAACTTTTCCATGTGCTCAACATAAAATGTACACCCTATCACTTAACACCTAATTGAGGAAAGGATTGAAAAAACTTTTCGTGATAGACACAATCAGAAACCCTAGTTCATGGAAAAATACATCATGGATGAAATAGATTTTATCCAAAAACATATGTTTATATCTGGATTGGATAAATCAGCATAGACTCCTGTCTTAATATGTAAACAAATCATCAGGCTTCATGCTAAAGAGAGATTAGAATCCCCTGAATTCTCATTTATACAAACAGATAATCATACAATCATCTCACTTATTAACACACATAGCCAAGAACTTGGCATAACCCCATCAAAAGACAAAGATCTCCCATACATCACGGGAAACTAAAAGATTCATAAATTTGTGTTTGGATGGATAACAAATGCCCATGATTGTGTGTTTTCCCCTATAACAAACATGATAACAAAATTCCTATTGGGGATTACACAAGGGTTTTTGGAATACACAAAAAACCTACAAAAAAATATACAAACCTTTTCAAAAATAAACACTAACGCATATTGGATCATAACCATTATGATACAGTAATTAACCTTCCTAGTAAAATATATTCAATTCATACTTATGACATAAAAACTTGCTACAAAGCAATTCCTCATCATGGAAACCATAGCCTTACAGAAGCACTAAAAATACATCAAAAAAATAGTATTGAGTCGTGGATATAAAGGGTTTAAACCTTCTAGAAATAAAATCATCCTTACAAAGAAAAAATCAGAAGTAAAATGGACCTTTGAACTCTTTGAGACTCTGAATATATTTGTCTTAGACCACTATTTTTTTAAAACTAGGAACAATAATATATCGACAAACTAAAGGTATACCTATGGGATACTCATGCTCATCGTTATGGTGTAACCTGTATTTGGCTGGGTTTGAACTCGAATACACTAAGAAGTTGTCATGTCTTAAGGAAAGAGACATGCTTTGTGCTCTTTTTCAAGCAAACAAATATATGGATGATCTTTTGTTCATCAATAATCCATTCATCACACAATGCATGAGCCACAACATACCCTTGTCCCCTGAGGACCCCTTACAATATATCCATTAGATATCATTTCAGTAAAGAAGATTCTGGCTCCATATATCTAAACACAAAAATATGTTTAAAAAGACCTTTTATCGGGGAATACACCACAAAAACTACTTGGAAAAAGGATGCTTTACCAGAACATCAAGTATCATCTATACAAGCAACTAGGCTCTAGCAATCGTCCTAAAAATATGTCTTACAAAGTATGTGTATCACAGGTTCTTCCTCTCATTTACAATGCTTCAAGTATGAGTATTGCCTATAATGATCTACGAAGATTATGGTTTATGTTCACATCTAACAGGTTCACACAAACCCGTATCAAATCACTAATCATACATTTTTTTAATCAAAAGGCAACTTTCTCGGCATAAGGTTTGATATTCAATCCTTACTAAACACACTTAATGGAACCATTATGGGATGATCGAAAAAAACATTAAGTCATCTAATATCACCAAAGAATGACCAATTTCATAGCTAGTTTATGTGCAGGGCAGTTATCAACACGAAGATGACCTACAATAAAGTGCAAAGTATGCGGGCAACACAAGAATACAAGGATGTTTTTTATATATCCTTTTATAAATATACCAGATTTCAATAAGTGACAACCATTTACTACCAAACTTTTTCTTCTATTAAGGTTTTTTATGTCCATACATTGGACATAGAGCTGTGGATGTATGCTATATTTTTTTTAATATAAAACCTCTCTAGTTGAAACATTCTTTCAGCACTATTGAATGTTTTATCACAGATTGTAACCCCCTTGCTTTTCCAAAAGAAAAATATGGAATCCCTGCTCTCTCTCTCTCTCTCTCTCTCTCTCTCTCTCTCTCTCTCTCTCTCTCTCTCTCTCTCTCTCTCTCTCTCTCTTTAAATCATCAACTCATTCAATTGTTCTAAATAAGTAGGTTTTTTCTACCTCTATCTCTAAAAAGTACTCATAACAAAAAATCACCATACAAAAATATATTTTATAATGGTAGGGGATATGTCCACTTGGTGAACTATCCCCCACCAAGTGTGCATATCCCCACGGTTGGCGGTTGGCAGTGGGCCTCTCTCTCTCTCTCTCTCTCTCTCTCTCTCTCTCTCTCTCTCTCTCTCTCTCTCTCTCTCTTCTTTCTTTCTCTCTCTATCTCTCCCTCTCTCTCTCTTTCTTTCTCTCTAAAGTTTCCCCACAATATGTTACCTTCAAAAGTCTTTTTTCCCTTTTTGATCCGACCCTTTTGACCCCCCCTTAATCAACACCCTACATTTCCTTTAATTCTACAAGGGTTAAAAAATCACAAAAAGATTATTATATATATATATATATATATATATATATATATATATATATAAGATGAAGTAGAACCATTTTTTTACCTACCTTCGGACAATTTCTCTTCATAAATGTCTCTCAAATATTTAAAAATAGTTTTTTCATCCTCTCGATAAATCCAAAAATACAGTTTTATACTATTAAAAAAAAAAATCACTACAAGAGTACTCGATCTCTCCTTCTCTCTCTCTCTCTCTCTCTCTCTCTCTCTCTCTCTCTCTCTCTCTTTTGCTCTCTCCCTCTATGATCAAGAATATTGGGTAGCTTTAAAAATCCCTTTCTCTCTCTCACTTACTTTTTCTAAATTTCTCACCTTTTTATCCATTAAAAAACACCTGAACAAGCATAAATGCTTATCCATTCCCAAATTTTTATCTCCATCTATATATTTTCTCAAAACAAATTTAGGTTGGATAAAACTTGAACAAAATAATACAGGAAGTCGTGTGTTAACCATATAAAAAATAAATCTCTCTCTCTCTCTCGCTCTCTCTCTCTCTCTCTCTCTCTCTCTCTCTCTCTCTCTCTCAAGTAGTGACCTAGAATTTTCAAAGGCTACATTTTCTCTCCCTATCTCACTCTCTTATCCTCCCACCAAAAACGTGTTATCAACTAATTGCTGCTAACCTTAGCCAACTAACGCATTCACTAACCATAATCTGTTAATAGAAATTGCATAAAACTATTAAAAAACCTCTACGTTCTAAGCAAACATACCCAAAGGTACAATGTTCCGACGTTTTTGCTATGTGCTTCCTTCTAGCCTTCAATAACTGGTGTGTTGATACACCTTCATGCATAATATACCTACTATAGAACATACACGAGCTTCTCTACTGTTGGAGCTATTTGCAAGGTATGTAACCTACTACATACGCCTCTGTAAATGCACACACCAAGCTTACACACACATTTACACACACACACACACACAATCCCTACGGTTCGAGATGATTCTCAGAGAATGTAACCTACCACATACGCCTCTCTAAGCACACACATCAAATTACACGCACAAACACACATACATACACACACACACACACCAAATTACACACACACACACACACACACACACACTCCTTATTTTTTGAGATGTTCTAAAAAAAGGTAACCCAAAGCTGCATACTATGGGTAGTGACACTCGTACACGCACACAATATTACTCCAATAACAGTTAACACTACTCGAATAGCAGTTAACAATACTCGAACCTGCAATAAACGGTTTAAAGGCGTCTCTCTAACCACATGATCGTGATGACAACCGACAAAAAAATACTTTCCTCCGGAAACAACCCTTGACACCTCAGTCATGGCGGGAACTTCAAACCAGGTAGACTTCTAGTCTGATGAGATGGTTTTTCTTACATTTTCAATAAGGTTTTTAATTAAAAGCATGGTGAACATGATCTCTTGTACAAAATAAAGGCTAGATTGTGATCTTTTAAAGTATTTGTATCGTACAAGAGAAACTGGAACTGGTTTTAGCATACCATTATACTGGGTTGCTTCATCATTTTTTATACAAAAGAATATTGTGTTCGTATTTCTGGCTTTTTACTGCTAGTTGCCTTGTATCAAAATACACGGTGTTGTACATCAAAAATTTTGGATGAAAAATAAGACTCTTGTACATAGCTTGAGAACAATCAAGTGCCAAATTTGGAGTAATCATAAAACCATATAATAATAAAAATAAATACAAATATAAAGGTTTGGTTAGGATTTGCGGACAGTCTCAATTATGTTAAAAATATCAAGATGTTGACACACTATGGCATTATCAAGAGAATGACAATAGGGATAAAATTCATAGATAAATAAAAGCATGAAGGTATGAAAAGTCCTTGAGGTGAGGTAATGAGGTATGGTTCAACAAATGGATGTACTTTTTACAAACCATAAAAAAAAAGAGGAAACTTTACCAAAATTTTCAAAAATTCTAGGAAACGTTGTAATTTTTAAAGTTATTACATACATAAAAGTTTGTTCTTAAGTTGCTACTTCCCACAAAAAGAAAAAACATAAGCAATGTTTTTTTCATGTATGTTGTCCTAGTTGGGAAGCTGATATGATCTTCAGCTACCTCACCCTCCTCCTCAATAATCTTTTAACACCAAAAAAAACCTTTCTTTTATCATGAAATTGATTGTACTTATTATGTGAAGGGAGATACATGTATTTTGCTCCCAAAGCATAGGCTTTCCTTGGAGGATGCTAATCCGAACATGCATAAGATTAAGTACTTACCAAGTGGAAAACTTTGACCGTCTCCCATAAGGGATTTTCCAGAAGGATGTAGACCAAGGTTTCTTAGCAAACCTGAAGTTTCCAAAAAACCAGACCATACCATTGTAGGAAAGAAAACCATTATGAAAAGGATTATGCCAAAGCGGAAAGCAGAAAACTTACCTCTTAACATATACAAGGAGAGTGAGGGGGTCTACGGCTATGGGACAACGATAACAAGCAGTATGAGTTGTTTGGATAACTGTCTTCCCATCAAGGTTGGTCAAGTTCTAACTGGATGCTTTTTTGTTGGATGGTGGCAGGTATAGACCTATTCTTTCATGAGTTTTGGTGCTCGTTCCATCTCCTACTAGAAACGAATGTACCAAAGTGATTTCAATCTAATTCAAACATTGTTCCAGTGATGTTTGTGGGCCCATGCAAAATCCGACCTTGGGCAATTACTTGACTTTGTGACTTTCATTGATGATTACTCCAGACATGCATGGGTATTTCCGCTTAAAGAGAACTCTGAAGCTTGTATGTGCTTCAAAAAATTTCTGGCTATGGCTGAAAATGTCTCAAAATGTACTATGGGCACCCTCCACTCTGATCGAGGGGGGAGTATACATTTGAGCTCACAAAGGGGCCTTATAAGGAGTTTGACTTCCTCTCTCATGTCCAAAACGGGTGTGCGGTAAAATTTTTGCAAATCAACTCTAAACTTGGTGGAGATTTGACAGTTAGAATCTACTCTTCAAGCTCTTTCTAAAGATATATAGCACGCCATGAGATTCCTCATATTTTGAAAGATTCTATTTTTTATTCTCTTGTGATGTGACAACTCCGTCTACAATCTAGAGAATTCAAAATAGAATCTTTCAAAATATGAGGAATCTCGTGGCGTACTATATATCAATAAAAAGAGCTTGAACAGTAGATTCTAACTGCCAAACCTCTGCCAAGTTTAGAGTTGATTTGCAAAAATTTTACCGCACGCCCATTTTGGACATGAGAGAGAAAGTCAAACTCTTTAGAAGGCCCCTTTGTGAGTCCAAATTTTCTCTAATGTGTCTCATGAATTCAATGCATTTCTAGCAAGTCATGGGATAAAACACCAATGTACAGTGCCTTATACACCTCAGAAAAATGGTGTTGTTGAGAGGAAAAACAGGTCACTTACGGAAATGGCATGATGTATGGTCAAAATTCAATCTTTGCCGCATTGTTTTTGGCTTGAGGCCATCATGTGTGCCACTTATGTACTAAACAGGTTTCCTACAAAAGCTTTACAGTCTATTACTCCATATGAAGCATGGCATGATAGAAAGCCTTCTTTTGAGCACATGCGTGTTTTTGGTTGTTTGGCATATGCTTTGGTGCCACAAACACAACGCAGAAAATTAAATGATAAGACTGTCAAATGTATTTTTGTTGGTTATAGTGCTGACACAAAGGTTACAGGTTGTATCATCCGCAAACAAAACGTATTCTGGTTTCATGGGATATAGTGTTTGTGGAAGATTATGTTCAGCCCTTGCTGTCATGTACTAGAGACAGTAATGTAAGCTCAGAGGACATTTATGACACTTTGTTGCCTCTTTTTAGTGGTGGAAATACGAATGTAAGTTCCAATGAGGCAAATCTACAGCCTATGGGGGTTTCTCAAAATGTTACAGTTAGCCTATTACTGATGCGGATGTACATGATGTACTTGATGAGGAAAGGGCTGAAAATGAGCAGACTAGAGGTATGCCAAAATGGCCGGTGCACACTTTGCGTGACATTAAATTGGATGCACATTTGTCTACTTGTACTCGTTTAGGCTCTCACCATGCATCTTATGCATCAGATTGTTATGCTTTGGTTGTGTCTAGCTTACATGATGTTGAGGAGCCTCTGTCTTTTGGTGAAGCACAAAATTCAAAAAAATGGATGGCTGCCATGCAATTAGAATATGATGCACTTATAGAAAATGACACATGGACTTTATGTGATTTGCTTCCTGGCAAAAAGGCCATTGGTATGAAGTGGGTTTACAAGTTGAAATGCAAGCCAGATAGTGAGATCAATCGCCATAAGGCTCGACTTATTCCAAAGTGTTATGCACAGCAAAAAGACATAGATTATGAAGAGACCTTTGCTCCCACTTGTCGTATGACTACTGTGCGTTTTCTATGTGCATTGGAAGCTCATTTTGGTTGGGATGTACATCAATCAGACATTGTTACTGCTTTCTTGAATGGTGACATATTTGAGGAAGTTTATGTAACACAGCCTCGCGGTTTTGTATTGCACCAAAATGAGTATAAATACAAAAGCATTTTTAGAGGAATCCAAACTCATGAAAATAATTACAAAGGGAGACACTGTTGTTGTTGTCAGGCTTCTCTTACAAGAATTTGTCTTCCTCATCTACAAATTCATATACACTGGAGTATTTGTGTGTCTATGACACTAGGCCGGAAGATGGTAGTACTTTATGGAGGGCTTTTCTAAGAGCTCCTAGAGAGTACCTATTGGTTCAAGATTCTACACAAATCCTACTATTCTTGTCAAAATCTTTTAACATGATAGTAAAATGTTCTTCACAGACCAAGAATAGATTGATTTCCATCTCTGCACATGGTTGCTTGTTTATTTCCTCTCAAAACAAGTTGACTCTATAAGTAAACACTAGGTTTTGTGAGTACAAAGTTATAAAGTACAAAACAATATCATTATAATAATCTAGTAACAACCATACAAAGAAGAAATTAGAAGGAGAATCTTTGATAATTTTCCATAGCTAACACAAATTACTTGCATTGTGAGACTCAATCACATGCTATATAGCCATAAATGGCGCACCAAATCCATCAACAAAAGCCATAAAGAGGCTAATTGTCTCCAGCATGATAAACTTAAAGATGGAGATGATGTTGAGCTCCCAATGTAAGCTACAAGGGTAGTTTTCTCACCATTGTATCTTTATGTTGGAGGTGAACCCATGCAATGCTAACTCACCATTCACACCTCCTCTTGTTGTGGTATGCAAGTCATGTGAACTCATACTTTTGCCACCTTTGAAAGTAGAGGTTTCCATGTAGTGTGAGTGAATGAAAGCAAGAGGAGGAAAATCTTGTTTCATAACATAATGGAGGTGAGAGAAGGGAGAGAAGCTAGCTTGGTGTGAAACTATGTGGTGGGCAAAGGGATGAGATGGGGGAGGAGCTTGCTTGGTGCTACAATGGAGGTGGGAGAAAGCTAGTAGAGAGATAATGCTAGACTATAGGGAGTGCATGTGGTTGTTGCAACAATGGAGAGCTCAGAAAAGGGATTGTAGAGAGAGAAAATTACTTTTTAGCTATAGAATAGGTTTGGAAAGACTTTGGAGGGTGAAAATGGTGTTTTAATGTTTTTCTTTAAAAATCACTTTTTTGAGTTTTTTAGTGCACGTTTTTTTACTTTTGGAGGTCAAAAACATTTTTTTGACCATGAAATAGGTTTGGGGGCCATTTAAGGAGAGAATTTGAAATTTGTTTTTTTTCTTTGAATTTCAAATTTTTAGTGTATTTTTAACATTAGGAAGAGGATGGGGTATAGGAGGGCCTCTTTATTTGCCATGAGCTTAGGTGATTAACATTTTGATGAATTAATAGGTGTACGCCATGTGTGAAAGAATGATGGATGTGTAAGAGATGTGTAAGAGTGGTCAAATGATACACTTTCCCTCCCGAAAAGGAGGTGGACAATTTTATGATTTTTAGCCTTCCATAACTCCCACATATAATCTCCGATTTGAGCGGTGATCATAGATCTGCAATCTATGCATCAAGCTCTTTCCATAGATATGCTACATGATATGGTTTTATCGGCTAGATTTTAAATTCCATTTTGGGAAGGAAATTTGAACTCAAATAAACTAGCCATTTTTCCTGTTTGAATTCAAAATCCGTCCTTTGATTACTTTCTTACTATTAAAGGTTTGACTTCCTTCAACTGCCAAATGATGGGTTTGATTTTTTGCGAGCTTCCTTTGGTGAGATTTTTTGAGAAATTAACATTTTTTACGAGCTTCTCCACTATTGAGAATCATTTTATAAATAGCTTACCACTATCAAGACTTCTACAAATCATGAAGGAAAAACTATAAGTGATAGTTTATAGAAACCCATTGAAAGTATGGTTGAGCGGTTCCCAAGTTGTAAAATCCTCTATCAATGAAGACATGAGTTATTTCATGAAAATGGTTTAGGAAGGTATTGCATTTCTAGTTATTGCTAGAAAACAAACATCTTTATATCAAGGCATGCTAAAGAGCACCCTTGAGACAAAAAATGCAAAGTACATAGCTAGACGGATCTAAGGACGCCGGATTTGAGGGCTAGAGGATATAACAAATGGCATGCGGATATAAGGACAATTATATATCCCATATGCCCCTTCCACACAGTCCTCGCTAGATAGTAGCACTTCTAGATTCAATTTAGATTTGCACCCCAATTAGTGCTTACAATGAATGCAACGCTTCAATGCACTGCCATTCACATTTTTTAGACTCCACATTACCTTTTTGAGTCCTTGTACTTTTTGTGGGATTGCAGATCACGAAATAGAAGCACTTCAAAGTTAAGCATTATAAGTTCCTTATGCGCCACGTGTGACTCGGCTCTTAGTATCTCTTTTTTGTTGGTATATGATTCAAGAGTTTTCAATGGATTGGTCTTTACAAGAGCAGAGTCCCTCTATGTGCTAATGTATTACTAGTATATTGTCGGTTTAGAGGTCCCGCGTGAGACTGTTTGCTTGCCAAAAATGTCTTCCATAGGTAAATAATACTATTTTCCCTCTTAATATAATGAAATTTGTTAATATCATTTAGGACAAGAGCAACTCTCCTTCAATGCATACTATTACAATGCAGAAGTCTAAGACTACTAGTCATCAATGGGACTCGGCTCTAAGATGTAAAAGTATCATTTCATTTCATATCTCTATGTGGACTCTGCACCTTTAATTTCCCACGCTAGACTCCCATGTCTACCTAGTGTGCCAACTTGCATGTCTACTACCTACTTCTACATGTCACAAGACCTCAATTCACCTTTTTAACCCACTTGCAGGTCTCTGCTCCCCCCCCCCCCCCTCCCTTCTCTCTTCCTTTCTCTCTCTTTTTGGAAATTCCCTTTCTTCTATATTACGTTATCTTACATCTTTACAGGCTTCCTAAGGACTATCTTGCTTTGGCAAAGCAATTGCAAAGGCAAATGCAAGAATACTCTCTCTCTCTCTCTCTCTCTCTCTCTCTCTCTCTCTCTCTCTCTCTCTCTCTCTCTCTCTCTCTCTCTCTCTCTCTCTCTCTCTCTCTCTCTCTCTCTCTCTCTCTCCTCCAATGCGCGAAACTTGAACAAAGCTCTAGATTTTTGACACTATAGTAGCTTTAGCTATGATTTACGAAGTTTAGATTTGGGGACCCTTAGTGGACCACCATGGCAGATCTGGTAGCATTGATGGATGTAGAGGCCTTTAGTCTCTATGATCTCTCGCTCGGATGATTCTGGCTAAGGCCTCAGTGCCACATGAAATTATTCGAGCTGAGCTAGCTACCTCTCCTCTTGTGGTTGAGGCATTTACTAGGTTACATCCTTCATGCATAGTTTATGGGACCTCCCCAAAGACAGATATGCTTGAGTAGACCTTGAGTCCTCCCGACAACTAGCGCTACACGGAGATGCAACATGTTGGTATGGATAGATGACGTCATGGTTTCAGTCACATGGTTTCAACATGGATACACTACATTAATCCTTCAATGCACCCTCCCTATCTCTCACACGCTTGGAGAAGACGAAGGAAGCTCAAGGCACACAATAGAGAGTGTGTTACTTAGTATGCAATGGAAAGATAGATAACCGTAGAGTGATGGGCGTATATACAATGCTCCGGGGAAAAAACCTCCTAAAGAAGGGAAAAATGTCCCGGCGGTCCTAGTGTGTTCACACACATCACTACCACATGTATATGGTAACAAATCCCCCCTGGAGTGATGCGGTGAATGAGAGCTGGCACATGAGTAAAGGGAAGTGCCATGCCCTAAGGACATGATCAGTCCACAAAGGGGAGTAAGCCCAAAGCTTTGCGAAAAGCTTCAAGCTTCTCACGAGACAATGCCTTTGTGAAAAGATCTGCAAGGTTGTCCTGTGTTGGCACATAAGCCAAGCTGATCTCTCCATTGAGAGCCTCTCCCTGACATAGTGGTAATGCACCTCAATGTGCTTTGTGCGCGTATGAAAAACTGGGTTCCTTGCAATTCCCAATGCGCTCTAACTGTCAGTGCAGATAGTGTTGGTAGTGTCCTATCCAACACCCAAATCAGACATAAGGCGTATGAGCCATACACACCCAACCGTAGCTGTGAAGACTGCCATGTACTCAGTCTCACAACTTGAAGTGGCCACAGTAGGTTGCTTCTTGCTCAACTACGATATACATGAACTGCCAAGCATAAAACAGAAACCACTTGTGGACACTCGCGTGTCAAAACAACCAGCCCAATCTGAGTCCAAAAAAGCATGTAAGTCTGGTGGCAATGATCCCCCCTTGGGATAAAACAAGCCAAGATGTAAAGTGCCACTAAGATAGGGGAAAATCCTCTTGACAACCTGCCAATGCTTAGACCCTGGGCTATGCATAAATCTGCTGATCTGTGAGACTGCAAACTGAATATGTGGCCTTGTGTTTCATACATAAATGAAGCAGCCAACAGGAGTTTGGTAAAGAGTGACATCAGCAGGATCGCCAGCATCATGTAGACTCAACTTCAAACCTGTTTCCATGGGAGTGCAATAGGTTTGCAATCCTCAAGTCCAAAATGACATAGCAATGTCCGTATGTAACTTTGCTGACACAAGGCAATACCACCATCACACTGCTTAAACTGTATACCCAAGTAATGATGCAACAGCCCCAAATCTTTCATCTTGAAAGTAGCATTCAAATTAGCCTTAAATTCAGCAATATGTCTCTCATTTGGTCCAGTGATCAGCAAATTATCGACATAAAGAACCACAATGAGAAGTACATCACCCTCACGCTTTACATACAATGTGCTTTCTGTTGGACTGTTACAAAAGCCTCATTTAACCAAATGAGTGTCAGCTTTCTCATACCAAGCACGAGGAGATTGCTTCAACCCATACAAAGCCTTCTTACATCTGCACACTTTGTCCTCTTATGACAAAACCGCGAGGCTGTGTTACATAAACCTCCTCAAATATGACACCATTCAAGAACGCAGTAACAATGTCTGATTGATGTACATCCCAACCAAAATGAGTTGCCAATGCACAAAGAAAACGCATAGTAGTCATACGACAAGTGGGAGGAAAAGTCTCTTCATAATCTATGCCTTTTTAATGTGCATAACCCTTTGGAACAAGTTGAGCCTTATGACGATCGATCTCACCATCCGGCTTGCGTTTCAACTTGTAAACCCACTTCGTACCAATGGCCTTTTTTCTAGGAGGAAAATCACATAAAGTCTATGTGTCATTTTCTATAAGTGCATCATATTCTAATTGTATGGCAGCCATCCAATTTTTTGAATTTTGTGCTTCATCAAAAGACAAAGGCTCCTCAACATCATGTAAGCTAGACACAGCCAAAGCATAACAATCTGATGCATAAGATGCATGGCGAGAGCTTGAACAAGTACGACTAGACAAAGGTGCATCCAATTTACTGTCACGCAAAGTGTGCACCAGCCATTTTGGCATACCTCTAGCCTGCTCGTTTTCAGCCCTTTCCTCATCAAGTACATCATGTACATCTGCATCAGTAAATAGGCTGATCTGTAGCATTTTTAGAAATCCCTATAGGCTATACATTTGCCTCATTGGAACTTACATTCATATTTCCACCATTGAAAAGACGCAACAAAGTGTCATAAATGTCCTATGAGCTTACATTACTCTCTAGTACATGACAGCAATGGCTGATCAGAATCTTCCACAAACACTACATCTCGTGAAACCAGAATACGCTTTGTTTGCGGATGATATAACCTGTAACCTTTGCTTTCAGCACTATAACCAACAAAAATATATTTGACAGCCTTATCATGCAATTTTTTGTGTTGTGTTTGTGGCACCAAAGCATATGCCAATACAGCCAAAAACACGCATGTGCTCAATAAAAGGCTTTCTATCATGCCATGCTTCATATAGAGTAATAGACTGCAAAGCTTTCGTAGGATAAGTACATAAGTGGACTTGACTTTTGACCATACATTGTGCCATTTCCGTCAGTGACTTGTTTTTCCTCTCAGCAACACCATTTTGCTGAGGTGTATAAGACACTATACATTGGTGTTTTATCCCACTAGTAGCCAAAAATGCATTAAATTCATGAGACATATATTCCCCCCCTCGATCAGAACGGAGGGTGTCCATAGTACATTTCAAGACATTTTCACCCATAGCCAGAAATTGTTTGCAGCACATAAAAACTTCGGACTTCGCTTTAAGCGGAAATACCCATGCATGCCTGGAGTAATCATCAATGAAATTCATGAAGTAAAGGTAATTTCCCAAGGACGGAGTTTGTATGGGCCCACAAACATCACTATGCACAATCTGCAACCTGCATGTGGCCGGAACTGAACCATCCTTTGGAAACTTTGAACGCCGCATCTACCCAAAATACAGCCTTCACAAACATGTTTGATAGGTGCTTCAAGAGGCGTCAAAAAAGCAACCATATCAAATTTCTGCAAACGCAGCGAACTAGCAAAATGTAGATGACCAAAACGTGCATGCCAAAGTTTTGCATCTGAAATAGCCCTTGAATCTGCAACAGCATTTGCAAAATTTTGTCCACACTTGTCATACAAAGTGATCTTATACAACCCATGGCACAAAAGGCTAGATGCAACAATTTCATCACCAAAACTGGGATCATGAACTGTATACACATCTTTCATCCACAAATTTGACTACAAGTCCAAGTCTAGCAAGTGCGGATACAGACAAGAGATTCTTCTTGATCCCAAGTACATAAAGTGCATCAACAAGTGTGAAGGAAATGCCATTTGCAGCAGTAAGCACAATCTTTCCAACTCCCTGAACCGGATAAGAGGCATTGTTGGCATAAGTGACTGAATTCCCATGAGGGACAAACTAGAGAGAGGTAAACAATTCACGATGTGAGGTAATGTGCTTTGTAGCACCACTGTCAAAATACCACACATGTGAATCTACAACAACTGACAAGCATGCATCATGGACAGTAGGATACTAAGTGCACTCTGCACTAAAAGCCCATTCTGCATCAACATCAGCAACACAGTCTCCTTTCACAGAAGACTCAACAATGGTTGCATTTGTAGTGGAACCACTCTCTTTCTTCTTAGCCTCTTGGAATTCAACTTAGGACACGACTTGATCAAGTGATCATTAGCTTTACAATAATGGCAACGCATCTTCTTTTTTCCCTTATCACTAGAATTTCTAGATGAATTGCTACCAGCAAAAGCGTTAGGAACAGAAGTTTTGCCACTCGCAGCAGAACCATAAGAAGTGGCCGCATTGATGTTACCACCCTTTCTTTGAGAAGCAATAAAATCCTGTTCAATTGCACGCTGCCTAGTTCTATTTTTTCTGGAAAGTGACTCTTGCAACAGCAATGTGCATAATGCATCAAACTTGACAACTTCACGATTTCCTTGGGTCATCAGTCTCCAAGTACTAGCAAAAGTCTGGTAGGAATCTGGTAAAGCCTCAAGAACAGTCTGCACAAGGGAACTGTCTGAAATGAATTTACCTGTAGAAATAAGTTGATCATTGATATCCTTGACACCAGCAAGGAAAGTGTCGATATCATCTTCCTCATGCATAATCTTCGACTCCAGCTCTTTATGCAGCAAAGCAATTTTAGACTCATTGCGGCTTGCATAAAGACCTGCGAGAATATCCCAAGCCTGTTTTGCAGATTTTGCTGAACGAATGTGAGGAACAATGGTGCGCTTCATAGAAAACGCAATCAATGCATGAGCTTGCACATCCTTTACATCCCAACGAGCTTGTTCAGCCATAGGCAAAACAACTCTAATAGCAGTAAACCTTGCACCAAGACCTGCAACATCCTCAACATCGCCTACATCCTCAGAACCAGGACGTACATCAACGCCCTGCACAATGTTCCAGACACCCTTTGACACAAGAACATGTTGCATCATATAAGCCCACATAGGGTAGTTTTCCCCATCCAACGTGTCCTCAGCAGCAAACATCTTGAACACATATGTGTTGTCAGCCATGGTAAATGCTGCACCTAATGTGAAAACTACCCAAAAATAGGAGAATCGGAGCGAGAACAATATGTGCTATATAGCACAAACCGTAGAAGACTATGAGGAACCTGATATGGAGAAAACGGCACTGACAAAAATTCTACACAAAATGATGAAATAGCCTATGTAGTACAACCTGTAGTGGAAACGGAGGTCAAAATGAGCCTGAATCAAAATTTTTGTCGACCTGCAAACTCTTGCCAAAGCTCACTGAAATCGGAGAAAGTGAGCAGGCGTGTGTTAGAGCAGCTGGTGACTAAGCCCGAGAGGATGCAACCTGCTATGATACCAATTGTTGGATTTAGGGTTGCAGAGAAATGCACACAACTTGGAGAAGACGAAGGAAGCTCAAGGCACACAATAGAGAGTGTGTTACTTAGTATGCAATGGAAAGATAGATAGCCCTAGAGTGATGGGCGTATATACAATGCTGGGGGGATAAAACCACCTAAAGAGGGAAAAAATGCCCCGGCGGTCCTACTGTGTTCACACACATCACTACCACATGTGTACGGTAAAACAAGTGGTAGAAAAAGTCTCTTCATAATCTATGCATTTTTGTTGTGCATAACCCTTTGCAACAAGTTGAGCCTTATAGCGATAAATCTCACCAGTCAGCTTGCGTTTCAACTTGTAAACCCACTTTGTACCAATGGATTTTTTTCAGGAGGCAAATAACATAAAGTCCATGTGTCATTCTCTATAAGTGCATCATATTCAAATTGTATGGCAGCCATCCAATTTTTTGAATTATGTGCTTCATCAAAAGACAGAGGTTCCTCAACATTACATAAGCTAGACATAGCCAAGGCATAAAAATATGATGCATAAGATGCATGGAAAGAACCTAAAGAAGTGCAACTACACAAAGGTGCATTCAATTTACTATCACGCAAAGTATGCACCAGCCATTTTGGCATACCTCTAGCCTGCTCATTCTCAACCCTTTCTCATCAAGTACATCATGTATATCTACATCAAAAATTGACTGATCTGTAACAATTTTAAAGAACCCCATAGGCTGTAGATTTTCCTCATTGGAATTTACATTCAAAGTTCCACCATTGAGAAGAGGAAACAAACTATCATAAATGTCTTGTGAGCTTACATCACTATCGAGCTAGTACATGACAGCAAGGGCTGAAACATAATCTTCCACAAACACAACATCCCATGAAACCAAGATACGTTTTGTTTGTGGATGGTACAAATTGTAACCTTTGCTTTCAGCACTATAACCAGCAAAAATGCAATTGATAGTCTTATCATGCAAATTTTTTCGCTACATTTGTGGCACCAAAGCATAATCCAAACAGCCAAAAATGTGCATGTGCTCAATAGAAGGCTTTCTATAATGCCTTGCTTCATAAGGAGTCATACACTGAAAATCTTTGTAGGAAACTTGTTCAGTACATAAGTGGTATACATGATAGCCTCAAGCCAAAACAAATGCAGCAAAGCTTGATTTTTGACCATACATCGTGTCATTTCCATGAGAGGCCTATTTTTCCTCTCAACAACACCATTTTGTTGAGGTGTATATGGCACTGTACATTGGTGTTTTATCCCATGACTAGCCAAAAATGCATTATATTCATGAGACATATATTCCCCCCCTCAATCAAAAAGGAGGGTGTCCATAGTACATTTTGGGACACTTTCAACCATAGCAAAAATTGTTTGAAGCACATAAACACGCCGGCCAAATGCAACAATTTCATCACCAAATTTGAGATCATCAACTGTACATGTATCATCCACAAATTTGACAACAACGCAAAGTCTAGCAAGTGCAAACACAAATAAAAGGTTCTTTTTTATCCTAGGTACATACAGTGCATCAACAAGTGTGAAAGAACTACCATCCACAGCAGTAAGAACAATATTTCCAACTCCCTAGACTGGATAAGAGTCATTGTTGGCATAAGTGACCATATTTCCATGAGGGACAGACTCAAGAGAGGTAAAAAAACCATGATGTGAGGTAATGTGCTTTGTAATACCACTATAATACCACTTGTGAATCTGAGCAACTAACATGCATGCATCATGGACAGTAGGATCATAAGTATACTCTGCAAGCACTAAGTTCCAACTTTGCATCTACATCAACGTCACAATCTCCTTTCATAGAAAACTCTACAATAGCTGCACTTGTCTTGGACCCTGTAGTGGATCCAGACTCTTTCTTCTCAGCCTCTTTTACCTTCAACTTAGGACGCTGCTTGATTTGGTGATCATTTGCCTTACGGTAATGGCAACACATCTTATTTTTTCCCTTATCACTAGAATTCCCAGAAAAATTGATGCCATTAGAAGCATTACGAACATGTGATTTACCACTCACAAAAGAACCATGAGAAGTGGCTACATTGTTGTTACCACATTTTCTTTGAGCAACAATAAAGGCATGTTCAACTGCATGCTATTTAGTCGTGTTTTTTCTAGAAAATGACTCTTGCGACAACAATGTTCATAATGTATCAAACTTGACAATTTCAGAATCTCCTTGTGTTATAAGTCTCCAAGTACTAGCAAAAGTCTTGTAAGGATCTGGCAAAGCATCAAGAATAGTCTGCATAAGGGAACCGTTAGAAATGACTTCAACTGCAAAAATAATTTTTTCATTTATATCCTTGACACTAGCAAGGAAAGTGTTCATTTCATCTTCCTCATGCATAATCTTCAACTCCAGCTCTTTACGCAACAATGCAATTTTAGCCTCATTAGGGACTTGATAAAGACCATCCAAAATATCCCAAGCATGTTTTGAAAATTTTGTTGAATGAATGCGAGGATAAGCTACACAATCAATACATGAGCCTACACATCTGTTACATCCCAATGAGCCTACTGATCAGCCGTAGGCAAAATAGCTTTAACAGCAGTAATCCTTTCAACAAAACTTGCAGCATCCTCAACGTCGATTGTATTCATAGAACCATAACGTATATCAATGCCCTACACAATATTCTAGATGTCCTTTGACACAAGGACATGTTGCATCATGTAAGCCCACATAGGATAATTGTCCCTATCCAATATGTCCTCAGCAACAAACATGTTGAACACATATGTGTTGTTGTCAGCTACAAATGCCTACACCAGATGTAAAAACTACCCAAAAAGAGGAGAAATAAGGTAGGAACAACATGTGCTATATAGCACAAACCATATAAGACTATAAGGGACATGTTATGCAAAAGACAACACATACAAAATTTTTGCACAATGACAAAATAGCATGTGCAGTACTGCCTGTAGTGGAAATGGAGGCCAAAATGAGCCCAAATAAAAAATATGAGTAGACCAAGCTGAGCTGACTCAAAGTATTTTTCAGCTTTCTGACACTCACCAAAGCTCACAAAAATTGAAGAAAGTGAGTAGGCATGTGCTCGAGTTGTTGGTGACTAAGCCCAGGACGACGCAACCTGCACTATACCAATTGTTGGAAATAGGGTTGCAAGAAAATTCAAACAACTTGGAGAAGACAAAGGAAGCTCAAGGCACACAATAGAGAGTGTATTATGTAATTTGCAATGGAAAGATGAGATAGCCCTAGAGTGATGGGAATATATACAATGAAAGTGGGAGAACCCCTCCTCATGAGGAAAAAGAATGCCCCAGGAGTCCTAAGTGTGTTCACACACATCATTCGAGTCTATGTTGGCATTCATCTCTCTATTTTTTCTCCTTTGTCTCTACCATCTCTCATAGCGGGAGGACCTGTGCATTCTTGGCTCACCTGGCAAACACATATCACTTGACATCGTTCAACAAATCAATAAGCTTTGATAGATGAACCCTCAATGGGTGCACCTTTAAGACATTATTCATATAGCATGCGTTCAAAGGGTATTTAAAAAAACCCTTTACTTACACATGCTTAAGGTAATAAAATGACTCCTTTTTTCTTCAAAAACTTATAACTTTTCTCTAAAATCAATTAAAAACCCCCTTCAATAAATATAATCCTGTTAAAATTTTAAAATTTTGACAATTAAAAAACTCATTCCTTTGAATTCACGTGGTAACTTACATGTCTAAGAGGTGAACCCCTCGAGGATGAGCCTTAGGAATTAGAACCAATCTTAAATTCCAAGGCAAATATGGTATGGTGAATATAACCATGGGAACCACTATATCCAAGTCAACTTATGGAAAATTTGATTAGGTCAAAAGGAAAAATCCTTCTCATGCTTTGCAATCATCTCTTGAAAACATTTGATCTCATCCTCTAAAAGAAAACCTTTGTCAAACTTTAGCTCACTCAATTTTTGTCATAAAATCTAATATCTAACTAACCCAAATGATTTTCTCATATTAAATTGATCACTTAATGTGGGAGAATAAACGGGAACAAGTGTTAAGATATAGGTATGTGCTTATAGATCTATCTCAACACGGGGCCAATGGTAAAGGGGCCCAAAAGGGAGATTGTCTATCAAAGAGCAAGGCTAACCAATGGAGCATAAGACCTTAGGGTTAGCTTCATTGAAGACCTCCAATAAATGTGTGTAAAAGTCCTTTGACCTTAAGTAAGCTAGGGCTGAGCTTGAGGTGGGAACCCGGCCCAAGCTCGAGGTGCTTGTCCTGCTTGAGGTGCTTGTCATGCTTGAGGTGTTTTTCATGCTTGAGGTGCTTGATTAAGATGCTTGACTGGCTCCATGCTTGAGGTGCTTGACTTGCTGCATGATTAAAGTACTTGAGGTGCCTTGAGAAGCTTGCCTGAGATGCTTGTGGGAACACCCCCTAGTTCAAGTGCTTTGTCATGCTTGGTGAGTAAGGTGCTTGATCACCTAAAAGTCAAAAGCATTCCTACAAGAGGGGGGGCGAGCCCTTTTCCTAGGGGCTAGAGAGAGAACACCCACTCACACACACAAGGGAAGCCCAACTTGAAGAGGCAGCAAGGACACATGTCAGGCCCCTACCCATGTTACCTTCATGTGTTGCTTGAAGCCTATTGGCTAGGCTTCAAAGGGGTCCAATGATAAATTACATGAATTATCTAATTGTTTTAGCATTTATCAAGTCCTCTCTCTCAAAGGGGAAAGGGGGACACTTGTACCAAGGCTAGTCCCAAGGCTACCCATGTTGCTTGTAATGGCTCCTGCTTGTGATTGGCTAGGCCTGGAGGGGTCCAATGAGCTTCAGGCATGAGCTACAAGGGGGGGTCGACCCAAGCAAGCTAGGGGGGTGCCTAGGGGGTATACTCACTCACACACCCTCACAAGCACTCTCATTGTGTGATATGCAAAGTGCAAGAGCTCCCTCTCCAAGCAAGTAGAGGTTGAGAGCCTACACCAACACTCTTGGCTATGGAGTGCAAATCCAACCAAGAGCCATGCTTCAATGCTTAAGCTTGCCATCTCCTTCTTCTTCATTACTATGCTATTATGTATGCTAGCAACAAGAGTATGATAAGTGAGGAACTAATTCTTTCTCCTACGAAATGTTTCTTCTTCCTCTTCCCTACCCTCATTCCCTGCTAGCTCTCTCCACCTTCGAAGGTGTTTGAGGTCTTGGGACTGAGGCTTGGGATAGTTAAAGCTTTCTTCAAGTTTATGTTATGTTTGTGGTGCATGAAGCCTTCCATCTTCATGGCATCACCTAGGTCACAAGGAACACAAAGACTGTATTGTAACAAGTCTCTCTTTAAGGGAGAAATCATAATACAAATGCCTATTGGAGGGGGGACCGGCTCCACATAAATCCGGTCCTCAATTGTTGTCATGTTCTCTAAACTCTCTCTCTTGCAAAAGTATTGTCTATGCCAAGTTAACTAATTGCTATGATTATGTTGCTATCTTCAATTATGTCTACCCGCTATGCTCACAAAATCATTTCTTGAAAGTACTCTCATTAAATTCCGCTATTCTCAAATTGAATAGGCAAATTCCATTACATTGGTATCAGAGCATTTGGTTTCTCTTTTCTTGCTTAAGAAGAGAGGTCCTTAAGTAGCCTATAAATGGTTGATGTTGTTAATTATAATAGAGTAAGTGGAACTGGGATCTAATACCGGTTTTGTTTAAGCCCACTATGTGGGGGATGGTGCACACCTCGGGAGCTTTGGACTTAATAATGGAGTCTTTTTAGACTTGCCTACGGCTTTACCATTATTGAGCCATAAGAAGTCCGAAAGGAGCTAGCCCTTGGCAACTCTGGTATGTTAGACCTACTCCTCTACTCTCTATAATTAACCACTTTGAGCCGTGGGTGTAGATACTTAAGAGCCGATTTTCAAAGGCTAAGAGGAGTGGCAACTAAGGTTTTGAATTGCCAAAGCATACACTAAGTACATACATAAGATTTTGTTAACATGGCTGACAATAATCAAGAGAGTAGAATGAACATTGATAGCTTTGACTTTGCACATGAAGGTGCTAATGATGATGCTCCCATGTTTGTGAATTATCTTGTGACTAGGTTGCAACAAGCTATGGGCAACCCTACCTTGCAAGCCAAAGTTACTCAACAACTTCGTGCCTATGGAATTTCCCTTCCTCTCCAAGAGGAGAGAGAGCTTAGGAGGCCTCTTGAAGAGACCCCCAAAAGAAGACTCTCTCCCATTCGAGAGGAGGAATCCAAAGAGAAAGAAAGCAATGAAAGTCTAAGTTCTTCTGAAGATGTGGCTCACGAAGAAGGCGGTCTAGACGATCGCCTACTCCTCCAAGAGGAAAAGAGCAACCCATAGTCCTTTTCTCATCACTCTCAAAGGCAGAGAGAGGAAACAAAGGAAGAAAAGGACCTAGGAAGAGGACTCTTTCTTCTTCTTCACCTTCCTTCTCTTCCGATGAAAGTTATGGCTATTTCCTAGAGAATACAGAGGGGAGGACATCGCAAATCATTTCCTGCATGGCGAAGGTCACAAAAGCTAAAGAAGTTCAAGGAGGGAGGAAAGAGTATCTCTTTCTCACCTACGATGGCACCTTTGGTGCTACGACAAAGTGTTGGCCTTCATCAAGCAATTTGATGCGGCCTTGGGGACGAGGGCTTCACA
>NC_140950.1:107107936-107287936 GCF_014529385.1 Adiantum capillus-veneris | reverse complement strand
CACTTTACCCTGGCAGGCTCGAGGCGCGCCATTCGGCCCCGTCGTTTTAGTGGTCGTCGGGGTTTCAGGGTCCACTTTGCCTCTGTCAAATCTAATCATATGCCACAGAGGGGGATGAAGGTGAATACATTCCCCTATAAGAATCTCAATAGGGGAGAAGGGATTGGGGTGAATACTTTTAAAACAATTATATAGCACGTTCAGGAATTTAGAATTAAAATTGCAATGAAAGAACATCTGAGCAATGTCTTCAATGTCTACCTTACACCTAGGGCACAAACCATTACCTTTACCAATTCTGACAGCACGAGCACTGGTCCAAATTCCTCTGCGGAGGATGAGCCAAAGAAAGCAGGAGTGCTTGGCTAAAGGGGAAAAGGCCCAAATGGGCTTAAATCTATATCTCGATTGGTTAGAAGTCCAGTTAAGCTTCCACTTCTCATTGAACAAAGAAACAAGCTTGGTGTTATCTCTGCTCTGATTAGAAAAAGGCAGAAGAGGGCTTCTGTTATACCAATACACCAGCTGAATAATAGGCTGTGGGGGGGGTAGGGACCAGTAAAGGGAAAATAAAGGAAATAGAGGAAATTCTTTCCAGGAGGAGAGCAATACAAGCAGTAGAGACATTAGCAATATTCCTAATGTCATCCTGTTCAGCCCAGTGATTTGAAACCGAAAGGTCCTTCCAGCTGCAAAATCCCAGCTCAGACAGCTTGTGCCCTCTACGAAGTTGGGAGTCAGAGATAGGCTGAATAAACTTGCTAAACCAAATGGAGTCATAAGGCAGATAGAAAAGCTCTTTCTTATCTTTCACCCTAACCATACGCTTATACTTAAACTAGGCATTCCAGTAGTGATTAGCAAGAGGAGTACCCTTAGTTTTAAAGGGAGCATTAGACATAAATATCTCATTAAGGGAGAAGTTAAAATTTTGTTACACTAAACTCAGGTTTTTTTCGATCAAACCCACAACATGCAGCTCTCTCAAAGACTCAAACCTAGTTTTTTCCCGAGTACTGTATCAAACCCACGACCGCTCACGACATGCGGAAGGTTTTTTTCGAGCACTGTCTCAAATCCACGACCGCTCACGACATGCGGTGCATGCGTGTGTGTGTGTGTGTGTGTGTGTGTGTGTGTGTGTGTGTGTGTGTGTGTGTGTGTGTGTGTGTGTGTGTGTGTGTGTGTGTGTGTGTGTGTGTGTGTGTGTGTGTGTGTGTGTGTGTGTGTGTGTGTGTGTGTGTGTGTGAGAAAGAGAGAATGCTGGATGTATGGTGTAGATGCCTTTTGTGTATGTCTGTGCACATCACTGCTACCTTTGTAACTATGGTAGATTATGCAATGCTTTCTGCACACATGGATGATGAAATGTTAAATGTAATTCTGTAAGCAATTGGTATGTGCATTAGTAGTCATACTCGTAGGTCATACGTGCTCAACAGTTACCTCTTTTAAAGTAGGAGCAGCTCCACACATGCGATGAGCGCAACACTACACCAGACAGAGAGACAGAGATTCGTATCAGCAAGTGCTGCTGATCGGATCAAAAATGTTGCAACAGCCATCAAAAATGATAGAGAGCAGTCCTACAGAGTGGTGGTGGCAGCAAGTGCGATAGTTTAGTACAACAAGGGCACATTGGTGGATGTGAATACAGATGTGGAAGCCTGGCAGCATCTGGCGGATCCTAAACAACAGGACAACCCCTCTCCATTTATATGAGACGCTTCTACAATGTGATCTTAGACCGCAGTAAAGAATGGCTGGCCCGTTATTCTAAAGTGAGAATAGTCCAACCAGTGGGTGTGGTTCTCTTGGGCAGAGCCGGCTATTGGAAAAACACGGTTTCTTTTGTACAAAGAGAATGCCATTGCAAAGTTCAAGAGCGAAACCCTTCCATATTTTGCTTTTAAGTGGCTGGACAGTGGCTCCAAGTTGGAGGTCTCTCGTCATAGGTCTTTGTCCTCTGCGTCCGGGATCTTCGATAGCACTCCTTGGTACTTTTGTGATTCTCGAGTTGAGGACTTCCATTTTCCTATGAAATGTGTAGTTGCGTGCTCACCAGCCAAAAATAATTACTCTAAATTTGCAAAAAGAGGTGATATCAAGCTTCTGTACGATCTTGTGTGGACCTTGAAGGAAATTTTCACCCTGAACAAGCAGGTTTTTGATTTAAATCCCGATATCGTGACAGATTGGTTTGCACATTGGGGTGGCATCCCTCGCTACGTTCTTGGGACAGAAGACGGCTATGACATTTTGAATTAGGCAATTGATCAGATCACAGATTTTAAAGCCGTGCTACATTTTGTGAATAGTTTGGCAATTCAGGATGTCAGCCACAAACTGTTTCACTATGCTGTGAATGAGCTGTGTACAGGCTACAGGGTTATCCTTGCAAGTAAGTATAGCTTCTCTATAATTTAGTAAGAAGCTACTCATGTAGTGAGAACCGCTTGTATGAGAGAGAGAGAGAGAGAGAGAGAGAGAGAACCTCCCTCTTAACGCTATGATTTGGGAAGGGAGGGGGGGGGGGGGGGGAAGAAAGAGAAAGAGAAAGAGAGAGAGAGAGAGAGAACCTACTATTTCTCCTACCTTTCCTCGCATCCAAGATATGTAATGCCTTCTATTTTCTTCCTCTTATAAACATTCAAAGGTGGCAGTTGAATACAGTCTATCCCACGACTTTTTCTAAATTAAAATCTGAATTTTTAAAGACTCAAAGGTCGGGGGCCAAAATTCGAAGGCCATGGGCTGCTGCCACCTCAGCTTTTGCTCAATGGAGAGCGCCCCATCTAAAATGCTCCCCTCCTTTATATATATATATATATATATATTAGTCCAAGGGAGTAAAAATGAGCGCGGCGGATCACGCGAGCTAGTATAGATAATTTGTATTCAATCCTCGGCCCTCCCATGCTTGCACTGCTACCCATGCACATCTAGTTACGCCAAAAATCCCAACCTTAAAAAAGCCATCAGGATCCTCTTTCTCTAGCTTTCTCTCTCTTTTATTTTCTCTCTAGCATCTCTCTCTCTCAAAGACTCAAACCTAGTTTTTTCCCGAGCACTGTCTCAAACCACGACCGCTCACGACTTGCGGAATTTTTTTTTCAAGCATTGTCTCAAATCCACGACCGCTCACGAGATGCAGAAGGTCGCCATAGCTTTACTGCGCCCTAGTCCACGTGCTCAAGCAGGTATGTGCAAATGGCCTGGTTCTCGATCTGTGTGCTGTGTGGGTGTGTGTGAGAAAGAGAGACTCCTTTGGATGCTGGATATATACTGTAGATGCCTTTTGTGTATGACTGTTACCTCTGCAATTATGGTAGATTATGCAATGCATTCTGCAGACATGGATGATGTGAAATTTTTTGAGTGATTGATGTATTGAGGTAGGAAATGTTAAATGTAATTTTGTAAGCAATTGGTATGTGCTTTAGTAGTCATACTCGTAGGTCATACGTGCTCAACAGTTACCTGTTTTAAAGCAGGAGCATCTCCAACACACGCGATGAGGGCAACACTACACCAGACAGAGAGACAGATGATTCGTATTAGCAAGTGCCTTCTGATCGGATCAAAAATGTTGCAACAACCATCAAAAATGCTGGAGCGCAGTCCTCCAGAGTGGTGGTGGCAGCAAGTGCGACAGTTTAGGACAACAAGGGCACATTTGGTGGATGTGAAGACAGACGTGGAAGCCTGGCAGCATCTGGCGAATCCTAAACAAGCTTTTCTCAAAGAGATTGAGGATATTGATGATGATGAGTAGATTGAAGAGGATGGTAACTCCAAAGTCCTCGTCGACAAGTTCCTTCACTTTCAGGCTGGCACACCTTTGGCGGATGCTGTTGCACATGCATGATCGTATACAGCAGAACAATCCCTCTCCATTTATATCAGAAGCTGCTGCAATGTGATCTTAGACCGCATTAAAGAATGGCTGGCCCGTTATTCTAAAGTGAGATTAGCCCTGCCAGTCAGTGTGGTTCTCTTGGGAAACCCGGGTATTGGAAAAACATGGTTTCTTTTGTACTTGCTTTGGCGCACTGTTGCTCAGAACAAAGAGAATGCCATTGCAAAGTTCAAGAGAGAAACCCTTCCATATTTTGTTTTCAGGTGCCTGGACGATGGCTCCAAGTTGGAGGTCTCTGGTCATATGTCTCTATCCTCTGTGTCTGGGATCTTTGATAGCACTCCTTGGTACTTTTGTGATTCTCGAGTTGAGGACTTCCATTTTCCTGTGAAATGTGTAGCTGCATGCTCACCAGCCAAAAAAGAATTATTCTGAATTTGCAAAAAGAGGTGATATCAAGCTTCTGTACGATCCTGTGTGGACCTTGAAGGAAATTTTCACCCTGAACAAGCAGGTTTTTGGTTTAAATTCCGATACAGTGACAGATCGGTTTGCACATTGGGGTGGCATCCCTCGCTATGTTCTTGGGACTGAAGACGACTGTGATATTTCGAATGAAGCAACTGAGCAGATCACAAATTTTCAAGCCGTGCTACATTTTGTGAATAGTTTGGCAATTCAGGATGTCAGCCACAAACTGTTTCACTATGCTATGAATGAGCTGTGTGCAGGCTCCCGGGTTACCCTTGCAAGTAAGTATACCTCCTCTATGATTTACGAAACTGCCGCACTTAGGAGGAGCGCGGAGCTTGGTGAAAGGTTTGCTAGAATTGGCAAAGGAGACATGTCACCAAACTACATTGCAAAATTATTCGAAGAGGAGTTTCATTCTCTCATTCAAGAGGTGCGTATATTCACAGTATGAAAACCTGATCCGAAGGATGACCTAGGGTATACATAGCAATTCACAAGATTGCTAAATCAGACTTGGTTGATATCTGGTACGGGTAGAAAAGATGCAGCCACAGAAGATGTCTTTCCAGCTGCAATTCTGGATAACTCTACTTACCTTCGTCCTGTGTCAAGCAACAATAAGGCTTGGGACGACAGAGCTCTCTATGAGAAGAATGGTGATACACCTGCAAGAATTTTCCAAGTAACTATGTCCGATAACAAGAATAAGTCAAGGGAGTCCTTTGCATCAGGCATCAGTCGAGCCTTGCAATATCTTGGATAAGTTCGTCCCGGACCTGTAGAGCTTTTTTTTGTCGTTCCTAAGTATAGGTTCAATGACTTCTCTTTTACCTCCAAGGATTTGGGTCAAGCCTTCGACAATGTGACATTTGATGTGCTTCTTCTTGATGTCAGAAGAAACAAGAGATTGACTAACGAAACGCTAGCTCATTTTCAATGAGCTACATATATAACATGGTTACACCAAAATGTTCCAATTGTATGCTTTTATCAACGCCCTCGTGTTTTTTGGGGCTGGCGTTCTGTTTCATTTCAAATGAATTCTCTAGAAAGCGGTTTTTGTCTCAGTTATGGCCTCCACGACACCCCTTTTCTTCACTCTTGGTATTCATATTTTTTCATGAAGGATCTCAGAAAGTCATGATATGGAGCATTTCCGTTTTATGTGAATTTTATTTATTGAGTATGCTTTAAGCCTTTTGTTCACGCTCGCAGGGGCCAGAAGATGATTTGTGGTGTACACAATAGTGCTTATTGTTTGTAGGCGTGATATCTTTTTTTAGTGTTTGGTATGAGAATGCAAATGGTTCTTTTGCTTATACTGGTATGCCAGATAATGATAAATATTCAAGTCTATGGGGCACGATTTTTTCTCCTTTGTATTGATTCATGACAGTTTGGGGGTCCATGTAGTGTACATGAAATGGTGCATTGAAGCAAGGGTGTTGGGGTGGATGAGGGAGTATTTATGGGTGTGCTATTCCAAGTACAAATTGTTGTGTTGATGATTGAGGTTGGCTGTAGGAAAGCAATATGGCTTATCAATTATTTGTTGGATTGAGTAGGAATCTTGTTTTATGTTCACTTTTGTGGTTCTGGAGAGTGTAGTAAGGAGGGTTGGTTCTTGAGTCATTGCAAGGACATGGATGGTGTAGCAACTGCCGTATTCTGCTGGAGAATCGATGAGTGTTCACAGAAAACTTGCAAACGGTCACAATGCACTTGCAACATTTTGGTTATTATTGGTGAAATAAAAATTTGCACTTTCAAGAGACCAATTTCTTCATAAAAATGTTTTCTGCGGGATCATCGAGCCTAGTTGATGCGGTATTTTCTCTCATTGGAGTTTCACTTCTTGTAGTTATTAGTTGTGGTTTGTGCTTATGGACATTGGTTCAAACATGCCTTGGATATTCTCTGTGCTACTAAGGCAGGAAATATATTACTAATCAAAAGGAGAGATTACATATAGGGCTGATGGTATCAAAGTAGGACCGATTACAAGGGGGTTGAGTATGGCAAAGTAAGTCTGATTACATTTGGGCCAAAAAGAAAGCCGGTTACATAATTCCTGGGAGTATACCAAAATGGTTAGTTGTGGGGACCATCACTGGGGCTCTATGCTCTGATTGGGGCAGAGTCATCAATGTGGGTGTAGAACATAGAGATGTCATCCACTAGCTCTGCCAGTTTTTTATCTTTTGCTTCAAATAAGATCATGTTTCACCTATTTTTTAATAAATGTTTGAATGCAGGTATTTGTATTGGCAAGAAATAAAAGAAATTAGTTAATAATTTGATTCACAGACAAACAAAATACAGAAACAACCACACACAAATACACATATACATACACGCACATATATGTATATATATATATATATATATATATATATATATATATATATATATATATATATATATATATATATATATATATATATATATATATAAAACAAAAAAAACACCCACACACAAGCACATAGATACACACACTTTATATCTATATATATATATATATATATTATATATATATATATATATATATATATATATATATATATATATATATATATATATATATATATATATATATATATATATATATATTATATATATATTATATATATATATATATATATATATATATATATATATATACACACACACGTTACCATGTAATATATCATTCTATGAGTCTTGCTTATTTATACATTTATTAATGAATGTGTTCCTACAAGTATTTGTTGCATCAGCAAGCATTTTTTAACAACTCATGTGAACAATAAGCAATGGTATATCAATTTAATGTATTATTACTACTTTCTTAAAAACATTTCACAAATTTTAACATTTTCAAAAAGCAAATATTAGATGATGGAAAATAAATTACTTCTTCAATGTTAAAAAAGAATTATCTTTGAAAAAAAACTTATATTAGTAGTATTCATAAAAATATAATTTAGAAAAATATTTTTTGTAAAAACACTCAATTATGTATTTTTTAAAGTGAATAAAAATATTAAATAAAAATAAAAAATCTTACATACTCAAAAACTTTTGAACAGGACTCTCTCTCTCTCTCTCCAAAAAAGTCAAAGATATGTTTTGTTTACAAGAAATGTAGAAATGTGTCACTTTCTTTAAAATGAAAAAATGATTTAAAAAATATTTAAAAATATTGAAAGCAATAGAATTATAAAGAAATAGGTTGTATATAAGTATGTATACGTATTGATTTCAACTGTATTTCTTTTAATTTTTAACATGATTTCAAATGTATTTCTTTTAATTTTTAACATGATTTTTTTTGTTAGGTTTGACAACATACATGTATATATATATATATACATACATACATACATACATACATACATATTATATATATATTATATATATATATATATATATATATATATATATATATATAATATATCATATATAATTGGGTGTTTGAGTAGTCTAGTTTCTCTCTCCTATAACAGTACGTTACATTGGTGGAGGCGACGGGCACGGGTAGTTAGGGAACTTTGTTTATTTTCAGTTCTTGCTCTGTGCACGCAGCCATGGAGTTCTTGCTCGACACAGGGTAAAGAGAGAGAGAACTAGAGAAAGGCTGGTGCTGTCATCACACACCTTTTTCTGCTCCACACACGTCGCCATAGCTGTCCTTGATCTCCACTCTTTTCACACCATGAAAGTGTCACCACTGTCGCTCATTCATCATGATCACTGGAGCTTGTCATAGTACCTATCCGAAGCCTGGTACTCACAACCCTGGTTGGCTGTCTTTCTGTACGATTATCTCAAGCTCACACCGAGCTGGCAATACGCTAGCCCATCAGCACCCTCTTTCCAATTCTGCACCTACGCACACCGGCCATACGCCTCAGTTAACGTCAACCCAATCTGGAGTTTCGTTGCATGTGCATGGCCGAATCACTTTGCACATGATGATGAGCAACAGAACATCGATTTATTGCTTACGGCCAAGTGCTTCTTTGCGGCAATCAACAACATTTACTCTCAAATCGAGCAGTTGCTGCTCATGCAGCCCCACAATCAGCCCTTCACCTGCCTCAATTCCAACCTCTTCATCCCCGGCCCTACGCAAGGAGTCCTCGACAAATTCATACCCAGAAGCTGCGGTTTCTATACCTGCAGGCAGAGGTTGCTGCTGCTTATAAACTACATTCAAGAAGGAGCGTTGTCTCTTGAAGAGGCCAGTCATGATGCTAATGCTTATCCTCAAACTACGCAGCCTCCAATGAACGTTTCTCTACTTTTGCAACCACCGATCTCTGCAATAGCTCTTGCATTTAATGTTTTCTCTTCTGAGGTGTTCCTTCACCATACCCAGACTGCACTAACTCTGCTGGCCCTTGCCCAAATCTCGCAGCAACCTATTCTCGCTACTCTGCACCTGGTGCTCCATAATCAATCAGGTGCCAGTGAACCAATGGAAGATGTGATTGAGCTGGATAATTGCAACTTCTTGATACAACTATTGTTCACACACCAAATAGGCGGACAAACACACTTCAAGCAGTTTTTGCTGCCATGCAGATGCTTTGCCCAACTGACAGTCTCGCCTTTTTCGGCTATCATGATTCTCAACAATTTTGCTATTTTACTTGCAGCAGAGGCTCTTCTTTGTCATCAATCAGATTATTGGCTGATTTGAACCAAGTTGATTTGAGACCTAATGATTGAAGAGCTACCATAACTAAAGAAGGTTTGCTGCTCTGACTGCTCACCCACCAAGGAGTTTCTACAGTATTAGTATTGCTGGAGAGGTGCCTTTTTGTGGTGATTACATCTAACCCAACATCTCCATTATGTCGTAGCTTTCTGTCTCTAGCTTTTCTTTCTGTTAGCTGCTTACCAATGTTCAATAAACCATTGCACCAAACCCCTTTGATGAGATTCAATGTATGTCACAAAAAGATCGCATCCAAATCGCTATGATGCAGTCCCCATAGTGTATCCGGTATAGCCATTCGCATTGGGATAGCGACCTGATGCCATGCCTATGTCGAGATGTATGTTTTCTCTCTTGTCGATTCTAGCCCCCAAATTCAGTCCCTAACTCCCAAGCCGTTGTAAGCTCACTCCCCCCAGATGAGGCGTTGGAGCTGATCCCTTTATGTCGAGTCCCTTCTTAGTCCAATCTTGTAAAAAGATGTCCATATTTTTCTCCCTAAGGGGGGAGGTGTGGTGTGTGGTCGTGTAGGGTGTGGTCGTGTGTCCGACCACCTAGTGTGGGAGGACACCTCTAAGTGTTCTTGGAATGTAACCTTTACAAGCTAATATAAGGAGGTGCCAGACGGGAGAAAGGCAGGCTCATTTAGTCTCAATCTTGCTCTACATTTGTGGTGTACCGGAGAGAGAGAGAGAGAGAGAGAGTACACCAAACTGAGCGTGCCCTCTCTCAACCTCTTCTTATACTAAAGGGCGGGGTTACATTCCAAGATGGCTAGCATCAAGAACTACCAAGTGTCCTCCCACATTGGTCGGACACACAACCTAAAGGATCCACACACCACACCTCCCCCCTTAGGGAGAAAAAGATGGACATCTTTTTTACAATTTTGGTCCGAGAAGGGACTCGACAAAAGAGGGATCAACTCAAACGCCTCATCTGGGGGGAGTGATCATACAACGGCTTCGGGGCTAAGGGACTGAACTTGGGGGTTGGACTCGTCATCATGCCGAACATCATCAAGGCATGGAACTCATACATCTCGCTTATGCAAACATTAGGTCGCTATCCCAATGAAATGGACAAAACGAGGAAGGACTGACTGAGGATTGGGTGCGAAATTTTTGCGACATGCATTCCTTCCCGAAGGAGCTTGGTGTGATGGTAACGGTTATTCAATAAAAACTAGATTGCGAAATGAGCTAACGATGAAAAGACTAGAACTAAACACATAAAAGGATAAACTGTGGGGTTCAGACTCTGCATGACGCTTGTGAAAGCGTAAAAGTCGGGTACCTCTGCAACAAAGCTGCAGCAACTCCCGACCATTCGAGCATGTTGAAAACAAGAAAAATTGAAAACCATCCGCAAACCAAGACATCATAATATCCCAAGAGAGTGGGATGCATAGCGGACTTTGACAGTACATTGTTGTACAAAACATTGACGAAAATCAAGGCATGATAACCAGCTAGCCACTCCTTTGCAGACGGAAGCAGTAGGAAGAATTAGTCCATCTTTAAGATTGAATTTCTCCTCATCCACTTCTTCCACTTCTTCGACTTTCTCAACTTCTTCATCAACATCTCTCGTTTCGTCTCCTTCCAAATCGTCTGCAGCAGCCTCCTCCTGATCAGGTTTGGCTTCTTCCACAATAGCCACCTGGTCCTCAGCCTTAGAGGTGTCGAGCTCGACTGAGGGGGTTTCCTCGTCCTTCGACGCTGCTTCTACAACTACATATTTGCCCGCATCATCGGGGGCAAAAGCAGCAACTTCAGATGCTTCTTGAGTAGCAGCAGCATCGTCTGGCTTTTGCTCTTCTGCCTCTTTCATGACGACTTCCTCTTGCTCGACCTGCGGCTGCTTCTTAGGAGCAGGGGAATCCTTCTTGACAGCAGCAGCGGCAGGCTTCTTTCCTTTCTTCTGTGATACTGAAGGGTGCAACTCTACGCAGGCATGCAAGGCTCGTAGGCGGCTCGAAATAGATAGGCAAAAACCTGTGCAGTGGCTGCAGGGGAAGGGCCCATGTGGGGCGAAGAGTCCACAAGTCGCGAATGCTCCTGATGGAGAGAAGCGATGTTGGCAGGCTCGATAGTACGAGAGCCCTACTATGGACCAGAGCTGAAGTGACGGCAATATTGCTGCAATGGGTTGCAGCTAGGGTCTCTTGCGTCGGCAATCAGCAATATTGAAGGGATCCATAGAAAAGGAATGACCCGCCGGCTAAAAGAAAGGGCTACACTGCTGTTGCTGAAGGAAGCAGGAAGTCCCACTGAACTTCTTGATCTGCTAGAATCTAGCGGGGATGGCTTGGACGCCTCCTTTGTTTCTGATGCTTAGCGAGCTGAGGGACGGCTTCCCGATTGTTGAAGAATTTCGAGAGACTCCAGTAGCTACTAATCGGGCTCTCTAAGGGGGGAGGTGTGGTGTGTGTGCGTAGGGTTCTTGGAGAGAACCCCATCTTGGCATGTAGTCAGTTCCTCTAATATAAGGACCTCCTCTAATATATATATATATATGTGTGTGTGTGTGTGTGTGTGTGAGAGAGAGAGAGAGAGATTAATTATATTTTTATACAATATGTAATAGTTACAAAATATATATAAACAAAACAATCACATCATAAGAATAAACAGTTTTAAAAAATATTATCAATAAAAAGACAAATTCAATTATGGTACAAAAAAATTTGTGTGTTATAGCAATAAATTAATTGAAGTATGAGATAGAAAGGCATATATATATATTATATATATATATATATATATATATATATATATATATATATATATATATATATATATATATATATATATATATATATATATATATATATATATATATATATCTGTGTGTGTGTGTGTGTGTGTGTGTGAATATGAGAAATACATATATGTCCATCTTGAAAAAATTGTTGAAAATGAGATTTAAACCTTTTAATATTAAATAATAAACGTTTCTATTCTTTTGAGAGATTGTGTTGTTGTGTGTGCTTAAAAGGGTACAACAAAATTAAAGATTTTAAAGGTAGCTTGAGCTTGAAGAGGGGAAAGGAAGGGGGCCATGGAAGGCTTAGAAGTAGAGCCATGGCTATGGAGAGGATGATGTAAAGAAGGGGTAAAAAAAGACGCAACATGACAAAGCTGGGTGTGTGTGTGTTTTTGTTTTTGGGGGGGCAGGGGGGGGGGGGGGGAAGCGAGAGAAGAGGTGGGGGAAAGGTGTGCATGTGTGCGAAAGAGGGGACAGTGTGCATGTGCATGTTAGAGAGGAGAAAATGTGTGTGTTTGTTTGTGGGTGGGTGTGGTATGAAGCAAAAGTGCGTTTGCACTTTTGGAATATCTACTAACATACTATGGCGGACAGGTTGCCATGGACACCTTGGAGAGGGGGAAAGGGGAACAGACCCAGCACACAACACAATGCCTCACTATAGCCCAGGGTATACACAGCGCCCCAATCCACTAGAGTTCACCTTCAAAACTCAACACTATCCGCAAACAAACCACCGCTTTCACACAACCATACGCACATACGCCTTGCAATGCACCAGACAAACTCAATCACTCCGCTTCGCTCAATTCATAGCCTTCCACACACATACAACCTCTCTCTATCTCTCTTTGCACGACAAACCGCGGGGGGCACACGCATCTATACACGCCCGGAAACACACGCACATAAGCAGAGAAGAGAAGGGGGAAGGGGCAATGACGCCCAGAAACAATAGGGAATAGTCTTCTAGCATAGGCAATATCATGTACAACCAACACACCGCCAGCATGAACCTCGGCAACCAAAAACAAGAGCTCCAAAAGCCTTGGCAAGGAAAACCATCCTTGGTCAAAAGACCCTGGTCCAAAGACCCTAAAAAATGAACAAAAACCTCCTTTTATAGGAGTGTGCCTAGGAGTCCCAAAAAAGAAAAATGTGGTATGCTTCCATGTCGTGCACTTCATTTGGAGCTTCTTTTAGAATTTTTTATGCATTGCCAACACTTGGCTTAGTTTACTTTGGAAAGCATTGCATGGTGTGAACACTTGCCCTTTGCACCTTCCACTTTGGCCGACTGGATTTTCCTTTTGGTGCCTTTGACTTACCCTTTCACAGCCCTTGTCGACAACTCTTCCTGCAGCGGGACCCCTCCCCTCCAAGGCAATAGCGATGTCGCTATTGGGGGGGCAACTTCCCCTCAAAAACATTTTCCGCTTACAAGCGCGAGTAACACCCCATACCGCCTGACACGTCATCACCGACCAACCGCCCTGCGGCCGCCCATGGGCGCGCCACCTCCTGCACCGCCGGTCCACGCCAAAACCACCAACAATCACCGCCACAACAACACCGCCATACGCCACACCACGGGACGCCATAGCTAGGCTCAAGGGGAGCTCCCCTCACCCTCTTGGATGCTTATGGAGAGCCCACGTCTCAGCTTATATATCGCAGTAATCACTCCCACCGGCGCATGTGGGATATCTCCCCCCAGCCTCGTGGTGGCCCCACAGGTCCACTGCCTTTTAAGGCTTCAAAAACCCCTTATATTTTTTTAACCGAAAAAATCTTTTTGGCCTCCCTTTGCCAGGTTCCCATTATCTGCTCCCACCTCCTGTTGCCAAGCCGCAAACACCGACCGAAACTCCATCTTTCCGGCTACAATCACCCTCTCTGTATCCACACTTTGACCCCCCGGCGTCCTCGAACCAAGGGCTTCAAAAAGAGAAAAAATCATCTGCGACCAACCTTGGACAAAGGTACCCCAGCTCCCGACCGCTATAACTCTTTGCTCAGGACTCCATTTGGCATGCAGTCTCTGACTGTTAGCTCAAGATAATGTACACCCCGCTCTAGAACTTCGTTGAGGCTCAAAAGATGCCAGATGGCACATTCTCCAATGCGATCAAGTGGGCTCAGACTCGGCCCTCGGAAAAACTTCAAATGACCATATCTTGCAAACCGTGGCTCCAATCCACAATCTGAAAAGACGGGTAGGCTCCATGAATTGAGCTATACACATCTATACCTCAAGCTCCACTTGGACCACCTGTCTCCAACTGCCCTGTCCGGCAAGAATCTGCAACCCGCCAAAGCTTCAACCTTCAATAACTTGAGCTCCGTAGCTCGGTTTGATGAACCGTCTGGACCTATTCCTTCAGCACTTCAAGCTCTTTATTTCTGGACCCAAAAAACTGCACTTTGCATCTCCTTCACCTGCTACCGCAATTAGCCCCTTGTGTAGTCTTCCTTGGCCTATAAGCTGCATCATGCATACACTTCCGCTACTACATGCCATCCCATGACCTTCCTAGCTGCTCCATCCCTTTGCCATGCTTTTCCTTGCCTATACACATTTGTCCATGTCACCTTCTAGAGTCCACATACTTTGGTTGCACCATCATTGCCCACCCCCCTGTTGAGCATTTATGCTCAACCGAATAAGAGCTTTATTCCACTATAAACTGCAAAATCTGGCACACACTATGAGAAAACTAAAACCATATATAGAATGTTTTATTGCACCCTATTATCAAACCTTCAAGTGGGTTGCCCCACCCCCTGCATAACATAGCTTCCACCTGGATCAAACACCCGGATCTTTTCACTTTCATCCATATGTAACAACCTCCAATAGTGCCCTACCCAAGCACGTAGCCATCCATGCACACAAAAGGCCCATAGCACTTTAGCACCTCTCCGAACATCATCTTGCCTCATCAACCTATATGGCTCTGCAAACAGATTACTCGAACCAACCAAAAGAACTGGTTCCGCAACCACATCATATGTACAAACCAACACTTCTGACCCTCCCTCCCAGCCATGTAAAGTAGAGCTCCTCTCACAGGAGCCTCGTATCTGACGGATAACATATTGCACAGTTGCACTTACAAGCATACCTTTCAGCCATGGATTGCATATCTCTTTTAAAAGCTTGGACACATCCTGGGAACCTCCTCCATATGACATAGAACACATCTCTTGCACTGGCTTCATGCTCTCTTGCACCTCATCAAACTCACTTACACTGTCATTAAGCCCTTCATCATCGATTGGCCCTTCAAGGTCGCTCAGCACTTCCTTCTGTCCAGCTTCAGTCTCCTGCTCTTCAATCACCTCTTCTACCGCTGCATCTTGCTCCTCTAGGGAAGAGAGAAACTCGTTCTCTACTGCATCCATCTCCAGTTCCTCCATAGACATGGCTGCTTTATCTCTCTTGGCAAAATGGTGCATCTGCTGCACCATCATGGCACATTCCACCGCTACTTTCATCATCACAACCATTAGCATGGCACCACACACCACCTTCACCTGCATATCATCATATGTAGATCTAGACCGAACCTTTTGGCTTTCATCAAGCATCTCGGCTTGCTCTGTTCCCTGCTCTTCTTGCACATGTGCTACTACCATATCATCAAACATATAAGAGGTCAGCTTTACCTCTACCAATTTGGGTTCATCAGATTCCATCTCCTCGTTATAGGATGTATACTCATCCGCACTATTCTCCTCTCTTGTCTCCCAGCTAATCGAGCTTGTATGATCATCAGCATCTGCATCATATACCAACTCTGTATCAGCATCTGCATCCACCTGCTGCTCCACAAAAGCTTGTCCATCTTCACCACTTTGCTCACTTTCTTCATCAGCTTCAGAACCCTTGGTATCTACATCTCGATTGCATTCTACTACCTTTTCATGCAAACTTTCAACAAGCACATGCTTTACCTCTTCAATCCGTACTGGAACCTCCACATCCGCTACCGCTTTTGCATCTTGGTTCACCTCGACACGGAGCCTCTCTTCGGTGAAAAGCTCTTCCACCCTCGGCACATGCACATCACAAACCGGAAATCTCCAAGGAACATAACCAATAGTAGGTCTTACCTCCACAGGCCTAGCATTCTGCACAATTGGAATCACCTTTGGTTGGACCGAAGAGCATTTCGCTACCTCCGCAACAACATGCATATAATCTGCTGGCTTTAGCATTCCCAACTCCAACTTCCGCTTCACCTTTCTGCTCTTTATCTTTGCCAGATAGACCATGTCTTCAAAGGTATTTGCACCATCTTCGACCTTTTCTCTAATCCTCGGATGCAAGCACTCTAACAGCTTTGACAGCTTCAAAGATTGATTGCTTTTGACCCCAGTAGCAATCTCTAACTGCTTCCAACAAGCTTCAAACTGCTCAACGAAAATAGAGAAATCTTTACTTACATCCTGGCGTACCGCCTTCAACCTTGCACCAGCTTTTTCTGTCGTAAGCACCTCTCGAAACTGCTCCAGAAACTGACTCTGGAACCTTTGCCATGATTCTCAATCACTGCTCTCTAAGCCATCAAACCACACCTTGGCTCGTCCTCGCATCAACAATGGCACCGTCTGTAACCTTTTTGCATCCGTCAACATACGCATCGACAGCAACCATAGCTCAAAATTAGCTAACCAATCCTCGGGATCTTCAACACCCATAAAGATGGGACCAAAACCTGGCTCCACCATCTCTGTCAGCTTCAACCTTGACCATTAAACATCTCGACCATCAGCCAACCTCTTTGTCGGCAAAAAAACACCACTTCCAACCGCAAATTGGAGCATCAGATAGCTCCTCCGTGGGGGCACCAGAAGATGGAGAGGGGGAAAGGGGAACACACCCAGCACACAACACAATGCCTCACTATAGCTCAGGGTATACACAGCGCCCCAATCCGGTAGAGTTCACCTTCAAAAGTCAACACTACTCGCAAACAAACCACCGCTCTCACACAACCATACGCACATACGCCTTGCAATGCACCAAACAGACTCAATCACTCCGCTTCGCTCAATTCACAGCCTTCCACACTCATACAACCTCTCTCTATCTCTGTTTGCATGACAAACCGTGGGGGGCACACGCATTTATACACGCCCGAAACCACACGCACACAAGTAGAGAAGAGAAGGGGGAAGGGGGAATGACGCCAAGAAATAGTAGGGAATAGTCTTCTAGCATAGGCAATATCATGTACAACCAACACACCGCCAGCATGAACCTCGGCAACCAAAAACAAGAGCTCCAAAAGCCTTGGCAAGGAAAACCATCCTTGGTCAAAAGACCCTGGTCCAAAGACCCTAAAAAATGAACAAAAACCTCCTTTTATAGGAGTGTGCCTAGGAGTCCCAAAAAAGAAAAATGTGCTGTGTTTCCATGTCGTGCACTTCATTTGGAGCTTCTTTTAGAATTTTTTATGCATTGCCAACACTTGGCTTAGTTTACTTTGGAAAGCTTTGCATGGTGTGCACACTTGCCCTTTGCACCTTCCACTTTGGCTGGCCGGATTTTCCTTTTGGTGCCTTTGACTTACCCTTTCACAGCCCTTGTCGACAACTCTTCCTGCAGCGGGACCCCTCCCCTCCAAGGCAATAGCGATGTCGCTATTGGGGCGGCACCTTCCCCTCAAAACATTTTGCCGCTTACAAGCGCGAGTAACGCCCCATACCGCCTGACACGTCATCACCGACCAACCGCCCTGCGGCCGTGCCACCTCCTGCACCGCCGGTCCGCGCCAAAACCACCAACAATCACCGCCACAACAGCGCCGCCATACGCCACACCACGGGACGCCATAGCTAGGCTCAAGGGGAGCTCCCCTCACCCTCTTGGATGCTTATGGAGATCCCACGTCTCAGCTTATATATTGCAGTAAAATCACTCCCGCCGGCGCATGTGGGATATCTCCCCCCAGCCACGTGGCGGCCCCACAGGTCCACTGCCTTTTAAGGCTTCAAAAATCCCTTATATGTTTTTAACCGAAAAAATCTTTTTGGCCTGCCTTTGCCAGGTTCCCATTCTCTGCTCCCACCTTCTGTTGCCAAGCCGCAAACACCGACCGAAACTCCATCCTGCTGGCTACAATCACCCTCTCTGTATCCGCACTTCGACCCCCCAACGTCCTCGAACCAAGGGCTTCAAAAAGAGAAAATATCATCTGCGACCAACCTTGGACAGAGGTACCCCAGCTCCCGACCGCTAAAACTCTTTGCTCAGGACTCCATTTGGCATGCAGTCTCTGACTGTTAGCTCCATATAATGTACATCCCGCTCTAGAACTTCGTTGAGGCTTAGAAGATGCTAGATGGCACATTCTCCAATGCGGTCAAGTGGGCTCAGACTCGTTCGGCCCCCGGAAAAACTTCAAATGACCATATCTTGCAAATCGTGGCTCCAATCCACAATCTGAAAAGACGGGTAGGCTCCATGAATTGAGCTATACACATCTATACCTCAAGCTCCACTTGGACCACCTATCTCCAGCTGCCCTATCCGGCAAGAATCTGCAACCCACCAAAGCTTCAACCTTCAATAACTTGAGCTCCGTAGCTCGGTTTGATGAACCGTCTGGACCTATTCCTTCAGCACATCAAGCTCTTCATTTTTGGACCTAAAAAACTGCACTTTGCATCTCCTTCACCTGCTACCCCAATTAGCCCCTTGTGTAGTCTTCCTTGGCCTATAAGCTACATCATGCATACACTTCCACTGCTACCTGCCACGTCCCAATGACCTTCCTAGCTGCTCCATCCCTTTGCCATGCTTTTGCTTGCCTGTACACATCTATCCATGTCACCTTCTAGAGTCGACATACTTTGGCTGCACCAACGTGTCAATTTCTGCGTGAGTTGACAAAAGACACAAACAAAAATTAATTGTTGCCGAAATTCGCACTGCGTTGGATGGCGGCTGTAGACCTTTCACTTGCGGAGGGGGTGACTCTAGCTCTGCAACGCTTTCAATTACGCATTCAAGTACACTAGGGAACCTCGGACCTACCTCGGTACCTCACCTCATATTTGTTGCCCGCTTGTCCTCCGTGAACACCAACACACACACACACACACACACACACACACAGAAGGAGAGAGAGAGAGAGAGAAGAAGATGCACAGGAGCTCGAAGGTCTGTCTCCTACTACCTCCCCCCCCCCCCCCCCTTCCCCCCTTCCCCCCTTCCCTCTTTGACGCCACTGTCCACGGAGAGCAGTGTCTCTCCTCTCTCGCATGCTGCTTCGTCTTCTCTCTCGCATGCTTCATCTTCGTCTGCTGGTGTGAATTTCTTCACAGTAGCACGGCAGTTGTTGAATGCAATTGTGTTGCTTGATAGTGGTACTTTGTGTTTGTCTCCCGTGCTGTGAAGTCCTAGGCTCCGCGTCACCAAAGAATGCACGTGAGGGTACTGTGTGTGTGTGTGTGAGTGAGTGAGTGCCTCTTCCCGGTTGTTAGCATCACCCCCTGATGGCAAGGAGTCCCCGTCATTGTCATCGCCATCACCTGGACCCCTTTCTCCTGCACCTTCGTCTCCTCCATTCCCAGTCTCATGCAAAGTCTTGCATGCAACCTCGCCTCGACATTGCATGCATCAAGCTGCCAGTAAACTCGCACCTAACATCTTGCCTACAGCCAGCAACAATTTACAAACTGCAGTGATGATGCTTCCACCTGCTCTGGTCACTGAACTTGTATACGCCCGCTCCTGCTGTTGTGGAAGTGCCTGCCGAAGGTGGTGTTGCCATTCCTACGGCTGACGATACTCCGCATGCACCTGCCTCAGCCTGCTTCGGCCCCTCCTCCACCGGAAAAACTGACTAGCCGTTGGTTGTCCAAGAGGCTCCGTTTGCACCTCCATTTGCTGCTCGCTTGCACCGGCCATCCCTCTAAATCTAACTTCCATGCAAATCTTTGACTCTAAAATGAACGTTTTAAAGTCACAGTAGTGTGTCTGTGTGTGTGTGTGTGTGTGTGTGTGTGTGTGTGTGTGTGTGTGTGTGAGTGCCTTGCCAAGGGTTGCAACTCCTGGTGATTTCTGCTCCGCATGGTCGAAGAAAGTGGGACTGTAACAAGAGGCGGGGTGATAGTGGTGCAGCCTACGAGTCAAAGACATGCTCTGAGTAGTCCACTGTCTCCGAGAAGGCAGGCAGCATGCACACAAAGAGAAAGGCCCCTCCCCTCGCTCATTATCCCGGTGCCCACCTAGCACCCACTTGGTCCTCGCGCTGCCATGCACTCGACACCGCAACAAATCTCTCTCTCTCTCTCTCTCTCTCTCTCTCTCTCTCTCTCTCTCTCTCTCTCTCTCTCTTCTCTCTCCTCTCTCTCTCTCTCTCTCTCTCTCTCTCTCTCTCTCTCTCTCTCTCTCTCTCTCTCTCTCTCTCTCTACACCTAAGCAATGTCCGAATGTAACTTAAAAATCTATATGTTTATTGTAGGCAGCACGCGTGCAAGCCAAGGAGAGTGGCGTTGTGCTTTGGTGAGGCAGTTCAACCAGGTAAAATGTCTTGGCTAATTTTTATTTCAATTTAATTATTTGATTTGTTGATTATTTGAGAGAGAGAGAGAGAGAGAGAGAGTTGTCAAGTGACCGGAAATGGTAAGTTAAAATAATCCATAACTGTGAATATGATACCATGTCTGGGTGCTAAAAGACTAGAAAAAAAATACTACAAAACTGTGAATCTGATACCATGTCTAGGTGCTAAAAGACTAGAACAAAAATACTACTACTACTACTAGAATCCATCCTCATTTGCACCCTAGATATCGAGAGAGTATGGCTCAAATCCTTTGTTGTACTCTCTGCTATGTAGCCCCGTAGCTACATAGCCATCTGGATCTCCATAGCTCCTGTGCTTGACCGAGAGAAAAATAAAATGAAATGAAATGTTATATTAATGTCTTCAAACGGCCAAAATGATCTATGAGACCAATTTGTTACAAAATTGTGAATGTTTTGACCTAACCTTGGTAGATTAGTTAGGTCAAAAGGCCAAAATAACCTATGAGACCAAACTATTATAAACAATGTGAAGATAGAGAGAGAGAGAGAGAGAGAGAGAGAGAGAGAACGAAGTCGAATGAAATGAGATGTTAATGTTATATTAATGTCTTCAAAAGTCCAGAATCAACTATGAGTCCAAACTGTTACAAATCTATGAATCTGATACCATGTTTGGGTGCCTAAAGACTATAACAAAAATACTACGTGTGCAACTAGAATCTACCCTCATTTGCACACTATATATCGAGAGAGTATGGCTCAAATCCTTTGTTGTACTCTCTGCTATGTAGCCCCATAGCTCCATAGCCATCTGGATCTCCATAGCTCCTGTGCTTCACCGAGATAGAAATGAAATGTTATATTAATGTCTTCAAAAGGCCAAAATGATCTATGAGACCAATTTGTCACAAAATTGTGAATGTGTTGACCAAAACTTAGGTAAATTAGGCCAAAATAACCTATGAGACCAAATACTACTACTACTACTACTATCCATCTTCATTTGCACTCTAAATATCGAGAGAGTATGGTTCAAATTCTTTGTTGTACTCTCTGCTATGTAGCCCCATAGCTACATAGCCGTCTGGATCTCCATAGCTCCAGTGCTTGACCGAGAGAGAACTAAAATGAAATGAAATGCTATATTAGTGTCTTCAAAAGGCCAAAATGATCTATGAGACCATTTGCTTGACTGTCTGGATCTCCATAGCTCCTGTGCTTGACCAAGAGAGAACTAAAATGAAATGAAATGCTATATTAATGTCTTCAAAAGTCCAAAATGATCTATGAGACCAATTTGTTACAAAATTGTGAATGTTTTGACCTAAACTTAGGTAAATTAGGTCAAAAGGTCAAAATAACCTATGACACCAAACCGTTACAAAAAATGTGAAGAGAGAGAGAGAGAGAGAGATAGATTGGATTAACGTCCACGGAGGTCATATATGACCTATGGGACCAAAAACACAGACATTACAATGATTCATTCTCAGTGTGGGCTGATACATATCAGTTAAGGACTGAGGGTCCATCAAGAGGGTAGGGTAGGAAAAAAGGAGAAAAGGAGAAAACAAACAAAAACCTAAGGGTCGGTTGTGGAGAGAGTTGGTTTGGGATTTCAGAATTCTTGGATGATCTCTTTGCCTGCTCGATAGACTGCCCATTTGCCTTGCTTACGCGCTTCATGCACCTTCTTAACACTAGGTTGGTAATGGGACACTTTTATGTCCTGGGACACTTTTATGTCCTGTTAAGTGACCATTTTCCTTGAATTATGTCAAGAGTTTCAAAATGGATTTTCAGGTGCTATCTGTCTAGAAAGTTGTCTCATGAGCTGAAAAAAACTCGACATTTTTTTGGAATATCAATTCCATCTTTAACCTTGTCCTGCACAACATTTCACAACCTAAACTGTGTGAAAAAACAGGTCCTGTTTTTGGCTTTTTTCAACTTTTTGCAACTATACCACTCTAGAATTCATGTTTGTGAGGTCTATAATGCTAGAGAGCTATCTTTAGTAGTCCTCAACATGTCCTGATGCTTCTAGGAAGAAATAAATATTAAAGTTGTAAGTTATGACCAAATTACAAAAATTGTCAAATCCTCTTTTTTAGCCAATTTTAGCTCTTGTATGATTTTTTTGGTGGCTTTCATGATATCCAAATGTAGTTTTGATTTTCTATGTCGCATATTGTAACATAAAGCTAATATTCCTTGAGTTTTGGGGCACCTAATACACTATTTTTCATAGTAGACAACGATGGTTGATTTTTTTAATTATAGAAGAAAACAAAACATTCTAGTATATCAAGTATAGCTTTTTCAATATTGTTAGTTTCTTGTGACAACTACATGCATTTTGTAGGTAGTAACCATATCTAGTCATAAGGATCAAATTTGGCTAGATATTGAATAGTTTCTATGGGATTCTACAACTCATAATGTTGAACCCAGTTTTTTCATGTTTACTGTATTTAACACTTCATCTTTGTCCCTAAGATTCCCCTTGGTAAGAGATGTATTATTCTTTTGACATGCTCCATGGATCCTTGTGAGCCTAAAGTACAATAGGTAACTAAGAAAACATGCATATATTATTTGTATTGAGCGTGGCTATAGAAACTTTGATGATAGGTTTGCAGAATGGTAAAAATCCAACTTTTTTGTACCTATTTCTTTTGGCAAAACAAAAAATAGTGAGTGAGAAGCAATTATATGTTCTAATCACCAACCCATTGAAGTTAACTAGGGAATTTATCTCAAGTCCTACAAAAATCCCTAATCTTATTTTTATGCAACAAAACGTAAGAAATGACTGTTTTGATGAAAATGTACTGGTCCATCAACTTTGGAGGCTTGGTGTGACCAAAAGATGAGAAATTTTACAAGTTTCTTATTTTTTCCATGTGGAGTAGGCCTTGAACTATAACCTCATGAAAGGATTTTACAAAGTGAGTGGATCTACTATGGTTTTGGAGGTTTTTTTCAAAACCCTGAAAGGACACTTTTATGTCCTGTTAGGTTACCAACCTAGTGTTAAGCTCGCTCGCTTTACTCTTGAGTTGATTCATGGTCAGTTCTTCTGCAATCCAAAGCTTGGTTTCTCTGAGAAGGCGGGATTGACGTAGAAACTTTACCCGCTCCTCTTTGTTCTTGAAGGTAAGGACACAATGCTCGGGACGTACATGCGGATGTGTCTCATTGATCCAAGCGACATTCTCTGACTTGATGTTGACTGGCTCAATAATATTGTTGAGTTTGATGATTGCCTCTTCAAGGGTGTCCTTAACAGTGCACCACTGCAAGGGGAGCCCACCGATGCGTACCTTGAGGGCATTATCTTCTTGAGATTTTTGTTCGGAGATTTCCTTTGTTACACACGTCCTTACTTGGGCGATGGTTGTTGAGTGAACTTGGTTAACCTTTGCCTCTACCTCCTTTACCTTGTCGGTGGTGAGGTCAGCCATAGAGTTGAATTTTTCTTATAATTTGCTCAGGCAAGATTTGAGTTCAAAGTTTTCCTCCAAGACTCAATCAAGAGTTGCTTGCAACTGCGTGATGCGATCAAGTTTGCTAGGGGCTGCAAACACTGTTGCAAAGCTCGGTCTTGCTTTGGCGGGGGTCTTTGGAGTAGCCATCCATGTGCTTCAGGAGATCAAAGGGAACTGACCATTGACTCGCAAATTCCGGAGGGAAAAGCCTTTGAGAAAGCTCGACGCTTCACCCTTTGAAGAAGTTTTAAACTCCTGTCCCCGGCCGAGTATCTTCTAAAGGGCACCACAACTTGTTGTACTTCGCAGGGCTAAGGCCGAAAACAAGTGCCGGCACCACAACCTGCTATACTTCGCAGGGCTAAGGCCCAAAGCAAGTGCTGAAAACGCCTTAAAGCTTTTATGAATGCTAAAAGCTTCAACAAACCTTTGAAAAAGATCTTGTTCTTTTACTGTGTCGTAACCTACAGGACAAGGGGTCTCCTGGCGGGCGTCGTAGGTTGTTGTACTTCGCACGGCAAGAGATCTACTGGCGGGCGCCGCGAGGCTGGGGCCGACGCCAATGCTGAGGCCGTCGCAGGGGCTGGGGCCGCCGTTGCAGGGGCTGGAACGACTTGACTGTGCGGGGCTGGGGCAGGGCTTCGCCACAGAGCTGGGGCTATTGAGGGGGGCTAGGTTCAAGCTTAATGCCTCCCCCAGGGTAGCCCTTCGCCCAAGGGGGGCTGAGGGAGACGATGCTAGGGTTACGGTGGACCTAAACTGCTAGAGAGAGAGAGAGAGAGAGAGAGAGAGAGAGAGAGAGAGAGAGAGAGAGAGAGAGAGAGAGAGAGAGAGAGAGAGAGAGAGAGAGAGAGAGAGAGAGAGAGAACGAAGTTGAATGAAATGGGATCTTATATGAACGTCTTCAAAAGGCCAAAATCAATTATGAGTCCAAACTGTTACAAAACTGTGAATCTGATACCATGTCTGGGTGCTAAAAGACTAGAACAAAAATACTACTACTACTAGAATCCATCCTCATTTGCACTCTAGATATCGAGAGAGTATGGCTCACATCCTCTGTTGTACTCTCTGCTATGTAGCCCCATAGCTACATAGCCGTTTGGATCTCCATAACTCCTCTTCTTGACCGAGAGAGAAATAAAATGTTAGATTAATGTCTTCAAAAGGACAAAATGATCTATGAGACCAATTTGTTACGAAATTGTGAATGTTTTGTTACAAAACTATGAATCTGATACCATGTTTGGGTGTTAAAAGACTAGAAAATACTACTACTACTACTAGAACCCATCCTCATTTGCACTCTAGATATCGAGAGAGTATGGCATGAAATGTTCTACTAATGTTTCCAAAAGGCCAAAATGATCTATGAGACCAATTTGTTACAAAAATGTGAATGTTTTGACCTAAATTTAGGTAAATTAGGTTATATTAACGTCTTCAAAAGGCCAAAATCAACTAAGAGTCCAAACTGTTACAAAACTGTGAATCTGATACCATGTGTGGGTGCTAAAAGACTAGAACAAAAATACTACTACTACTACTACTACTAGAATCCATCCTCATTTGCACTCTAGATATCGAGAGAGTATGGCTCAAATCATCTGTTGTACTCTCTGCTATGTAGCCCCATAGCTACATAGCCGTCTGAATCTCCATAGCTCCTGTGCTTGATCGAGAGAGAAATAAAATTGAAGGAAATGTTATATTAATGTCTTCAAAAAGGCCAAAATGACCTATGGGACTAGAGGGTTACAATGTGTTGAATCAGAGTAACAAAATGAAATGACAAAATGATAAAACCATAAGATAAAAGTACTATGAGATCCTAAACTGATAGGCGTGAACTAAGCCGAGAGAGAGAGAGAGATAGAGAGAGAGAGAGAGAGAGAGAGAGAGGGGGGGGGGGGGGGGGGGGGGGGGGAGAAAACGCACACAAACACATATAGAGAGACAAAGAGTCTAAAATAAACTGAGTTTAAAGGGTACTTACACACATATACGCATGCATGCTACACAACCACACACAAACAAAGAGAGAGAGAGAGAGAGAGAGAGAGAGAGAGAGAGAGAGAGAGAGAGAGAGAGAGAGAGAGAGAGAGAGAGAGAGAGAGAGAAGAAAAAGACCAAAGTGAATAAAATTAAAGATAAGCGAGAGAGAGAGGGAGGGAGAGACATAGGGAGAGTTAAATGTGAGTAACATTTCCATCCAAAGATGTAGATTTTCATGTCATAGAGAGGGTTTCCAGAGATCTCGGGCTTGATGTAAATTCCTAGAGCAATTCCAATACACCTTAGAGATGCTTGCGTAGGCTCGAAAATCAAGGCATGATACTCAAAATGCAATCCCAAGAGAGCCTTCATACTGAACCAAGATGGTATCTTTGTCTTCACCCTAATAAGGAAGAGTGTTTTAGGATCCTGTCTATAAAAGTATTAAAGGATCCATCTAATGATAGGCCCTCCAAATCTACCTATGCTATTCCAATGATAGTTAACATAACCAGTTTGTCACTCTCATACGAATAGTTTCAAAAGATCCCAAGGATATTATAAGTGCCCTGTTGTAAGAAATTCAAGATGGAATTTGGACAATCAACATCTTCTTCTTAACAATAAGATAAAACACCTGATTGTACTATACATCATGCCGAGTTTGATAATTGTGGGAGGAGATGATGTCCCAAAGAGGCAAGGACTGATCTATTTTCCATATGATGTGAACTAAGGGCTTCTCTCCTAATGCATTTACATATGCATTACAGTTCAAAATAATCCATAGTTTGATCACCAAAAGGTGACCACATGGATAGAAGATCACATGAAACCATTCTATATTTCAAGAAGGGTTGGATAGAGAGAATAACACGTGTGATTGAAAGATCCAGTACTGCTTCCAAACCCTATAAATTTTAGATATAGAGTGAAAGTGAGAGAGAGAAAGAGAGAGGGAGATGGAGATGGAGAGGGAGAGAGAGGGATGGGAAACAGACCTAGAAACAGACTTATTTAAAGAGACATATTGTAAAGTCAAGTTTTGTGGATGAAGTCCTAGAGCAACTACACTTACAATGTCTCCCTTTTTTTTCTTAGGAACTTTATGGCACCTAGGGTATCTGCTGAATGTTTTGGTCATGGATTGGAAGCGATGGAGATAGTAATGGATCATATAATGATTCACTACTCTCCGGAAAACAAAGATGACTTCTTTCAAAGGATTGTTCGAGGTTTCTTTCCGGGTGTTACTATAGAAGAATCTTGGAGAACCTACGACCGCACTTCCATGACTCGAGATGGGACACCCTTTCACCAGGTGTTTGTGAGAATCCCGAATGATCCCAGTCAATGGTTTCACAACCTACGCCTTTTGCAGATTCGAGTAAAGATGGGATACTCAGATGCCCTCTACCTTGATTCTGAGTTAGGTTGTTGTTCTATATCTGAAGTTTATAGCAAAATTAATGCGCAAAAGAGCATTGTAGGACCTGATAACATAGAGAATCATAAGGAGCCTATTTTCAAGCGTCCCAGTGCTAAACGCTCTTTTTCCATTTTCAAATGTAGATGGGGTTAATCATGTATTGAGAAAAACTTTTATCTACTGAACAAAAGTGATTCATGCGCAATTGGGTTTGTTTTCCACTTCTCATGCAATCCTTTGTTGTTTTTCACATCTAGATAGAGATGATGTATTTTTTTTATTCGAAAATAGCAAGCACTTTAAAAGTGAATATTCTACGAGGGTTACTTTTTAATTTACAAGCATTCAAACCTTCTCTTTGGTTGTCGCATTTCTCTTTGCAACGAATGTAGTTTTTTGTGTACAATAAAATGGAGATTAGTTGTGCCATTCCATTGGCTATTGCAACCAACAGCTTGATATCTTCTGGGATAGCTGTAAGTGCATCAGCGGGTGAAGAGGAGATACTTTCATCTCTTCCTACTATTCGCAATGTGCGTACAGCAAAGAGAGCAGCTCGAAATGTCGGGAGGAATAGTGCATCTGCTAATGCACGGGAGATACTTTCATCTCTTCGTATTCGAAATGTGCGTGCGGCAAAGAGAGCAGCTCAAAATCTCGAGTGGAATTCAAAGAAGAAAATTATTGAAACCTTGCTAGAGATCAAAGCCTTCTGCAATAGGATGGAGGCAATGCAAACCAATGTCTCGGATGTGGTTGAAACTTTAAGCTCTACATTGGAGATTGAAAGTGGGATACTATGGAAATTGCGAGAAGAGACAAAAGCATCGAACTTGCAGAGATTAGAGAGTGAGGCATACATGAGAGAGAAACTTTCCAAAATTGAAGATTCTCAAAAGATGATATTGGCATCTATTGAGAATCTTCGAAAAGAGGCTTTGCGGAGTCAACGTGAATCAAAAGGACGAATGCAAGAAAATAATCTACTACAAATCGTTCCAGGATTGAGAAGTATCGTCAACAAGCTCGGTGCTTTGACAAATGTTCAAGGTTCAAGACTTTCAGATATCCGAGCTACCTCAAATAAATTGAGTGCTTTGGCTAGATTAGTTCGACCAAAGCAGGGTCAAGTTTCTCAACGACCTAATCCTACTATTCCTACTAATGGTAGAAATATGTAATGTTTTGATGTATCTTCATCAAACTGTTCTTTTTAATTAAGTCAATCCGTTGTGTCAAATGTATTTAGTCCTACTTATGGTAGAAATATGTAATGTTATGTTGTAGCTTCATCAAATTGTACTTTTTAATTGAGTCACTATCAATGTGTCAAATGTATTTAGGTTAGAGGATATTATTAGATGTCCCAGTTTATATTGATTTTTATTAAGCATAAAAATGTTCTTTTAGTGACAAATCCAAATTATATCAGGTATATTGTATTTATATGAGATCTATTTGCACCTGATTTCATAGATGGTATCTGGACCACGTATATTATCACCTGGTCATGCACGACGTAGTCGACTGTGTGATGATTCGTGAAAAGCGAGGCGCCAAATAGCACGAGAGAGAACAAGGCATTCACTACAAAGTACTATTGGAACTTTATTGGAGTGCAATGAAAGGCAGAGCAGGCATGAGTACATAAGATGAATCATGAACCTGAAGCCATGAATGTGAGGACAACAATGAACTTAGTAGAGGGAAACTATTCTAAAGTAGAAAAGCATTGTTTGTCCATCCGCTTTGAATATCCAACGTCTCTCCTTTTACATCACAAGTCTATGGCACCAGTTCTATCCAAAAAGTGTGTGTTGCACAACTTAGGAAGCTTAGATTATGTTTGCTCCAAATGTGGAGCAAAGGCCTGGAAGGACGAAGGAAAGACTATCCAAACATTTGTGGGTAAATATTGTTGCTCTAATGGAAAGTCCAATCACTTTCTTTGAATGAGCCACCAAATGAATTGAAAGATTTGATGAGCTCAACCACAACAAGAAGTAGACAGTTCTTACAAAACATTCGAGGATATAATAATGCATTGGCATTTGTGTCTCTTGGTGCCAATATTGATGAGACTATTAATTATGGTGGGAGAGGTGTATACACTTTTAAGGTTCACGGCTTTGTCTATCATAGCATTGGTTCTTTAGCGCCAGCCGAAGGACAAAATGAAGTCCCACGCTTTGCACAATTATATTTTTTTGATACCGAACATGAGTTGAGTAACAGATTGCATCATGTTTCAAATTTAGATCGTAGTATTCTAGAGTGTTTAGAGTGATGATGCATAGAGTAAATCCTTATGCAAATGCTCTACGATCTGCTGATTCTTTGTCTGGTGATGCTATTGTACCCAATATGAGGATGGTTATTGCGGAGCATCATTGTGATGGTTGGCAATATCTTGCTCCAAGGGGTTCTGAAGTTGCTGCATTTATGCCAGGACAAGGAGATGATAGAAATATTGGCTATCGCGACATTGTACTGAATTTTTGACACGGGGGTTTGAAAAGAATCTCCAGCATGCATCGAGCTTACATGTCCTTATTGTATGTTTTATTATTTCTAAGTGGAGAGGATGGGTAGCATCTTTATTTACAGACTACCGATGAAAAAAAATCGAGTCAAAAGCAATATTATGTTTTTTACAACAGTATGTCGTGGATTCTTATAGTACTCTAGAGGAGTGACGGCTTTTGTGGATGCGAAATAACCAAAAAACACTTTGTGGTGAAGTGTACCAAGGATTGGTTGACATGGTTGAGGCTAGAGATGGCTTAGAGAGGGCTGAAGGTCAAAATGTTGGCCGTAGAATTGTTTTGCCTTTGTCTTTTGTTGGAGATCCAAGATATATGTGCCAACTATTTCAAGATGCAATGGCAATTGTTCGTAGTAGGGGGAAATCGGATCTCTTCGTCACATTCACATGTAATCCACGATGGAAGGAAATAGATGATGCATTACTACCTGGACAAAGTGCTGTTGATCGTCCTGATGTGACTATACGAGTGTTTTATCAGAAGTTCCAAAATATGATGCATTTACTTATCAAGCAAGCCGTATTTGGGGAGGTGATTGGACATGTTTCAGTGATTGAATTTCAGAAGAGAGGTCTTCCTCATGCACATATATTGTTGATACTTGCATCCAAATATAAACCCATAGATACATTACACTATGACAAGTTGGTTTGTGCAGAGCTCCCTAACAAGAATGTGTTTCCAGAATTATTTGATGTAGTGCGTCGTTGTAATGTTCATGGGCCATGTGGTCCTTTGAACCCACGTTCTCCATGTATGGTTGATGGTAAGTGTAGATTCAAGTTTCCACGAACATTTTCTACGTCTACAAATGTAAACGAAAGTGGATATCCTGTGTATATGAGAAGAGATGATGGAAGGTTTGTTACGTCTAAACATTACAATTTAGATCATTGTTGGGTTGTTCCTTACAACCCTCTTCCTCTCTTATCACTAAGATACCAAGCCCATATTAATGTGGAGATTTGCTCAACTATCACTGCCGTGAAATATCTTTATAAGTATGTCTACAAGGGACATGATTGAGCCACTGTTGTCCTTCAAGATGGTGAAGGAGCTACTGATGAGATCAAGAGTTATCTCAATGCACGTTATGTTTCTGCATCTGAGGCTATGTGGAGAATATTTGGCTTCAACATGCATAGTGAAAGGCCAGCTATTCAACGATTGCAAGTACAACTTCCATTGCAGAATATGGTTACATTTCAAGATGGTGATGATGTATCACATTTGCTAGATAATGAGCAAAATAGAAAAACTAACTTAACAGAATGGTTTGTTGCAAATCAAAACTATCCTGAAGCAAATAGCTTCACATATACTGACTTTCCAAATGGTTGGGTATGGAATAAAAGTTGAAAGGCATGGTCTCCACGACAACACGGTGTTTCTATTGGAAGAATGTAAAATATTGTCCCTACTACTAGTGAGGTTTCTTACCTTCAAATGCTTCTCAATATTTGCAAGGGATGTAAGTGTTTTGAAGACTTTCGTATGTATGATGGTCAGGTCTATGTTACATACAAAGAGGCATGTATAGCTAGAGGATTTTTGCAAGGAGGCATGTATAGCTAGAGGATTATTGCAAGAGGATTATTTCCTTCATGTACATCATGCATGCTCTGCCTTTCATTGCACTGCAATAAAGTTCCAATAGTACTTTGTAGTGAATGCCTTGTTCTCTCTCGTGCTATTTGGCACCTCGCCTTTCGTGAATCATCACACAATCGACTATGTCGTGCATGACCAGGTGATAATATACGTGGTCCAGATATCATCTATGAAATCATGTGCAAATAGATCTCATATAAATACAATATACCTGATATAATTTGGATCTGTCACTAAAAGAACATTTTTATGCTTAATAAAAATCAATATAAATTGGGACATCTAATAATATCCTCTAACCTAAATACATTTGACATATTGATAGTGACTCAATTAAAAAGTACAATTTGATGAAGCTACAGCATAACATTACATATTTCTACCATAAGTAGGACTAAATACATTTGACACAATGGCTTGACTTAATTAAAAAGAACAGTCTGATAAAGATACATCAAAACATTACATATTTCTACCATTAGTAGGATTAGGTCGTTGAGAAACTTGACGCTGCTTTGGTCGAACTAATCTAGCCAAAGCACTTAATTTATTTGAGGTAGCTCGGATATCTAAAAGTCTTGAACCTTGATACTTTTTCAAAGCACCGAGCTTGTTGATGATACTTCTCAATCCTGGCACGATTTGTCGTAGATTATTGTCTTGCATTTGTCCTTTTGATTCAAGTTGACTCCGCAAAGCCTCTTTTCGAAGATTCTCAATAGATGCCAATATCATCTTTTGAGAATCTTCAATTTTGGAAAGTTTCTCTCTCATGTATGCCTCACTCTCTAATCTCTACAAGTTTGATGCTTTTGTCTCTTCTCGCAATTTCCATAGTAACCCACTTTCAATCTCCAATGCAGAGCTTAAAGTTTCAACCACATCCGAGACATTGGTTTGCATTGCCTCCATCCTATTGCAGGAGGCTTTGATCTCTAGCAAGGTTTCAATAATTTGCTTCTTCGAATTCCACTCAACATTTTGAGCTGCTCTCTTTGCCGCACACACATTTCAAATACGAAGAGATGAAAGTATCTCCCGTTCATTAGCAGAGGCACTATTCCTCCCGACATTTCGAGCTGCTCTCTTTGCTGCACGCACATTGCGAATAGTAGGAAGAGATGAAAGTATCTCCTCTTCACCCGTTGATGCCCTTACAGCTATCCTAGAAGATATCAAGCCGTTGGTTGCAATAGCCAATGGAATGGCACAACTAATCTCCATTTTACTGTACACAAAAAACTACAGTGGTTGCAAAGAGAAATGCGACAACCAAAGAGAAGGTTTAAATGGTTGTAAATTAAAAAGTAACTCTTGTAGAATATTCACTTTTTAAGTGCTTGCTATTTTCGAATTAAAAAAATACATCATCTCTATCTAGATGTGAAAAACAACAAAGGATTGCATGAGAAGTGGAAATGAATCACTTTTGTTCAGTAGATAAAAGTTTTGTTCAATACATGATTAACCCCATCTACATTTGAAAATAGAAAAAGAGCGTTTAGCATTGGGACTCTTGAAAATAGGCTCCTTATGATTCTCTATCTTATCAGGTCCTACAATGCTCTTTTGTGCATTAATTTTGCTATAAACTTCAGATATAGAACAACAACCTAACTCAGAATCAAGGTAGAGGGCATCTGAGTATCCCATCTTTACTCGAATCTGCAAAAGGCAAAGGTTGAGAAACCATTGACTGGGATCATTCTGGATTCTGACAAACACTTGGTGAAAGGGTGTCCCATCTCGAGTGATGGAAGTGCGGTCGTAGGTTCTCCAAGATTCTTCTATAGTAACACCCGGAAAGAAACCTCGAACAATGCTTTGAAAGAAGTCAGCTTTGTTTTCCGGAGAGTAGTGAATCATTATATGATCCATTACTATCTCCATCGCTTCCAATCCATGACCAAAACATTCAGCAGATACCCTAGGTGCCATAAAGTTCCTAAGAAAAAAAAGAGAGACATTGTAAGTGTAGTTGCTCTAGGACTTCATCCACAAAACTTGACTTTACAATATGTCTCTTTAAATAAGTCTACTTCTAGGTCTGTTTCCCATCCCTCTCTCTCCCTCTCCATCTCCCTCTCTCTTTCTCTCTCTCACTTTCACTCTAGATCTAAAATTTATAGGGTTTCGAAGCAATACTGGATCTTTCAATCACACGTGTTATTCTCTATATCCAATCCTTCTTGAAATCTAGAATGGTTTCATGTGATCTTCTATCCATGTGGTCACCTTTTGGTGATCAAACTATGGATTATTTTGAACTGTAATGCATATGTAAATGCATTAGGAAAGAAGCCCTTAGTTCACATCATATGGAAAATAGATCAGTCCTTGCCTCTTTGGGACATCATCTCATCCCCACTCGGCATGATGTATAGAACTATCAGGTGTTTTATCTTATTGTTAAGAAGAAGATAATGATTGTCCAAATTCCATCTTGAATTTCTTACAACAGGACACTTATAATATCCTTGGGATCTTTTGAAACTATTCGAATGAGAGTGACAAATTGGTTATGTTAACTATCATTGGAATAGCATAGGTAGATTTGGAGGGCCTATCATTAGATAGATCCTTTAATACTTTTATAGAGAGGACCCTAAAAAACTCTTCCTTATTAGGGTGAAGACAAAGATACCATCTTGGTTCAGTATGAAGGCTCTCTTGGGATTGCCTTTTGAGTATCATGCCTTGATTTTTGAGACTACGCAAGAATCTCTAAGGTCTATTGGAATTGCTCTAGGAATTTACATCAAGCCCGAGATTGCTGGAAACCCTCTCTATGACATGAAAATCTACATCTTTGGATGGAAATGTTACTCACATTTAGCTCTCCCTATGTCTCTCCCTCCCTCTCTCTCTCACTTATCTTTAATTTTATTCACTTTGGTCTTTTTCTTCTCTCTCTCTCTCTCTCTCTCTCTCTCTCTCTCTCTCTCTCTCTCTCTCTCTCTCTCTCTCTCTCTCTCTCTCTCTCTCTCTCTCTCTCTCTTTGTTTGTGTGTAGTTGTGTAGCATGCATGCGTGTATGTGTGTAAGTACCCTTCAAACTCAGTTCATTTTCAACTCTTTGTCTGTCTATGTGTGTTTGTGTGTGTTTCCCCCCCCCCCCCTCCCCCTTCCCCCCCGTCTCTCTCTCTCTCTCTCTCTCTCTCTCTCTCTCTCTCTCTCTCTCTCTCTCTCTCTCTCTCTCTCTCTCTCTCTCTCTCTCTCTCTCTCTCTCTCTCTCTCTCTCGGCTTAGTTCACGCCTATCAGTTTAGGATCCCATAGTACTTTTATCTTATCATTTTAACATTTTGTCATTTCATTTTGTTACTCTGATTCAACACATTGCAACCCTCTGGTCCCATAGGTCATTTTGGCCTTTTTGAAGACATTAATATAACATTTCCTTCCATTTTATTTCTCTCTCGATCAAGCACAGGAGCTATGGAGATCCAGATGGCTATCTAGCTACGGGGCTACATAGCAGAGAGTACAACAGAGGATTTGAGCCATACTCTCTTGGTATCTAGAGTGCAAATGAGGATGGATTCTAGTAGTAGTAGTAGTAGTAGTATCACTACAACAAAAAAACGTGTTATCGACGCAGATATCTACGCGGCCCGTCGCTGTGAAACCAGTCACTATTAGCGACGTGGATAGCGACGCGCATAGCAACGCACATAGCGACAACCATAGCAGAAAAAAAATTTCTTGGGCAAATGACAGGTAGCCTGGCCTGTGCCCAGCTAAAAGATGGACACAGCCACAGCCAGACTTCCTGCCCTTTGCCCAAGAAAGCGAGTAGCACCAAAATATCAACCATGCTCCCGCGTGCAGAAATTTCGGCAGAGTTCCCTTTGTTTTTACATAAACTTTTCAAAAAAAAAACCATATCATGTATACGCCTCCTACATGCTATCCATGTAGGATCTCACATGAGATTTAAGGCCAATGAAAGACAACCGTACCAACTGAAAAGCATAGCCATAACTTAAAAGCATAACCATAACTTAAAAGCATAACCATAACGAACCATAACCATAACTTAAAAGCATAATCATAACGAATCATAACCATAACTTAAAAAGCATAACCATAACGAACCATAACCATAACTTAAAACCATAACCGGCTATAACCACTTTGATCAAAACCATAATGCAGATAACCATAACCATAAACAAAATTAACAATAACCATAAGCATAACCAGAAAGAGAAACAATAACTGTCTATACAATGACAATGACAATAATCATAACCATAAGGGAGACAATAACTATCTGAACACTAACTGTTTGTACAAAAAAGAGACACAGAAGCATGCCTGTGTCTCACAAAGCATATAGATGAAATCTGGTCCACTAATGACTAGACGTCGCAACCTGCACATAGGACAACTCACAAAATTAGTATTGATATTACTTCACATATACTGACTTAATTAAATCAACTCACACATATTAACGTCTCACCTCAAGAGATCAGCGAGACTGTAAGGCCTCCCAGTCTACAGGCTCTCCTGAAGCTTCAAGATCATTCAGTACTTCATAGATACCTCTGCGATATCCATCTGACTCCTCCTCGCGTGATGGAGCTCGATGCATCGCAAGATTCTACGTTTATAAAAAAATCAAAGGAATAAGAATACATGATTCATCGCGTTTTAAAAAATTCCATAGTTAAGATTGGATTAGAAAGACCACTTGCTCGCAATGTTCGAGGAGAGAAAATGTGTCGCTCACATCTGTCCAAGTCTTTGTAGAATCTATTTGCACAAGTTTGTTTCCATCTCTGCGTACCGTTGCATTGCGATCAGAAGTAATCACCTTGAACCACTTCACATCCAACAAAAACATCTCAAACCGCCTGAAGCTTACTTTCAGGATATCTGACACCAGACCACAGTAATCCAGGTTGCTAGTGCTCTCATTCATGTCTCTAGCACTGGCCCTGCTATTTTGCATGAAACTAACCATTACCCCACTGTCAAACGTGTTTCTTCTGCTATCAATTTGTTGTGTTCTGAAATGCTTTCCATTCGACCACAGTGCCATGTATGTATGATGCTTCCAGTCACATCCAATAGCCAGCTCTTCCTCTTCTAGAGATATGGGTTCTCCGATCTGTCGAGCTGCTCTCACTGTCTTGTCCAACCATGCCATTGTAGGGAATTCAGGTAGAGGAGTGAGATAGTCTGACAAGGGTAAGCCTCTAGTCATTCGACTTCGCCTGAAATCCTGTCGCTCTAGATTGCGTCTCTCTTTCTCTTCTTCGTACCTTTCAATCCATTTTTGCACCGGCGCTGAATTTAGTATACAGAACTTCATGATCTTTTCTCGCATGCCTAGGTTCATTTTCTTCGGCACCCCTTGCCCTTGCGGCTCCTCTCCCACCAGTCTTGCATCCTCCTCATCGTTCCACGGTCGAGACATTTCTGGGTCAGAAACGGATAGAAATTCGGTCGTCAATACAAGAGACTCTTGCACCAGCCATCCTTCTTTCATGCTCCCCTCTGGACGCGCTTTTTGGCGAAGAAAACCCTTAAGTGTTTTCATGAACCGCTCTAGAAAGAACATCCAACGGCTGTGGACTATACCGGCCACTGAAACCTTATCTACTACATGGACGAGCAAGTGCATTTGGATAGTTAGGCAGCTCGTGGGTAGATAATTCTCAATCATGCAAACTGCCTCAATGGAGTTAGCTCTTGCGACTACAATAGATTCCTCCCGTATCTCCTTGGAAGAGATCCACCTCACTAGCTCTGAAATCTTGTATATGCAGGTCCACACTTCCTCTGTTAAACACCCCTTGATCGCAATTGGAAGAATGAATTGCAAGAACTTATGCCAGTCGTGCGATTTCAACCCTGACAGTTGATCGTGACGGGTGAATGTTGTCTTGAGACATCACATATATCTTGTTGGCGTCCTAGAAATAATAGGGAAATGCCGCAACACTTTATTTGGCATTGTCTCGCCAACTACATCTTGTTTGTAGCGCATTGCTCCGCACTTAGGACACGATAGACAATCTGCGAATTCATTGCAAAAAAGAATGCAATCATTTGGACATGCATGAATCTTGTTGTAGTCCAAGCCAACTGAGGTCAGAAGTTGCTTTGCGTCTGGCCTGAAGGGAGGCATTTCATTGCCAGCCGGGAGAAGTTTCTCCCGCAATAACCTGTTTAAGCCACATTAAATTAAAATTAAAGCTCTCCGAGCACATCACCGTTGCAATCGAAAAATCTCTTTTGTAAATTACGTACCTAAACAAAGCAGTGACGCTTGCATCTGACCACCCATACACTGACTGAAGATTCAAAAACGCCAGACAAGTACGAAACACAGATATTTTGGCGCCTTCATAGATTGGTTGACATGCCAACTTTCTCAACATGTCTTCAGGAGATAGGCGCACGGCTTCTGGTGTTGCTTTGTTCGCGTTCTCCTCGCTTGTCTGGAAGAAGGCATCCAGCATCTCCTCCATGCCGTCGTCTTCTGTCTATAAGCCCTTTTTTGCTTCCATCCGTGGCTCTATATTGGTCAGACCTTCACGCATAATCTTCTTTCTCTCTCTCTCTCAGATGTAGGTGCTATGTCGCGGAAATCAATGCCCGTTTCGTAGGAGTCATATCGCAGATTCTGTACGGTTTCTCTAGCAAACTCTCCGTACTTGTGCACATGCTCATTACATATCCTACGCTTGCGCAGGATTTGATACTTGCAGAGCGTTCACGAGCATGCAATCTTTTCCTCCATGTTAGTTGATGACGTTGCCATCTACAATGATTATGAATGTTGTTTTAATATATATATATATATATATATATATGTATGTATATATATATATATACTCCTCACAATGTAAACTACCTCGCATTCTCTAGTCTTGCCCAATCTCCGTACACCTCGGTCCAGAGGTGTACGGAGATCAGGACCACCGGGTCAAAATCTCGTCTTTATTGGTCAAATCCTATATGGGTAGACACATACGTGCACTCCCAGGTGTACATGGCAATGCATGTAGCAGGAAAAACCCCTTTGCCTCTTTTAGTTCCATAGTTTCTCTCTCGATCTCGCTCTCGCTATCTCTCTTTCTCTATTTTCCTATCTCTCTCTATTTCTCTATTTTCCTATTTCTCTACCATAACTCCTGGAGCTCCACTTCCCTCTCTCTCTCTCTCTCTCTCTCTATATATATATATATATATATATATATATATATATATATATATATATATATATATATATATATATACATATATATATATAACTCTCTTTCTCTATCTCTCTATTTCCTATCTCTCTCTCTCTCTACTTACCTCTCTCTCTCTCTCTCTCTCTCTCTCTCTCTCTCTCTCTCTCTCTCTCTCTCTCTCTCTCTCTCTCTCTCTCTCTCTAATGATCGAACGAGCGACTGATCTAGGGAGATCTAGATGCCCACAACTGCGGAGGACTACACAACATCGACAGAGGCTGCATCAGAGGATCTAGCTAGGTCACTTTGGCTCGACATGCACAACGTCCGATTAGAGTACTGACCATGGAGGAGATCTACCTATCCCAACTATCTCGTTTAGCCGTTTAGTCCACACCCATCAGTTTAGGATTCCATAATATTTTATTTTGTCATCTTCTTACTCTGACTTTGTATCACATCCATCACATTGTAACTTTCTTGTCTCATGTCTCATAGGTCACTTTGGCCTTTTGAAGACGTTAATATAACATTTCATTTCATTTCTCTCTTTAATTTTTTTTTCTTTAGTTTTAATTTCCTAAGCATACATTAATTCTCTCTCTCTCTCTCTCTCTCTCTCTCTCTCTCTCTCTCTCTCTCTCTCTCTCTCTCTCTCTCTCTCTCTCTCTCTCTCTCTCTCTCTCTTTCCTACACACACACACACACAATGTAGAGGTAGAGAGAGAGAGAGAGCAAGAGAGAGGGGTTGGGGAGGGTGGAGATGGACATAATACCTGCGCAGCAGGTTTCGGCCAAGATCCGAGCAGGCGAAAATGGCCCCTACGCGCGGGTTTCGCTTTTTTCTCCCAATTTTTTTGGCATTGATATACGCGTTTCTATACACGTGGCAAATAAATCCTTTCCACGCGTATATCGACGCACATTGCGACGTGTATAGCGACGTTCGCTAATGTCGTCGATATACGCGTGGAAAAGCATGGCCGTCGGTATAGGCGCATCGATATCTTCATTTAGTGTTGTAGTGTATTTTTGTTCTAGTCTTTTAGCACCCACACATGGTATCAGATTCACAGTTTTGTAAGAGTTTGGACTCATAGTTGATTTTGGCCTTTTGAAGACGTTAATATAACCTAATTTACCTAAATTTAGGTCAAAACATTCACAATTTTGTAAGAAATTGGTCTCATAGATCATTTTGGCCTTTTGGAAACATTAGTAGAACATTTCATGCCATACTCTCTCGATATCTAGAGTGCAAATGAGGATGGATTCTAGTAGTAGTAGTAGTATTTTCTAGTCTTTTAGCACCCAGACATGGTATCAGATTCACAGTTTTGTAACAAAACATTCACAATTTCGTAACAAATTGGTCTCATAGATCATTTTGTCCTTTTGAAGACATTAATCTAACATTTTATTTCTCTCTCGGTCAAGCAGAGGAGTTATGGAGATCCAAACGGCTATGTAGCTATGGGGCTACATAGCAGAGAGTACAAAAGAGGATGTGAGACATACTCTCTCGATATCTAAAGTGCAAATGAGGATGGATTCTAGTAGTAGTAGTAGTATTTTTGTTCTAGTCTTTTAGCACCCAAACATGGTATCAGATTCACAGTTTTGTAACAGTTTGGACTCATAATTGATTTTGGCGTTTTGAAGACGTTCATATAAGATCTCATTTCATTCAACTTTGTTTTCTCTCTCTCTCTCTCTCTCTCTCTCTCTCTCTCTCTCTCTCTCTCTCTCTCTCTCTCTCCACATTTTTTGTAACAGTTTGGTGTCATAGGTTATTTTGGCCTTTTGACCTAATTTACCTAAGTTTAGGTCAAAACATTCACAATTTTGTAACAAATTGGTCTCATAGATCATTTTTGCCTTTTGAAGACATTAATATAGCATTTCATTTCATTTTATTTCTCTCTCGTTCAAGCGGGGGTCAAGCACAGGAGCTATGCCCGGGGCAATCACTTATCAAAAGACCCCTATATCACGTGCGTTCAAGAGGTAATTAATAATACCCCAATATACATACTATACTTACACTGTGAGCCTATTTAAAAAACCCCCTCCCCCCTCTGTATGTATATATTTTTATACATTTTGGTCTTTTAATAATCCTCTCCGGTTAACTCACGTGATATCATACACATTCTAAAAAGTGACCGCCCCGGGGAGCTATGGAGATCCAGACGGCTATGTAGCTATGGGGCTACATAGAAGAGAGTACAACAAAGGATTTGAACCATACTCTCTCGATATTTAGAGTGCAAATGAAGATGGATAGTAGTAGTAGTAGTAGTATTTGGTCTCATAGGTTATTTTGGCCTAATTTACCTAAGTTTTGGTCAACACATTCACAATTTTGTGACAAATTGGTCTCATAGATCATTTTGGCCTTTTGAAGACAAAAGCCCAGATGCAACAATTTCATCACCAAAACTGAGATCATGAACTGTACATCTGTCATCCACAAATTTGACTACAAGTCCAAGTCTAGCAAGTGCGGATATAGACTAGAGATTCTTCTTGATCCCAGGTACATAAAGTGCATCAACAAGTGTGAAGGAACTACCATTAGCAGCAGTGAGCACAATCTTTCCAACTCCCTGAACTGGATAAGAGGCGTTGTTGGCACAAGTGACTGAATTCCCATAAGGGACAGACTCAAGAGAGGTAAACAATTCACAATGTGAGGTAATGTGCTTTGTAGCACCACTGTCGAAATACCACACATGTGAATCTGCAGCAACTGACAAGCATGCATCATGGACAAAAGGATTGTAGTGCACTCTGCGCTAAAAGACCATTCTGCATCAACATCAGCAACACAGTCTCCTTTCACAGAAGACTCAACAATGGCTGCATTTGTAGTGGAACCAGCATTTGCAATGGAACCACCCTCTTTCTTCTTATCCTCTTTGGCCTTCAACTTAGGACACGACTTGATCAAGTGATCATTGGCTTTACAATAATGGCAACGCATCTTCTTTTTGCCCTTATCACCAGAATTTCCAAACGAATTGTTGCCAGCAGAAGCATTAGGAACAGAATTTTTGCCACTCGCAGCAGAACCATAAGAAGTGGCTGCATTGCTGTTACCACCCTTTCTTTGAGAAGCAATAAAAGCCTGTTCAACTGCACGCTGTCTTGTCCTGTTTTTTCTTGAAAGTGACTCTTGCAACAGCAATGTGCATAATGCATCAAGCTTGACAACTTCTGGATTTCCTTGAGTCATAAGTCTCCAAGTACTAGCAAAAGTCTGGTAAGGCATCAAGAAAAGTCTGCACAAGGGAACTGTCTGAAATGACTTCACCTGTAGAAATAAGTTGCTCATTGATATCCTTGACACCAGCAAGAAAAGTGTCCTTATCATCTTCCTCATGCATAATCTTTGACTCCAGCTCTTTACGCAGCAAAGCAATTTTAGCCTCATTGCGGCTTGCATAAAGACCTGCTAGAATATCACAAGCCTGTTTTGCAAATTTTGTTGAACGGATGTGAGGAACAATTGTGCGCTTCACAGACAACATAATCAATGCATGAGCCTGCGCATCCCAACGAGCTTGTTCTGCCGTAGGCAAAACGGTCTAACAGCTGCAATCCTTGCAGCAAGACTTGCAACATCCTCAACATCGCCTACATCCTCAGAACCAGGACGTACATCAATGCCCTGCACAATGTTCCAGACACCCTTTGACACAAGAACATGTTGCATCATATAAGCCCACGTACGGTAGTTGTCCCCATCCAACCTGTCCTCAGTAGCAAACATCTTGAAAACATATGTGTTGTTGTTGTCAGCCATGGTAAATGCTGCACTTGTGTGAAAACTGCCCGAAAATAGGAGAAACGGAGCGGGAACAACCTATGCTATATAGCACAAACCGTAGAAGACTATAACGTACCTGTTATGCAGAAAACGGCACTGACGAAAATTCTGCACAAAATGACAAAATAGCCTGTGCAGTACTGCTTGTAGTGGAAACGGAGGCCAAAATGAGCCCAAATCAAAATTTTGAGCAGATCAAGCTCTACGAGCTTGCCCAAAATATTTGTCGACCTGCGAACACTTGCCAATGCTCACTGAAGTCGGAGAAAGTGAGTAGGCGTGTGCTGGAGCAGCTGGCGACTAAGCCCGGGAGGACGTGACGTGCTCTGATACCAATTGTTGGAAAAAGGGTTGCAGAGAAACACACACATCTTGGAGAAGACGAAGGAAGCTCAAGGCACACAATAGATAGTGTGTTACTTAGTGTGCAATGGAAAGATAGATAGCCCTAGAGTGATGGGGGTATATACAATGCACGGGGGGAAAAACCTCCTAAAGAGGGAAAAAATGCCCCGGCGGTCCTAGTGTGTTCACACACATCACTACCACATGTATATGGCAACAAACCCAGACACACTGCCTGATAATTTCAAATGACTCAGCCTCTTATGCAACCTGCACTACCAGCTGAACCGACAATAAATGTTTGGAGGCTTCATCCACGTGACAAGTTTTACATCTTTGCTTCTGGTGGGCTATGGGATCTTTTGAGCAATGATGCTGCTTGTGAGATTGTGGAGAAATATCCAAGAATGGTACGCTATTGTCACTTTTTTCTGTTGTTGTGTTAACAATAAACCTAGCAGCTTCTACCAATTAGGAGGGAAAGATGGAAACGATACGTTGGAGCTTTTAATTTCTTACGCATATGAGTATATATTTTCACAAATTCGAAGGGCCCTGGCATAGCTTGGTTTATAATCATATATGATAATAGCTTTGTCATGGTGATGCATGGCTCTCTGTATGCAACGAATTGCCTTCACTGATCATATGATGACATTCATTTCGAATGCAGAAGCCACGAAAGTAAGGCATTGATTGAGTTTGACAATAGATCGTGTGATTGAGTCTAAGGGTGTACATAATGAATTCTGAGACTTACCTTCGACATAACTTAACTACATTATATATAGGAAGATGTAACCATGAGGAGATGCCTCATCCTTATGAAACTACTCCTCAATTACATTAGATCAGACAAGGCCTGTAAAGTTCTACAACCTAATGCAACAACACAACATGGAGTGAAGGCAATTAGAGCAAGATGGAAAGATGGAAACGATACATAGGAGTTTTCAATTTCTTGTGCATATAAGTATATATTTTTATGGCCCTGGCACAGCTTGATTTATAAGCATATATAAGAATAGCTTTGTCATGGTGATGCATGGCTGTCTGTATCCAATGAATTGTCCTTCCAGATCATATGATGGCAGTGGTGGACGTTCTGATGCAAATCCTTACAAAGGGTTCCCTTATTTATATTGTACTCTACCCACCGATTATCATTTCATTTCGTCAGTGTCTTAAATTCCAGCTTGAGGTGCCCTAGGTGGATTTCTTTTCGTCATTGTTGTGGGTTCCTTGCAGTTCCCTAGCTGAAGAAAATAGCCTTGCTGGAATCTCTTTGTTTGGACAGCTTGAGAGATGTGTGATTATCGTCATGTAGTGAAATTAATTATTTAAGCTAAAATTTGTGACAATCATTGCACTCCTACTTTATGTCGGCTCTTACCTGGTGAGACCACTCACCTTGAATGTTTGCTGCTCTTCCTGCAGATCACAGTGTGTTATCCCACTTCTGAGATAATGTTAGCTAGAGTCACATTGTATTGGAGAGATTATCAACAAAGATGTAACTAGTTTGTTTTCAAAGTTCTTATGTAAATAAATAATCATGGATTCTCTACGCTGTGTTTATTTGATTGCTTATATATATAGATGCAAGGTTGCAAGAGTGTAGGAATGAGTGTGAAGTGATGAGTGAAGCAACATAGTGAAGCTGAATTTGGAGTACTCGCATAAGTCATTGCTCAAGGATAGACCATAACAAATTGTACTGAGGGCAAGGGTAACCCCTTGTGGTTTGATCCTGAGCAGCAGGTGGAACTTGCAGCTTACATGGTGGTTTGAAGTATGCGATGGGGATATTTCTTGCAGATCTATACTATTCCCTGTGTCGTGTTGGATTGACGTTTATCGTATGAGGATTATTTTGTAAGGTCATGCTTTGTAAGGTAATTGTGAACCAGGCACAATACATCCGGCTATAGTTTTGTGTGGATGTGTAGGGTTTGGGGTTACTTGTGAGTCAAGTCTCTTGTTGTGGATTGTTCCAAATGCCGTGGGTTGATTGATTATTGAAAGTTCATATATTTTCACAGGTAGCATGATGAGTACTTTCACCAAGAAGTAGGTTGAGGTAATTTCGGGAGACACGCCGAGTAGGGCTAGGACTTTTCGTCTTGAAGTTACTAGATGAATTACTATTTTACATATTCGAGTTGGTAGATGTATTACTAGTTTCATATTACATCTCAAACTAGCAAGTGAGCTTGAACTCTCTTGATTCATCTAGCAATTATCTTACCATATAGCTACTCAACTTACTATATGATAAGAGGATTGCTACTTGAAGCATCTAGGAGTTGTCTCACGCTTACTAGTTTGCACTTTTACTAGATGTGTGTATTAAAACTAGTAAAATATCTAGCAATTCTATATTTTTTGCCATATGGTAAGCCGCCCAAAGCTCCTTGTAATTAGCAGGGAGCCTTGACAGGAGGTGAGATGGGGAGGAGGAGGCAAATGGTGGAAAATCCGGAGGCGCAAAAGGAAGGAGGTGGCAGATGATGGAGTAGCAGATGAGCATGGCAGATGGAGCCGCCAAAGTGTGTATGTGTGTGAGTGAGAGAGAGAGAGAGAGAGAAAGAGAGAAAAAGAGAGAGAGGTTCTATCTCAAGCTCGTGCTTTGCAGCCTCTGCCTCTCTCTCACAAACACATTCTCTCTCTATCTCTATCTCTCTCTCTGCAGTTTTTGGGCATCTTCTCATTTACTTGTTGCTCTCTCTCTCTCTCTCTCTCTCTCTCTCTCTCTCTCTCTCTCTCTCTCTCTCTCTCTCTCTCTACAGAGCGTACACTCACACACATCCTCTCTCTCTCTCTCTATTCCACACACATTTTATCATTTATTTGCGTGCGTTTTCTCTAGCCGGGTAGACAGGGGTTACAATTCATCTCAATTCCAACCTCTACTAAGGGCACACTGATGGATCGTGCAATGGAATTAAAGAGGTCCAAACGCCCACGACTGCAAAGGAGGGCATCCCAACATAGACGGAGGTTGCCGAGGAAGGTCCGGCTTACTCTGGCACGCTATATGAAAAAACCTGTCAGAACCTTGACTATGGAAGAAGTTGAAGAGATCTGACATCGACCGATGCAGCGGTTCCTCTGAGATAAATGCCTACACCCTTTCAAGCCCTTCAACCCTCTTCCCCCCAGGATAGGTAAAGTCCTGGGGGGAAATCCCCAAAGGGACTTCAACCCCTCATGGCACCCCCAGATGCTCATAGAAATGGACCTCTCTAAACCCCTTCCCGATTCTATGACCATAGCAACTGATGAAGGAGACTGCTGGGAACAACCCATCGTTTACAAGTACCTACCAAATGCATGCTTTAGCTGTGGGGGAACGGGACATTTTGTCAGGAACTGTCCGGCTAAAGCTACTCCGACGCCAGCCCCTAGTCAATCTCCCCCTCCCAACAAGGAAGGGGCCAAGCAGAAGCCCTCCCAGAAACCTAAAGCTTCTACAGCCCCTCCTGCTCCCCCCCCTAGCAAAGTGTCTAGGGACTCTAGAGGAGTCACGAATAAACCAAGGAATCACAACCGGTTTGCCCTGCTAGCCGATATTCCTGATTGGTTTGAGTCAGACGTCCCCGAATCGGAGTTGGACACCGAGGTGGAGGATATAGGGACCACTCCAAAGGAGCAGGCCGAAGGCGCCCAAGAGGAAGACAGTCACATGCAAATTGAAGTAAGAAACAATGTGCTTGACCTTAACCAATCCACGCAAGCTCTCTTGCAGGAAGGTGATCCCCCCACTGTGCCTATGGAAACCCAGAAGCTCAACAAAAGAACACACGTCTCAGTAGCAAAGACGCCTACTAGGACCCTGCAAAACAAGGGGAAAAAAATACTAACAAATGAAGCTCATCTCTTGGAATGTCAAGGGGATCAATGACCCCAACAAAACAAGGAAGCTTAACAATTGGCTCAAAGATCAAACATGGGACATCTGCGCTCTTCGGGAAATTAAAGCTGAAGGAGATGATCTCCTCAGAAGACTCAAGGAAGTACACCCTGAGTTGAGGTGGTACTTGTCTTCCCACAATAGGGGCTCTGGAGGGACTGCCATTGGAATCAAGAAACAGCTAGCAGATGGGATTTCAGCTAGCCGAAGCCACCAGTATTGGTGCTCGGTCCAGCTTCCATCCCCTTTCAACTGTGAGCTGGTCTCTGTCTATGTTGGAGGAACCTCAGCCAACAGGGCTTAGATTTGGGAGGAAATATCTGCCATTCCAGGGCCGATTATCCTCCTAGGGGACTTCAACATGGTCGAGTCCAGGGAGGATAGATTTCTCAGGAAGGGGCAAACCCTCCAAGGTAACAAGAAAGCAAAATGGGAAGCATGCAAAGGGAAGCACGACCTTTGGGACTCTGGCACTGAGGGCTGCTTCACCTGGCAGAACTATAGCAAGGGGGATCTTGCAAGGAAGGTTAGATTGGACAGGTGCTACTTCTCCCTCTCAACTGCCAATATTTTCAACAGAGTCAAGTCCAAGCCCACATTCACCACATGTGCCTCTGACCATTACCCAATGGTGATCACATGTGATGACAAGTCTTCCAAAATGAGGAACATCGGGTTCCACACGGATCCGGCCACTTGTTTGCTCTCACTAAAGTCCAGGCAAAAATGTCAGAAATCTGGACCAGGGCCTTCACCAACAAAGACACCCCGACTAAGAACTGGAACAAGGCCGTGAAAGATACTCAACACTTTCTCATTGCCACCAGAAAAGAAGCCACGCAAGCTAGAAGGGTAAGGGCAGAGGAAATGTATGCAGAATTGGGTCAGTTGGAAAATTCTCAGACCATGACAGCTCTCACTCAAAGCAGAATCTCCTCCCTCAGAAACCAGTTAAGAGTTGAGGAGGACAAGGCCATGCAACACACCAAGCTTTTCTTCAAGGAATGGTGGGCAGGCAAAGCAGATAGACCCTCAAAAGAAATGTTCAGAAGCCTAAGGAAAAAAACACGAGAGATATTGTTCCCATGCTCAACACCGACCAGGGGAAAGCCATCAATGAAGCACAAAACTTGGACTTTGTTAGGTGCCATTTTGAGAAACTTTTTAGCCCAAAGGAAGTCCTCACCGAGGAAGTTACCACCAGCAGGGAAACCATCTGGAAGTTCATAAAGAAGGTCATCCCGTAGGAAGACCTGGCACTCCTCGACTGCCCTTTGAGCTTAGCCGACCTCAACATGGCCATAAAAGGACTAAAGCCCAACAAGACCCCTGGTCTTGATGGACTACCTGCTGAATTTTTCAATGTTTCCAAAAACTCCTCACTCCATTTCTCCTGAGAGTCTGGGAAGAGTCGGTGAAGTTCCAAGCCCTGCCCAACCTCTTAAATACAGGGGTGATCAAGTTGCTCCATAAAAGAGGGTCGAAGGATGATCTCAACAATTGGAGGCCTTTGACCATGTTGACAACTGGCTACAAGATATTCGCCAAGGCCATTGCCAACAGATTAACCACTCATCTCTCCAAATGGATTAATGAAGAACAGAAGGGGTTTATAAAAGGGAGGAGGATATTAGAGGCTGTCATATCGATGTGGGAAGGAATCGAGCATGCAGAAGAATCCAACCAAGACTTTGTTTTCATCAAAGTCGACTACGACAAGGCTTATGACAGACTGGAGTGGTCCTTCATCCTGGATAGCTTGAGCCACATGGGATTCGGGGCCAACCTAGTGAGCTTTGTCAGAACCCTGTTCGGTAATGCCCATGCCAAGGTGGCCATCAATGGTCTTCTTTCTGAGGCCTTCAGCCTCAACAGGTCAGTCAGACAAGGCTACCCACTGGCTCCACTCCTATTTGCTGTTGCAGGGGATGGTTTGAACTGTCTAGTCAAAGGCTGGATGTCGGACAACCAGATCAAGGGGGTCACCCTCCCCAATTCTCAAAAGCAATGTCTGTCTCAATTTGTAGATGACACTAACGGATTGGTAAAAAATGAGGACGTGTTCCTCAAGAACTTCTGGAAATCCATTTCCATCTTCTGCCTTGCTTCAGGCTCCAAAGTTAACCATTCAAAAACTGGAGTCAGAGCATTTCTTTCCCCCATTCCAAACTGGATGGCTGAACAGGGATGTAAAGTCATCCAAGAAGGGAAAATCTTCAGGCTTCTGGGCATCCCCTTTGGGTTTGGGGTCTCTATGAAACAAAGATGGGACTAGGTACTGGAAAAGTTCAGAGGGAAACTGAACAAGTGGCAGGGATTTCAAAGTAACCTTGCTGGAAGAGTTTTGGTAATCAATCACTTCATCACGGCCTACCTTCTCTACTTCCTCAGTTGTTGGAGACCCCCAGATTCCCAACTAAAGGAAATCACCAAGATATGCAGGAACTTCTTGTGGGCAAGGGACCCCTTAAAAAAGGGGGGAGCAAAAGTCAAGTGGGAAATTTGCATACTGCCCAAGAATTTGGGTGGATTGGGAGTCAGAAACATATGTGCTTGGGCTGACAAATTAGCTATCAAAACTGTAATCAGAGCTCTGGAACAACCAGAAGCCCAATGGGCCTGCCTTCTGTTCAGACACCTGAAGAGGTTCCACATAAAAGGGCAAAAACTCTGGTGCCACCTCCCGTGGATCACAGTGTTCTTTGGAACACAAGAAATCACCCCCATTGGGTCTACTCTCCTCACATCTCTGTGGCAAGCTTGGGAGAGAGGAAGGACCAGGTTGGGCTTAGCCAGGAGCACATAAAGGATTAGAGCATCAGAAAGGAGGAATCAATTTGGTGGACCAGGGACCCTATCCCAAAAATCACCATCCAGTAGGCCAGAACAACCAGGAGAATTCACCTCAAAGGCTTTAGAGTGTGGGAGGATCTGTGGTGCAAAACCAATCACTCCTGGCTCACCAATGAGCAACTTATATCGACACGCCTTCTCCAACCCTGGGAAGTCCAATTGCTGGAAACCAGAATCCAGCAGTTCCCGAGAAGCTTCCAATGGATCTTTGAAGCCGATGTCACCCCATTAGCTAAGTGCATTAGATGGAATGGAGGGTGTACTCTTAACAACCCTCCAGATTTCATTTATGAGCCTGTCCCTCCTCCCCACGTCACCCTCAATAGAAGGTGGGGACTGCATCTCGACAGAAAGCAATGGCTCTTCAAGTTCCAGTAGATATGGAACAAAAGTATTCAGCGCAAACAGGCCGTCCTGTTGTGGCTCATCCTCCACAAAGCCTTGTGGACTGGGGCCAGAAGTCAAAAAGCAAACCAAGGAGATGGGATATGTAAACGGTGTAATCAGACGGTGGAAGACATTCCCCACCTCTTTCTCAACTGCCACTTCAACCGCCCCATTTTAGCCCCGCTAGTCAACACCCTTGGTTACCAAATGCATTGGAAACAACTGCTTATAGGAGACTCAGTGGGCGTGTTGTCTGACTTCTGGAATAGATTTAGGGCCGAAATTTTGTGGATAATTTGGAAACTTAGGAACTCTTTCATCTTTGTTCCTAACTTTAAACCCCCCAGTGTGAAATCTTTGTATTCGGGTGCTCTGTGCAGGACGCCAACTTAAAGCTCGAGCAAATGTGGATTTACCGACAGAGGGTGGCCGTCCTGAGAGACTCCCTTGACTTGTACACAAGAAGTACTAGCAACCTGCAGAACATGCTGACTGACAACAACTCTCTGGACACCATCCACAATTGGGTGCAAGAAATGAGGAATGAAGTGGTAGGGCTGGCGATCAAATATGAAGAAGCGGTGAACTTCGCCAACAGGCTGCAAGACGAGATTGACTGGCTCTAAACCCTGTAAAAGAAAATTTGGCCTTTTTGTAATTTTTTGGTATCAATCGACAAAAGAATCGTCAGTTACCCCTTCCCTGTTTATCAAGGGTACTACCCCGCTATATACTCCCTATTTACCCATTCCTTGGGTGAACAGATGTAACATTTTGTCTCTCTAATTAATGCAAATGCTTATTTGGTAAAAATAAAAAAAACCCTCTTTCCCCCACCCGTTGTAATTGGCATTGTACTGACTAGAGAGTCTCTAGTCTGCCTACCCTGGCTCCCTACCCTGCCCCCATCTCTCTTTCGACACACATACCCAGTTAAGTTTTTCTTTTAGATCTTTTTTTAGATCTTCTTTCTTTTTGCTCCGACTTTTGTATCAGATTCACCGGTTTGTAACCTCCTTGGTCTCATAGGTCATCTTGGCCTTTTGTAGACGTTAATATATCATTTCATTCTCTCTCTCTCTCTCTCTCTCTCTCTCTCTCTCTCTCTCTCTCTCTCAAAAGAGTGTATACACACATTCTCACGACGTTAGAAGACTCTCTTTCTCTATTTCACACACACACATTTTATCCGCTTGCGCTCTCTCTTTCTCTTTGTAGGTTTTGTTCGATAGAGCGTGCACACACATATACATTCTCCCTCTCTATCACACATATACACCCAGCCACACATAGTTTGAAGAGGGGGAGAGGGAGGGACAGAAAGAGAGAGAGAGAGAGAGGGGGGGGGGGGGGGGGGGGGGGGGGGGGGGGGCAGAGAGGGAGGCATAACTCAACACCTAATTTGAACAGTATGTATTCTGTGAACAACCTCTACCGACACACACACATATACACACAATATAAGAAAAATTTGAAACTTTGTGTGTGTGTGTGTGTGTGTGTGTGTGTGTGTGTGTGTGTGTGTGTGTGTGTGTGTGTGTGTGTGTGTGTGTGTGTGTGTGTGTGTGTGTGTGTGTGTGAGAGAGAGAGAGAGAGAGAGAGAGAGACCATACCTTGGAAGCTTGATTTGTTTGATTGCTTGCATACAACCCACACAAACATAGATAAAAGGGAGGGGGGGGGGGGGGGGGAGAGAGAGAGAGAGAGAGAGAGAGTAAGAAAGGTGGGGAAGGGAGCTACCTGAAGTCTGCGCACACAAAAAATTCGAATCACTTTCTCCCTCTCTCTCTCTCCGGAATCCAAACCTTCCATGACAGACTGCAACCTATTAACTCTTAATTTTTTGAGGGGTTACCTTTTTCCAACGGCCACCAAGGCATTTTTAAGTTTTAATTCTCCCTCTCTTTTTTTTTTCACTTTGCATAGATAGTCAGGATCCTTTCTTTACATACATATATATCTACTAACATAATATGGCAGAAGGGGGAGCCCTTTACACGTGTCGCAATCTGCGACCTGGAGGCTAAAGTCCAACACAAAAACAAGCCCCTTTGCACGCGATAAAGAGGGAGAGAGGGGGGGGGAGAGAGGCCGCCGAAGGCGGCTAGCCGTACTAGTATATATATATATATATATAGATTAGAGCTTCATTTTTAAAACGTATCGCATCCATGCAAATATCTACCACCACCACTTTTTTTTATAACAAGCGAAAAAATAGTGCTAGAGCCGGATTACCGACCACATCTATCAATTACTACGTGGCGTTATTGACATGGATTTGCCATATCCTATAAAAGATTTACATAGAGGCGTTGATAACTTCTCATTGTTTTAGTAACTCGAGTGGTTACATCTCATTTATATTTGCATCGAGACATGCATTTTTCTATCTATCAGCTACTTTAGTTCTTAACAAACAACAAATCTACCACTTGTGAAAAGTCCCACTTCCCTCTTTGACTCTCCCTTTCAAAAATGGTAAGTGTGCTTGTTAACGTCCTTTTCTTGAATCTATACTATATATTAAGGAGACTCGTTTTTCAGTGCCACGTGTTGCAATTTGCATTATCCGGCTACAATGAGGACAGTGTGCATGCAGAGAGAGAGAGAGAGAGAGAGAGAGAGAGAGAGAGAGAGAGGCGGCCGAAGGCCGCTGGCCACACTAGTACATATAGAAGTGTGGACAACTATTATCCTTAGGCCAGTAGTAGAAAGCCCTAAAATGAAGAAAAAGGAGTGAAGTATTACAAGACAAATAGAGATGTAACTTTCTTGTATTTCCACTATAAATAAACTTTGAAAGATCATTGAAAAAAAAATACATATTATCTTCTCAAATTTTGATTATATACTATATATTAAGGAGACTGGTTTTCCAGTGCCACATGTCGCAATTTGCTTTATCCGGCTACAGTGAGGATAGTGTGCATGCAGGGGGGGGGGGGGGGGGGGGGGGGGAGAGAGAGAGAGAGAGAGAGAGAGAGAGAGAGAGAGGCGGCCGAAGGCCGCTGGCCACACTAGTACATATAGAAGTGTGGGCAACTATTATCCTTAGGCCAGTAGTAGAAAGCCCTAAAATGAAGAAAAAGGAGTGAAGTATTACAAGACAAATAGAGATGTAACTTTCTTGTATTTCCACTATAAATAAACTTTGAAAGATCATTGGAAAAAAAATACATATTATCTTCTCAAATTTTGATTATATAAATGTTTTCATAAATAACTATTTTCGTTACTTCTTGAGCACCTTTAAACAAACAGGTGATTGTGATTGGAAAATTTCAAACAGACAACTACAATTCTAAATTCTTTTTTTTGAAAAGAAACAAAAAAAATCAATGGACAACTACAGTTTTAAGTTGTTTTTTATAATTTAATACTACATATAAATTTAGGATATTGGTATTATTAACAAGTGAAGTATCATAATGCCCTTTCGATTTCAATTTAACAGAAAAACCATTGATAACCGAAAAATATAAATTAAATAAAAACGAATTGTTGCCATTTAATTAAAAAAATAGACTTATACTGATGGCCTTAAAGCAAAATAAAATTTTTATTTAACATATATATACATAAGAAGAATACCACTACAAGAGGTTCTTCATATTAGCGACGCTTATAGCGACGCCGGCTGAGGTAAAAAAAATAACCGAGCGCGCCCAAAAACTCAGATCTCAGATCTGAGTTTTTCGACGCCCTCAAGCAAAGAGCAGGTAACGCTCTCCCTCACTCTCTCTCTTTCTCTCTCTTTTTCTTCTCCACACACACACACACACACACACACACACACACACACGAGGAGAGGAAGGAGAGCCAGGTATGCTCCTTCCCTCTCCTCATTCTCATGTTCCCTTCCCCTCTTTCTCTCTCCCTCTCTTTCTCTCTCACACACACACATACACACACGCACACAGTGTTTTGTGTGTGTGTGTGTGTGTGTGTGAGAGAGAGAGAGAGAGAGAGAGAGAGAGAGAGAGAGAGAGTACAAACAAAAACAAAAACGCACACACACATACATAAACAAAGAATGCACACACATTGAGAGAGAAAAAGAGAGAGAGAGCATGCATAAACAAAAAACGCACGCATTGAGAGAGGAAAAGAGAGAGAGAACATGCATAAACAAAAAACGCACACATTGAGAGAGGAAAAGAGAGAGAAAACATGCATACGATCCAAAAAAAGCACACACATTGAAAGAGAAAGAGAGAGAAACTAATTTAACGTCGTAGGAAACTAATTAAAATTAAAAAACCTAAAGATCTAACCGACGAGGAGTTGAACTGAAGACCTATTATTCAAGAGGGAAATGGCATAATCAATCTATCATACTTGGCATGGGTGATAGAAAGGTTATACCGTTTATCTCTTTTTATTGGCACACACATCCACACACGCGTACACACACAAGAAGAAGAGAGTTATAACGTCGTAGGAAACTATCTTAAAAGACGTTAAAGATTAGGTTATATGTAGACTTACATTAAATTAGATTTAGGTTTATTTTTAACTAGATTTACGTTTATTTAAGCTAGATTTAGATTTACGTTATATTAGATTAGATTTAGGTCTTCACTCATGGTGGGCTCCGTCGATCCAAAAGTACTGGTGAAATGTCTTCAGAAGATAGGGAAGAAGGTGGATCTTCAGGGCGGCAAGAGTCACTACATCCCCGACACAATGACCATCTAGACAACCTCTAGTCATTAGACTTACGTTAAATTAGATTTAGCTTTATTTTTAGTTAGATTTACGTTTATTTAGATTTACGCTTATTTACGTTAGATCGAGTCCACGCAAGAATTACTTACGGTTTAGGGTTTAGAGTTAGACGAACAGTGAAAAGATCTACTGTGAAAAGATGTTAAGATGAAGTGAAGTGCTACAGCTAGAGAAGAGGCAAAGGGATTTTGTCCACTACATGCAGTATCATGTAGACGTGGGTGTGTAGATTTCTTGTACCCACAAATATAGGTATTGACCAATAAAGACGAGATTATAACCCTGTGGTTCTGATCTCCATGCACCTCTAGACCGAGGTGTGCGGGGATTGGACATGACTAGAGAATGTGAGATAAAGAGAGAGAGAGAGAGAGAGAGAGAGAGAGAGAGAGAGAGAGAGAGATAAGACGAAGAATGCCAATAGAATATTAAATTTGTTGTCCAGGTTATAAGTTTTTTATCCTCATTATGAGTAGCGACGAGGATGTGGGACCGTCCAATCGAAACACCTATCTCTCAACGAGGGTCTTATGTCCTTGTAATCAATGCAAGCATGCTGTGCGACGGACAAGACGTGTTTCTTTGCAGCACGTTCGCGAATTTGGCGAGTTCGATCCATCTATTATAGATCGAGTTGTTGCCAATTATAACTCGTCGGACTCTGACGCTGGCCAACAAGCAGCAATCTTGCAACCCAATAGACGTGTTCGCAGGCGCTTTGGTCAAGCAGCATATGTGAGGCCACAAGATGTAGCCTCTGACAGCTCAGGGAATGATCATGCAGAGCACATTCGGCGCGAGGCAATGTCTGAGCCCGAGATTGATGAAATGATCGAGACGATTATGGATTCAGAAAGGCTTATCTATGATGATATGAAAAGTGAAGCCGATACGTCATTGTATAATGGAGCACGTATGTCTAGATTGAAAGCACTCCTGGTTCTTCTCAACATGCAGGCAAAGTTTGGATGGAGTGACACTAGCGTCACAGCGCTTTTCAGGTGATCTATTACAATTAGTTTACTTTAATAGAACTCTAAATGTATAATGATCTGATAGATTTTTACACGACTGTATCATATTTTTATGTTGTGTAGATTGCTGAAAGAGCACATACTACCAGCTGACAATGTGATGCCAGATTCCCGAGATGAAGCAAGAAAGATTTTGCGAAACTTGGGGATGGATTACAATTCTATCCACGCTTGTCCTAATGACTGCATTCTTTTCAGAGGGGAATACACAGACATGGAGAAGTGTCCGAAATGTGATTCCGAAAGATATCGAGTAGATCTCCACGGGACAAAAATTCCACAAAAGGTTTTGCGACATTTTCCTTTGCTTCCTCGCATCAAGCATTTCTTCGAATGTAAGTCCATGGCCGCCCTAGCATCATGGCATGAGGAGAATAAATCTTCGGATGGTGTGCTACGAATTCCTGCAGATTGCGCAGCCTGGAAACATATAGATGGAACATGGTCGGATTTTGCCAGGGAAGCTCGAAATTTGCGCTTAGGCCTGGCTATGGATGGCGTAAATCCATTTGGTCAAAGATCAACATCTTACAGTGTATGGCCCGTTGTCATCGTCAACTACAACATTCCCCGTGGTTGACTACGAAGAAGGGGCACCTATGGCTAAGCTTGATTGTGCCAGGGCGATATAAAGTGGGGAATATGGATGTGTATCTTCGTCCACTATTGGAAGAGCTACAACAATTGTGGATTGGCATAGAGGTGGTGGATATGAGCCGACACACAGGACGACGGAATGCTTTGATCAGAGGTATTTTAATGTGGACCATGCATGACTATCCCGGGCTAACAGAATGCTCAGGTGATCTATTGACACTCCTCACTCAGACACTGTAAATCTTGTTTTTTCCCATAGTTGATCTATTATCATGTGTATACATGCAGGGCTTCAAACAAGCGGATACAGAGCATGTGTCACATGTGGACCTAGACTGAATGCACGTAGGGCACCCTCACTGAAGAAGCAAATCTACGAAGGTCATCAAGCGTATCTTCCAGAGAATCATGTGTTACGCGACGGCTTTTTGGGAAGAGAGCCACCAAGGATGTCTGCACAAGCATGGTTAGAGCAGAAGGAGATGTGCGATGACGGATTGCCTCCAGGGATGAAGAGACTATCTCTATGGTACGAGTTACCATACTGGCCCCGACTCGTGATCAATCACTTGCTCGATCCAATGCACATATTCAAGAATGTGGGTAATCTACTATGGGACCATTTGACCGGCAAGAAAGATACTTTGGGAGCCAGAGTTGACCTTAGAAATGTGGATCGTATGGAGCAATATTGGCCGCAAACAGCGTCTGATGGATCGATAAAACTCCCTAAAGCACCATGGATTTTCACAGGAGCCCAAGAACGCAAAGTAAAAGAGGCCATTCGATCTTTGCGGACCCCCACTGGCGTAATGCACTCGCTCCGAACGTGTTTTACTAAAGAAGGAAAGCTTACCGGTTTGAAGTCACACGATTGGCATAAAATGTGTCAGGTACGTTCATAGTGGACTTTAATATCATTGCATAAAATGTGGACTTTAATATCATTGCTACACATACTTTACAGTTTATCTTACCGGTTGCCATTGAGGGATGTTTGTCTCTCGACATCCGTAACACAATCTACAAACTTGCAAAGCTGGTGCAATGGATCTCACAAAAGGAGATCGACGTAGACTCCATACCATTCGCCAAACTAAATGCTGCGGAGCTTGTGTGCATGTTTGAGAAACATTTTCCTACTACAATGCTAACCATTCAGGTGCATCTTCTTGTTCACATAGTTGATGAGGTGGAAATAGCTGGCACAGTTCATTCCAGATGGATGTTCTTCTTAGAGCGTTTCATGAAAACGCTTAAGGGATATGTGCGTCAAAAGGCACGTCCGGAGGGTAGCATGGCAGAAGGTTGGTTGGTATCAGAGTCCCTAGTGTACATTGGAGAGTGGCTAGACGGATTTGATAAATCCCGGGACACGCTATGGCGAACCATAGATGATGAGCGCATATCTGGGATTGTCATGTGCAATCTCGGTGTTGAGAAGAAGATGACGGAAGATCTAGAGGCTAAAATCAACCGATTTTGCATGCTTCACAATCCAGTGATGCAAAAGTGGATTTCACAATATGAGGATGCAAAGCAAGAGCGACAAAGGGCACGAATCGAGTGGAGACGGGGAAGACGACCACCGATGCACTATCCAGCGGTTCTGGAGAGCCTACCAACCTTCATGAGCTTAAGATGGTTGCACAACCAATTGAAAAGCGCACAACAATGCGGTGACGAAGTGACTGAAGAAGAGTGGGAGTACTCTCGGGGTTGCGCGACCAAGGTAAGTTTGCAATGTACGACTAGCAAGTGACTTTATTTATAAACGTTTGAACGGCCACTCATAATCTTTGTTCGTTGTAGTATAAGTCATACACAGCAGCATGGTGTAAAGGTCGACATTTTAGGGTGGAACGAATCGACAAAAAGCGCTTTACTCAAGATTGTGGAATCATGGCAAAATTTGAACAGTGTAGTCGACGACGTTCCTCTGATGCAGATCCTGTGGTGGCGGAACTCACTTACTTCGGCATGCTGCAAGAGATTTTGAGGATCGATTACAGAGGATTTTTTGTCGACTTATTCGACGTGCAATGGTTCAAGATAATCATGGAGGGTCGCAACGCTACTGTGCGTAGAGGAGAGTCTGGTTTTCTTGAGGTGGATTCTACTAAGAAATGGACTGACCTAAGAGACACTTTCGTACTACCCGAGCATTGTGAACAAGTAAGTATATAAATAGTTAACATCCCCCTTTTACAAGTTATGTGCTTGAAAGCTCTCATGTAAGTTATGTGGCTCTGGCAGGTAGTATTTCATCCTACAAAGTCTACATCAAACTGGTGGTACGTCATAGAGGTAGCCCCTCGTAGTGCAAGGACGTATGAAGGCTACCATGTGCCAATCACAATGACATCAATGGAGGAGATTAGAGAAGATGCTCAATCAGAAGCCGCTGCGGTGGTGCCAGACGAGCATCAAGATGCTACTACTCTATATGGGGTGCATGCAGAGGAGCTACAAAATGAAACAGAGGATATGTGTTTAAACGGAGAGCTCTATATAGATATAGGAAGTTATGCTGAGTTATGCGAGGATGAGAGAGAGATCTCTTAAAGCCACAAATATTGTATTTGAACAATTTTGCTCCGTGCTGTAAAAGCTCTGGCTCTCTAAGTACCTTCCATGGTGTATAACGCTCTTTTAGACTCGCGCTCACATCTTTTGATTGAAAATTCTGAGTTTTCGACTTGCCTCTTCTATCACTCGATTCATTGCGTCATTGTATTTATATGCGTCATTACGTCATTGTATTTAATGGTCTTTGCGTCATTGTCTACTCTATTCATTCAATATTAAGTTTAAATATTCGTGTGTTTAATGCAGGTATGGATGATGAGGAGTTTCTTTCTTCTTTGTCACCGCAGCAGAGGCAGTGGTACGTGGAGCGTCATCCCTCTGGCGCATCATCGCGCGTTCCTACACCATCCGCATCTCCCTCTCTTTCGGAGCATTCGGGCGCGCGCTTCGAAGCTTCGGCGTCGACGAGACGAGCGTCACACTCGTCTAGACACCGGCGCTCTAGTGGTGGCGGTGGCGGTTGTTGTGGGGATTCCGCCACCGATGCCTCCACACCGCCTCGTGTTCGACGAGGCTCTTTACCCTCCCCTTCTTTGCCCGCCCCCACACCAGCCACAGCATCGCCGTCTACGCCAGGTTTTGCACGGCTGACTGTTCCTAGAAGCTACACACCTCTACCTACTCCGCCAGGAGCCGCCCCACTCGACACTCCTCGCTTCGGGGCCCAGACGCCGGTGGAGACACCTGACGTCCGTACCCCCATCGACACGCCGCTAGAGACCCCTGCCGGGACACCCAGGTTCACGCGTCACCGGCCAGAGGGCTTGCCTTACTCCGTCGACATCAGCGGCGGCATCATCATGGATGATGACGGCAAGAAGGTGATCTCGCGCATGCGTGGTCTTTGCTCTCAGCTGTTTAGACACTATATACTAAACAAATGGAGTGAAGTACCAAGTGATTTAAAAAACAGAGTCATCAGCATACTTCATGATGAGTTTCTCGTTCCAACACGGGATCAGCGCTTCAATGAAGACCTGATGAAGATTCGAATGCGCGAATACTGCAAACACAAGCGTTCCGAAGTGCAAAAAGCAATCAAGAATGGGTGGAACAGGCCAGATTGGCTGGCCAAAGAAGATTGGAAGAATGCGAAGAAAGCAGCGCGCGAGAATCCCAACAAGTGGAAGCAACAAAAGGATGCAGCCAGAGCGCGAGTAGAGGAAGGGAGCTCGCACCACTTGGGGAGCGGTGGATGGGCATCATTTGAGGCCGATTTTGTAAGTCTTTTCACATTGCTCTTTATGCATGTTCGATAGTTTAGGGTTTATGAGTTTTTTAGTTCTAACATAATGAAATCTTTGTATGTTTTGACAGTGGTCGATGACAGGACGTGATCCCACACCGTACGAGCGCGAGTACGCAGGCAAGAAGGGCTTAAATGCCCTGATGGACATTCTCAGTTCTCGCGGCGGCATGGTTAGTATTAGGGTTTACTTTTTTTTATTTTTTGTATTGTTTTATAAATGTCGTTATATGTTTATATTTACTAAAAACTGTCTTATTGTCTTTTTTTGCAGAATCCGACAGATACGCCGCTTGGACGCGATGAGACGTCTGACTAGACGACGTCAGTTTAACCGTAGCTAGATAGCATTAGTTTAGGGTTTCTCATAGCTTATGTATCATGAGACGGATTTTATACGTCTTTTTGAACCATGTATATTATTACATTTGTCACCGCAGTTGTTCCTTTTGCCAATAAATTCTTTATGCCTATGATGTTGTACAATTGTCATTATTACATTTGCCAATCAATTCATTTTGCCTATGATGTGTACAATTGTCAATTTTGCAAACAATGCGTCTTGTGAGTGACTATTTTGGGTCTCTTATCTACCTTTGCACTTTTTTTAAAAAAGTGAATCAAGTACAATATGGTTGATGGGTGGCAGGGCATTGAAAAAAAGTGAATCAAGTACAATATGGTTGATGGGTGGCAGGGCATTCAATGCCCTGCCACCAAAAAAATATTCTCTCGGGCGTCGCTATAAGCGTCGCTATTTATAGCTCTGTAGCGTCGCTATGAGCGTCGCTATAGTCTTCTGTGAGACCGTCGCTATAGGCGTCGCTATAGGCGTCGCTGATAGCGACGCCTATAACGACGCTCTCGTAGCGACGCTCGTAACGACGGTTTTAGCGACGCCGGGGGTTATAAAAACCCAATGTATTTCCGTCGCTAACAGCGTCACAAGAGCACACAACCTCTTGTAGTGTACGTGCATGCATGCATCCGTAGATACATGGAATCAAGTTAAGGATTGCAGGCCCAAAAAAATATAAACAAAGCGAAGTATAAATTAATATAATAAAACATTATATTATACCAATGTGGTATATTATATTATATCATAGTATATTATTATATTTATAGTGTTAAATCTATGCCGCTTATCCAGAAGGTGGGAAGGGGTTGTACAGCCGGACAAGTCTAGCTCATCCAATTTTACCAACCTTGTAATTCCTAGTCACACTCTCTGGCAGAGATCGCAGGCTGCTGAATTGGTGAGGCAGGGCTTCCATACTCTTCCATCCTGACACATGCAGCTTGCGTAACCTTGTGAAGCTTGCAATGATTTCCCAAACAGTCCAACAACTGAAGACTTTCACACCCTGACAGGTCTAGCTCTTCCAGCTTCTCTAGTGCTGCTACTCCCTCCGGTAGGCACTGAAGACTCTCACACCCTGACAGGTCTAGCTCTTCCAGCTTCTCTAGTGCTGCCACTCCCTCCGGTAGGCACTCAAGGCTTCTACATCCTGACAACTTTAGTGACTTTAAGCAGCTTATTAATGCAGCAACTCCCTGCTCATGTGAAAGCAGAAAGCGGCCGAGGTGGTCGCATTCCGACAAGTCCAGCCTCTTCAAGCGTGTCAGCCTTGATAATGTCATCATGCCTTGCATTCCTTCAAGCTGGAGGCCTTCACATCCCCTCAGGCTTAGCTTTTCTAAGTCCACCAAGCCTGTGAACATCCCTTGTGGTAGAGATCGGAGACCTGCACACCCCGACAAGTCCAGCTCTGATATAGCTGTCATTGTTGTCAGCTCTTCTGGTAGAGACTGGAGGCTTCGACAGCCTGACAAATCCAGCTTCGTTAAGCCCGTCCAATTCGCCACTCCAGCCTGCAGCAGCGATTGAAAATGTTTGCATCCTGACAGAGAGATTTCTTGCAAGCTGCCCAAATTACTGGTCATTTCATCTGGTAAGACTTGCACATCTTCATATTTTGATAACTTTAGAACTGTTAACTTTGGCATGCTGCCCGAGATCACCTCTTGTAAAAAGGGCTGAATATCTAGCTTTGCACAGTCTCCTAGCTCCAGCTCTCTCAAGCCCGACAAGCTGTTACTTAACCCTCTTGGCAAACATTGGAGGCTTCTGCACCCAAGCAAGCTGAGGCCAGTCAAGTTCGACAACCTTGTGAGTGCTTCTGGCAAGGACTCGAGGCTGGTGCAGCCTGTCAAGTCTAGCCTTTTCAAGAGGGCAAAGCTTCCTGTACTGTGTGGTAAAGACTTGAGGCTCTCACAACCAGATAAATCTAGGCTTTTGGCCTCCTCAAAGAGTAGTCCAGGTAGTTGTTCTGGTACGGACGTCAGGCTTCTACACCGACTCAAATCGATAATAGATCTCAAATAATGTATAGATCTTAAACTTGCCAGCCTTGTGAGTCCCTCAGGAAGCGATTGCAACGCCGAACAACCATTTAGTTGCAGAGTTTGCAATGCTGTGAGTGCTGTGACTGCTTCTATAGACCGGAGGCTCTTGCAGGATGAAAGGTCCAACCGAACCAAACCTGACAGATGTGACATCTCATTATTGGGCACACTGCTTTCTGCTTTCAGGGATGAGCCCAGATTGAGCTCCTTCAAACTAGTACACCCATACAACGTTAATTCAGTCAACCCTGTCAAGCGTGAAAGCCCATTTGGTAGGAATTGAAGGGCCTTGCACCTACCCAGACTAAATTTAGTCAACCCGGTTAAACTGGCAATGTCCTCTGGTAGTGCCGGAAGCCTTCTACACCCCGAAACCTGCAATGATGTTAAGCCAGTCAAACCTGAAACTCCTGTTAAGGAGCGAAGGCTTCCACAGCTTTCCAGGCTTGGCACTTTCAAGCCCGTCAATTTTGTTACACCTGCTGGCAAATATTCAAAACTAGCACACCTGCCTACTATTGTTAAGTTACCGATCATTAGGCTTGTAACATTTTCCAGAATAGACTCAAGGCTTTCACAATAATCTAACCTTAAGTACGTCACTGCTCTCAACTTTGCAATGCCCTCGGGAATGCTCTGCAGCCCTTCACAACCCCCTAGATCTAGCCCAGTCAACGCTGTCAAGTCTGCAATGCCCTCGGGAATGCTTTGCAAGCTTTTGCAACCCCCTAAATCTAGCCAAGTCAACGCTGTCAACTTTGCAATGCCTTGTGTGTGTGTGTGTGAGAGAGAGAGAGAGAGAGAGAACACACACACACACACACACACACAAAGTTTCTCTTTACTGCACGCTTTGCGTGGGGTGGAAGAAGCGTGCAAAACAAGGGCATGTGCATTCATTTCCAAATTAGTTTGTCCTGAACTAACCACCTTAGTCAATACCAAGCTAAGAATTTTATTCTTGTGCTCAGCTTTTCCATTTGTTTGTGGGGATGATAGGGAGCAGATTTGTTATGGATGACCATAAATTCATTTAGGAGATACTCAATTACCTCATTGAGGCCCCTATCACTAACAATTCCTATTAGAAGTTCATATCTTGTGAATACATTCTCATAAAAGAATGTGGTTGTGGTTCTAGCATCATTCTTTCTAGTTGCCTTAGCCTCTGTCCACTTGGTCAAATAGTTTGTAGCTACAATGATCTATTGAGCTTAAGTTCTATAAGCAGGTGGTTGTATTAGCCCTACAAAATATATGTCCCATTTTGCAAAAGCTCTAGCCCCCATCATTGGTCTTAAAGGCATGCTATCTACCCTGGTTGGAATTTTTTCTCGTTGGCATGTATCACACCTTTGAACATATTCTTTGGCACTGCAAAAAGTGTAGGCCACCATATGCCTGCCATTAAAATTGCTCTAGTGGTGGTTTCACTAGAAAAGTGACCTCCAGTTAATCAAGCATATGCTTGTTCTAAAATGGATATATATTCGTCTTCATTTGCACAAAGACGCAAATGTTGATCCTTTCCTCTTCTATACAATTGGTTTCCCATAAGAGCATAGTCTCTTGCTTTTTTTTCAATTGCTCTATGGCAGCGTTTACTCATATTCTCTGAAATGTTCTGCTTGATAAGTAAGTAACTAGATAGTTACTCCATTTAGAAACAAATGAAACTTGAAATAATATCACATAAGGTATGGGTGCTTGTTTCTGGCATTGAAGATAGTTTTTTACAAATGAGTGAATATCACTTCTCATGGTTGGCCAAAATACTCCAAGTCTCAAGATCCGTTGCATATTTTGGTCTTTTGCAAAGTGAAGTCCTACTATGGTAATGTGCGCTTGACTTAGGTATTGGGTTTTCTCCTCAAGATTAATGCACAAAAGCAATATTCCATCGCGTTTTCTTTTGTATAGCCTTCAAGTTAGTAATTGATACATAGCCAATTGCCCAACTAATCCAAATGTAATAGGAAGTGGTATTGGAGAATCCACTTGAGCTATGGTCATCAATAAAACCATATCTTTTGACCAACGGGGTATCATTTCCACGGAGAACAGATATGCATCTGGTAGATCATTGTCTACCCCTTTTGGTGGTTCTCTTGAAATAATTCTCGATAAATGATCTGCTCTTTGATGTGTGGTGCCCTTTTTTACAACTACAATGAAATCAAATTCCAAAAGAATGATGAACCATCTCACTATTCTTCCTGTGTTGCATGGCTTGTTGACCGAGTACAACAAAGCTTGGTGGTCCACAAAGAACATGAAGGAGTACGAGCGGAAGTGCGACGCGAGAGAGAGTGCGAGAAGAAGAGCACGACGATATGGTGAACTCGCTCTACTGTAATGTGTAGAGCATAGTGAGTTCTTATTAGGTTTTTACAAAAGAATATGTGTACATACCTGGCGGCCCTCCCACTTACCTGGGCGACCACATTGGGCTTTATACCCCAACAACCTCCCACTTAAAGTCCAATGTGGTACTTTAAGTGTGAGAGAAGCTACTATACAAGCTAATATACAAGAGATGTAGAGAAGTGATGTACTACGTATTGTCAATTTTGCAAACAATGCGTCTTGTGGGTGACTATTTTGGGTCTATTATTTTTCCATTGCACTTTTTTAAAAAAGTGAATCAAGTATAATATGGTTGATGGCCCTGCCACCACAAAAAAAAATCTCTCAGGCGTCGCTATAAGCGTCGCTATTTATGGCTCTGGAGCGTCGCTATAGTCTTCTGTGTAAACGTCGCTATAGGCGTCGCTATAAGCATCGCTATAGGCGTCGCTATATAGCGACGCATATAGCGACGCCTATAGCGATGCTCTCGTAGCGACGGTTTTAGCGACGCCGGGGGTTATAAAAACCCAATGTATTTCCGTCGCTAACAACGTCACAAGAACACACAACCTCTTGTAGTGTACCCTACACCTAACTGCTTGCGAAAATGCTCAAAGCTCTCTGAGGGAAGTCCTTTTGTAAGTAGATCAGCAGGATTTTCTGTGGTGTGAACTTTGACAAGCTGAAGTTTCTTATCCTCGAGCATTTCCCTGATGAAATGATACTTTACATACACATGCTTTGTCTTTGAGTGATAAACTGGATTGCAAGCCAATTGTATAGCACTTTGACTATCACAATATAACACAGGCATCTCTTCTTTGATTCCCAAATCTGTTACTAGTCGATTAAGCCAAATTGATTCTTTGCATGCCTCTGATGCTACAACATATTCAGCCTCTGTAGTAGAGTGAGTAACACAATCTTGTAATCTAGAACGCCATGATACTGCTCCACCAGCCAATGTAAAGACATACCCTGACGTAGACCTTCGGTTGTCTAAGTCACCTGCATAATCTGAGTCTGTAAAACCCTTTACACTTAGCTCCTGACTCCCATAGCATATACGCATACTCTTTGTAGCTTTCAGGTATCTCAATATTCCTTTCACTGTCTCCCAATGTTTCTTGCGTGGGTTTGACATGTATCGACTTACTACTCCCACTGCAAATGCAATGTCTGGGCAAATAGCAATCATTGCATACATCAAACTACCCACTGCAGACGCATATGGAATCTTATCCATTTCAGCCTGTTCTTCCTAAGACACAGGACAATCTTGTTTGCTAAGTTTCACATATGGTGGCAATGGAACACTCAGTGCCTTTCCCTTCTCCATATTGAAACGTTGCAAAACCTTGTCAATATACTCTGTTTGAGATAACCAAATCAACTTCTTTGATCTGTCTCTCTCAATGCGCATACCAAGTATATGAATTGCCTCACCCATGTCTTTCATGTCAAACGATTTTGCCATCTTTGACTTCAAAGCTAAAATTTCTTCCAAGTGCTTGCCAGCAATCAACATGTCATCCACATACAAAATAAGGATCAGCCAACTACCATCCTTAGCTTTCTTTGTATATAGACAGTGATCGAACTCACTACGTTTGTAGCCTTGAGAAAGGATAAACTTGTGGAATTTATGGTACCATGCCCTCGGTGATTATTTTAAGCCATAAAGACTCTTTAACAACTGGCATACCCAATCTTCCTTGCCTTTCTCAACAAACCCTTCTGGCTGCTGCATGTAAATTTCCACATCTAAATCACCATGCAAGAACGTTGTCTTGACATCCATTTGGTGCAACACCAAATCTAATATGGCAACCAATGCAAGAAAGCATCTCAATGTAGTCATCTTGACCACCGGAGAGAAGACTTCATCAAAGTCAATGCCTTGTTCTTGCTTAAAGCCCTTGGCAACAAGCCTTGCTTTGTACTTTGGCTGACTATCATGAGCGGTGATCTTATACCTGTAAACCCATTTACAAGGTAGAGCCTTTTTGCCCTGTGGTAATTTAACTAGCTTCCATGTCTTGTTTTTATGCAGAGCTGTCATCTATGACTGCATGGCCAATTCACTACAAGAGGCTATTCATATTAGCGACGCTCACACAGCGACGCTCAAAAAAAAAATTCCCGGCGTCGCTATGAGCGTCGCAAATTTCTTTGTAAATTTGCGACGCTCATAGCGACGCCGGCTGGGCTAAAAAAATAACCGAGCGCGCCCAAAAACTCAGATCTCATATCTGAGTTTTTCGGCGCCCTCAAGCAAGGAGCAGGTAACGCTCTCCCTCACTCTCTCTCTCTCTCTCTCTCTCTCTCTCTCTTTCTTCTCCACACACACACACACACACACACACGAGGAGAGGAAGGAGAGCCAGGTATGCTCCTTCCCTCTCCTCATTCTCATGTTCCCTTCCCCTCTTTCTCTCTCCTTCTCTCTCTCTCTCTCACACACACACAGTGTTTTTGAGAGAGAGAGAGAGAGAGAGAGAGAGAGAGAGAGAGAGAGTACAAACAAAAACAAAAACGCACACACACATACATAAACAAAGAATGCACACACACATTGAGAGAGAAAAAGAGAGAGAGAGCATGCATAAACAAAAAACGCACGCATTGAGAGAGAAAAAGAGAGAGAGAACATACATAAACAAAAAACGCACACATTGAGAGAGGAAAAGAGAGAGAAAACATGCATACGATCCAAAAAAACGCACACACATTGAGAGAGAAAGAGAGAGAAACTAATTTAACGTCGTAGGAAACTAATTAAAATTAAAAGACCTAAAGATCTAGCCGACGAGGATTTGAACTCAAGACCTATTATTCAAGAGGGAAATGGCATAATCAATCTATCATACTTGGCATGGGTGATAGAAAGGTTATACCATTTATCTCTTTTTATTGGCACACACATCCACACACGCGCACACACACAAGAAGAAGAGAGTTATAACGTCATAGGAAACTATCTTAAAAGACGTTAAAGATTAGGTTATATGTATACTTACATTAAATTAGATTTAGGTTTATTTTTAACTAGATTTACGTTTATTTACGCTAGATTTAGATTTACGTTATATTAGATTAGATTTAGGTCTCCATAGAGTGCGATGCCTGCATGAAGCAGGTGAAGAAAGCCCTCAATGGAATATAGGGTATTGCTGCCTTCACTCATGGTGGGCTCCGTCGATCCAAAAGTACTGGTGAAATGTCTTCAGAAGATAGGGAAGAAGGTGGATCTTCAGGGCGGCAAGAGTCACTACATCCCCGACACAATGACCATCTAGACAACCTCTAGTCATTCAACAGCAACTTCAAAGTTAGTAACAAGAGCAAGAACGGTCTAAAGGGCCAATTGCTGTCGTCAGATGTGGATGGAGATGAGGCAGCGTCACCGCCGGAAGTTAACTCTCACATCTTTAGTGATGAAAATGCCAACTCTTGCCGAGTTATGTGAAAAATTATGTGTTAAATCAGTTTTAAGGTTCTTATAATCCCTGTTAGTTTAGTTCTTTGTTTTTAATATAACATAATTTACGTTAGATTTAGATTTATGTTATATTAGATTAAACTTAGGTTTATTTAGGTTTACCCACACACACACACACACAAGAAGAAGAGAGTTTTAACGTCGTAGGAAACTATCCCAAAAGACGTTAAAGATTAGGTTAGATGTAGACTTACGTTAAATTAGATTTAGGTTTATTTTTAGTTAGATTTACGTTTATTTAGATTTACGCTTATTTACGTTAGATCGAGTCCACGCAAGAATTACTTACGGTTTAGGGTTTAGAGTTAGACGAACAGGGAAAAGATCTACTGTGAAAAGATGTTAAGATGCTGTGAAGTGCTACAGCTAGAGAAGAGGCAAAGGGGTTTTGTCCACTACATGCAATATCATGTAGACGTGGGTGTGTAGATTTCTTGTACCCACAAATATAGGTATTGACCAATAAAGACGAGATTATAACCCAGTGGTTCTGATCTCCGTGCACCTCTAGACCGAGGTGTGCGGGGATTGGACATGACTAGAGAATGTGAGGTAAAGAGAGAGAGAGAGAGAGAGAGAGAGAGAGAGAGAGACAGAGAGACAGGGAGAGAGAGAGAGAGAGAGAGAGAGAGAGAGAGATAAGACGAAGAATGCCAATAGAATATTAAATTTGTTGTCCAGGTTATAAGTTTTTTATCCTCATTATGAGTAGTGACGAGGATGTGGGACCGTCCAACCAAAACACCTATCTCTCAACGAGGGTCTTATGTCCTTGTAATCAATGCAAGCATGCTGTGCGATGGACAAGACGTGTTTCTTTGTAGCACATTCGCGAATTTGGCAAGTTCGATCCATCTATTATAGATCGAGTTGTTGCCAATTATAACTCGTCGGACTCTGACGCTGGCCCACAAGCAGTAATCTTGCAACCCAATAGACGTGTTCGCAGGCGCTTTGGTCAAGAAGCATATGTGAGGCCACAAGATGTAGCCTCTGACAACTCGGGGGATGATCATGCAGAGCACATTCCCAACGAGGCAATGTTTGAGCCCGAGATTGATGAAATGATCGAGACGATCATGGATTCAGAAAGGCTTATCTATGATGATCTGAAAAGTGAAGCCGATACGCCATTGTATAATGGAGCACGTATGTCTAGATTGAAAGCACTCCTGGTTCTTCTCAACATGCAGGCAAAGTTTGGATGGAGTGACACTACCGTCACAGCGCTTTTCAGGTGATCTATTACAATTAGTTTACTTTAATAAAACTCTAAATGTATAATGATTTGATAGATTTTTACACGACTGTATCATATTTTTATGTTGTGTAGATTGCTGAAAGAGCACATACTACCAGCTGACAATGTGATGCCAGATTCCCAAGATGAAGCAAGAAAGATTTTGCGAAACTTGGAGATGGATTACAATTCTATCCACGCTTGTCCTAATGACTGCATTCTTTTCAGAGGGGAATACATAGACATGGAGAAGTGTCCGAAATGTGATTCCGAAAGATATCGAGTAGATCTCCATGGGACAAAAATTCCACAAAAGGTTTTGCGACATTTTCCTCTGCTTCCTCGCATCAAGCATTTCTTCGAATGTAAGTCCATGGCCGCCCTAGCATCATGGCATGAGGAGAATAAATCTTCGGATGGTGTGCTACGAATTCCTGCAGATTGCGCAGCGTGGAAACATATAGATGGAACATGGTCGGATTTTGCCAGGGAAGCTCGAAATTTGCGCTTAGGCCTGGCTATGGATGGCGTAAATCCATTTGGTCAAAGATCAACATCTTACAGTGTATGGCCCGTTGTCATCGTCAACTACAACATTCCCCCGTGGTTGACTACGAAGAAGGGGAACCTATAGCTAAGCTTGATTGTGCCAGGGCGATATAAAGTGGGGAATATGGATGTGTATCTTCGTCCACTATTGGAAGAGCTACAACAATTGTGGATTGGCATAGAGGTGGTGGATATGAGCCGACACACAGGACGACGGAATGCTTTGGATAGAGGCATTCTAATGTGGACCATGCATGACTATCCCGGGCTAACAGAATGCTCAGGTGATCTATTGACACTCCTCACTCAGGCACGCTGCAAGAGATTTTGAGGATCGATTACAGAGGATTTTTTGTCGACTTGTTCGACGTGCAATGGTTCAAGATAATCATGGAGGGTCGCAACGCTACTGTGCGTAGAGGAGAGTCTGGTTTTCTTGAGGTGGATTCTACTAAGAAATGGACTGACCTAAGAGACACTTTCGTACTACCCGAGCATTGTGAACAAGTAAGTATGTAAATAGTTAACATCCCCCTTTTACAAGTTATGTGCTTGAAAGCTCTCATGTAAGTTATGTGGCTCTGGCAGGTAATATTTCATCCTACAAAGTCTACATCAAACTGGTGGTACGTCATAGAGGTAGCCCCTCGTAGTGCAAGGACGTATGAAGGCTACCATGTGCCAATCACAACGGCATCAATGGAGGAGATCAGAGAAGATGCTCAATCAGAAGCCGATGCGGTGGTGCCAGACGAGCATCAAGATGCTACTACTCTATATGGGGTGCATGCAGAGGAGCTACAAAATGAAACAGAGGATATGTGTTTAAACGGAGAGCTCTATATAGATATAGGAAGTTATGCTGAGTTATGCGAGGATGAGAGAGAGATCTCTTAAAGCCACAAATATTGTATTTGAACAATTTTGCTCCGTGCTGTAAAAGCTCTGGCTCTCTAAGTACCTTCCATGGTGTATAACGCTCTTTTCTACTCGCGCTCACATCTTTTGATTGAAAATTCTGAGTTTTCGACTTGCCTCTTCTATCACTCAATTCATTGCGTCATTGTATTTATATGCGTCATTACGTCAATGTATTTAATGGTCTTTGCGTCATTGTCTACTCTATTCATTCAATATTAAGTTTAAATATTCGTGTGTTTAATGCAGGTATGGATGATGAGGAGTTTCTTTCTTCTTTGTCACCGCAGCAGAGACAGTGGTACGTGGAGCGTCATCGCTCTGGCGCATCATGGCGCGTTCCTACTCCATCCGCATCTCCCTCTCTTTCGGAGCATTCGGCACGCTCCGAAGCTTCGTTGTCGACGAGACGAGCTTCACACTCGTCTAGACACCGGCGCTCTAGTGGTGGCGGTGGCGGTTGTTGTGGGGATTCCGCCACCGATGCCTCCACACCGCCTCGTGTTTGACGAGGCTCTTTACCCTCCCCTTCTTTGCCCGCCCCCACACCAGCCACAGCATCGCCATCTACGCCAGGTTTTGCACGGCTGACTGTTCCTAGAAGCTACACACCCTACCTACTCCGCCAGGAGCCACCCCACTTGACACTCCTCGCTTCGGGGCCCAGACACCGGTGGAGACACCTGACGTCCGTACCCCCATCGACACGCCGCTAGAGACCCCTGCCGGGACACCCAGGTTCATGCGTCACCGGCCAGAGGGCTTGTCTTACTCCGTCGACTTCAGCGGCGGCATCATCATGGATGATGACGGCAAGAAGGTGATCTCGCGCATGCGTGGTCTTTGCTCTCAGCTGTTTAGACACTACATACTAAACAAATGGAGTGAAGTACCAAGTGATTTAAAAAACAGAGTCATCAGCATACTTCATGATGAGTTTCCCGTTCCAACACGGGATCAGCGCTTCAATGAAGACCTGATGAAGATTCGAATGCGCGAATACTGCAAACACAAGCGTTCCGCAGTGCAAAAAGCAATCAAGAATGGGTGGAACAGGCCAGATTGGCTGGCCAAAGAAGATTGGAAGAATGCGAAGAAAGCAGCGCGCGAGAATCCCGACAAGTGGAAGCAACAAAAGGATGCAGTCAGAGCGTGAGTAGAGGCAGGGAGCTCGCACCACTTGGGGAGCGGTGGATGGGCATCATTTGAGGCCGATTTTGTAAGTGTTTTCGCATTGCTCTTTATGTTCGATAGTTTAGGGTTTATGAGTTTTTTAATTCTAACATAATGAAATCTTTGTATGTTTTGACAGTGGTCGATGACAGGACGTGATCCCACACCGTACGAGCGCGAGTACGCAGGCAGGAAGGGCTTAAACGCCCTGATGGACATTCTCAGTTCTCACGGCGGCATGGTTAGTATTAGGGTTTACTCTTTTCTATTTTTTGTATTGTTTTATAAATGTCTTTATATGTTTATACTTACTGAAAGCTGTCTTATTATCTTTTTTTTGCAGAATCCGACAGATACGCCACTTGGACGCGATGAGACGTCTGACTAGACGACGTCAGTTTAGCCGTAGCTAGATAGCATTAGTTTAGGGTTTCTCATAGCTTATGTATCATGAGACGGATTTTATACGTCTTTTTGAACCATGTATATTATTACATTTGTCACCGCAGTTCCTTTTGCCAATCAATTCTTTATGCCTATGATGTTGTACAATTGTCATTATTACATTTGCCAATCAATTCGTTTTGCCTATGATGTGTACAATTGTCAATTTTGCAAACAATGCGTCTTGTGGGTGACTATTTTAGGTCTATTATCTACCCTTGCACTTTTTTTAAAACGTGAATCAAGTACAATATGGTTGATGGAATGCCCTGCCACCAAAAAAAAATTCTCTCGGGCGTCGCTATAACCGTCGCTATTTATGGCTCTGTAGCGTCGCTATGAGCGTCGCTATAGTCTTCTGTGTAAACATCGCTATGAGCGTCGCTATATAGCGACGCTTTCGTAGCGACGGTTTTAGCGACGCCGGGGGTTATAAAAACCCAGTGTATTTCCGTCGCTAACAGCGTCACAAGAGCACACAACCTCTTGTAGTGATTGCCAATTCCCGGAGTCCTTCATTTGCATTGCTTCCTTGTAACATGAAGGCTCATTGCAATCAGTCAACATGACATAGTTCATAGATGGAACAAACCTATCAGGAGGTCATGTGACACGTCCAGATCTATGCACAATAGGTGGCTCAGGCTCAGCCACAACCTGTGGTTCCACAACCTGTGCCCTTGCTCCTCTTGAGCCCTAACATTTTGTCTTGCACGTGGAGGTCCATCTTCTTGGAAGACAACTCTTCTAATCTCCTCAACCCTCTCTGGTTTAAAATGATAATTGGATTCATTAAAGTGAACATCATTGCTGCGGACAACCTTTCTGGATTTGGGATCCCAAAGTCTGTACCCCATCTCACCAGAATTACCATAGCCTAGAAAGATGCACTTTCTACTCTTTGGCTCAAGTTTGTTCCTAAATTCCTTTGGAATGTGAGTATATGCCTCACAGCCAAAGACTCTGAGATGCTTGTATGGGGGCATTTTGCCTGACCATACCATCTCTGACACTGAATCCTTCTGCAAAACCTTGCTAGGAGATCTATTTACAAGATGAACAGCTGTTGATACAGCTTCAGCCCAAAACCCATTTGGCAGCTATGCATTAGACAACATACTTCTGACCTTCTCTTGTATGGTCCTATTCATCCTCTCAGCAACACCATTTTGACGAGGATTGTAAGGAGCAGTAAGTTCACGTTTTATACCTTTTGACTCACAAAAGTCCTGAAAGGCCTTTGAAACATACTCTCCACCATTGTCAGTGCATAAGCATTTAAGCTTCTTGCCACTCTGATTCTCCACAAGTGTCACAAACGTTTTGAAAACACTAAACGCGCGCTTCATCCTTGTGCTTGAGAAAGTAAACCCATACTTTCCTCGAGTAATCATCTATAAATGTCATAAAGTAAGAAGCTCCCCCTAGAGATAGGTTAGGCATAGGTCCACACAAATCACTATGAACAAGTGCCAACTGTGTATCTCTTCTACTGCTTCTATGCTTATGTGGCTGCTGTGTTTGCTTACCATACAGACAATGTTCACAGAATTCAAAATCATTAAATGAAAAGCCAGGCAAATAACTAGAACGAGACAAGATTTCCATTCCCTTCTTGGACATATGTCCTAACCGGCTATGCCACAAAGAAACGTTCGGCTGCTCGGTTACATTGATTACATTTTTAGAGACATTTGATACATAAATCATGTAAAGTCCTCCAGACTTTACTCCATGTGCTACTGTCATAGAACCCTTGGATATCTTCCACATGTTCCGTCCAAAAGTGGTGACATAGCGAGCATCATCAAGTAAACCTGTGCTGATCAAGCTCTTTGTAATTGCAGGAACATGTCTCACATTCTTCAGCGTGAAAGAAGAGCCATTCTGAAACTTCAATTGAACATCTCCAACACCTAAGATCTCACATGTCTGCCCATTGCCTAGCCGAACATGATCTTTAGTGGTCACATAAGAGGTAAACCACTCCTTGTTTGGAGACACATGAAGTGATGCCCCTGAGTCTATAATCCAGTCACTCAGTGCATTTCCATCAGATGCTGTAAGAAGAGCTGAGTCCATTGTATTCTTCAAGAAGTAGATGTCTCCTGACACTAGACTGTCATCCTCTGCAACAGTGTTTGTCACATTTATTTCTTGAATCTTCACTGAGGACTTGTTCTTCTCACCATGGTCTTCAGCTTTCTCTTTGCCTTTTTCTGCTTTCCATTCTCTGCAGTCTCTTTTCATGTGACCCTTCTTGCCACAATGGTAGCATTCTATGTCACTCTTGCCTTTAGCATTGCGGGACTTGCTACGAGACTGATTCCTCTTTCCACCTTTGTACTTTTCTTTGGTCCTTCCCCTGACAACTAAGGCTGTTCCTTTGCCTTTGTCCATTTTCTTTCTATTGGTTTCTTCAGTAAGCAGACTTCCTTCTACACCTGCTATGTTCAAACCATCTGGAGGTGCAGAATTACTCAAAGCTGTGCGAAAAGTGTCCCAACTTTCCGGCAATGTGATCAACAGGAACATAGCTCTAACAGGTTCATCAAACTTGACACCTTGAGCTGAAAACTGACTATAGATTGTGTTGAATTCATTCAGATGATTGGACAGAGGTGTCTCTTCTTTCATCTTCAAGTCAACAAGCTTCTTAAGCCAGTATACCTGTGAAGCTGCACTCTGCTTCTCATAAAGATCACTCAGCTTTAACCATGCTTGATAAGCCGACATCTCGTCTGCTACATTGAAGTAAACGCTTTCTGCCAAAGTCAGCATAATGGTAGAAAGTGCCAATTCATCCATTTCTCTCCATTCATCTTCGTCCATATCTTCTGGTTTTATCCCCTTGAGCTTTATAGGTTTTATCTGCTTCTTTTGTACCAACACGTGCCAAATCTGCTTCTTCCACAATGGGAAATTGGTTCCATCCAGCTTCTTGATATTGTAAAGAGCAGTGTCCTGTGATCCAGCCATAGCTACGCTTCACAGTAGTTTACTTTCTTGGGAAAAATTTGGCAGTGTTTCCCCCCTCTTAACCAATATCAACCTGTCAAATGAACCAAGAAAGCTTCAGATTCTGCAAAAATTTTGGCAGAGTCTCCTTTGTAAAATGGCTCTGGTGTACTAAAAACAGACCAAAAAGCAGCTCAAAAAACCACTGTCTCTCTAACACTGTAAGCTGTGGGTAAACCTGTCCTGCACCTGTACTGTCTCTGACTGTCCTGTCACTGTCCTGTAAGCATAGACTGCGACAATGCCTCAACGGCAGTAAAGCAAAGATGCAATCCCAACTGTCTAACTCACAGTCAATACATCCTAGCTACCTATCTAAGGGTGCTCGAGGGATCGCTCCAAGACCTGTATCACCGAAAGGATCTCAACATTCGAGAATCCCCCAGCTCAATAAAACCTCACTCGACCCTCAACAAAGGCTGCAGTAAATCTGACAGTATATAGACTTCCCACAAAGTCATACATCCACAAATTTCCCACTGTATGCTGTAACTGCTGCGGCGGTTGTTTGCTGCGTGACTCACATCCAGCAAACCCTCAACAGACATACATCATCTCTGACAATACATCCCATGTGGAAGTACCTGCAATGTCAGGATGAAATCTGGAATATCAAGCAGCAAACACAAGCTACCTGATGAACTAGTGGATGTCGCCTACAGTCTGTGTGTAGATGTGCCCGTGTCGTATGTGACACGCCTCCAAGAATTGTGAGCCGTCCTTCGATGTGTAGACAGCCACAAATCAACACTCTGGGAGTGTCGATATCCTCAGCACCTGCAGTCGTAGGCCGAAAACCCCAAATTTGTAGAGTCGGATCTACACCCGTTGAGACCACGTAGTCGAAAATGACCTACGCAGAACTTTGTCGAAGTCGAACGGTGACCGAGATGACCTCAGAATGAAATTCTGTGCACACCGAGCCCTACGGGCTCGCCCACAAGATTTGGGGCCGTGTCTTTGCCTGTCGAATTTCACTCCAATTTGAGCTGGTGACTCTAGCCTCCTGCAGTGCTGCCCCAAGCCTCGATCTGAGCTCTGATACTAGTTGAAGGAGTACGAGCGAAAGTGCGACGCGAGAGAGAGTGCGAGAAGAAGAGCACGACGATATGGTGAACTCGCTCTACTGTAATGTGTAGAGCATAGTGAGTTCTTATTAGGTTTTTACAAAAGAATATGTGTACATACCTGGCGGCCCGCCCACTTACCTGGGCGACCACATTGGGCTTTATACCCCAACAGAACACAAATTTGTTGCCTAATAGGTAATTTCTATACTTTTCTATGGCATAGATCATCCCTAATCCTTTCCTTTCAGTGATTGTATAATTATTTTCTGCCACATTCAACTGTCTACTAGCATATGAAATAAGAAAATCAATTTTTTTTGTATCCTGTGTGAGCTAATATACATCCAATGGCAAAATTGGAAGCATCAAAACATGTATATGGAATATCTTATTCCAATCTGGTGCTTTTAATATTGGGGCTGAAGTAAGAGCTTTCTTAAGGTTCATGAAGCATTCTTCACATTCATCAGCCCATACAAAGAGTGTAATCAGGCTATACATGGGTTTTGCGATTATCGCATACATTTAAATGAATCGTCTGTAATATCCACAATGTCCCATGAAAGCTTGAACCCCCTTCACTAATTTTGGTTTCAAAAATTCAACATAACATGCATTTTATCCATATCTGTTGCTATGCCATTTTTAGACACTAAATATCCAAGAATTTTTCCTTGTCTGCCCATAAAGGTGCACTTTTCAAGATTTGCAAATTCTATAAAGTCTACATCTCTTGAATACCTTTTTGAGGTGTCCAAAATGATCAGCTCGGATTGATGAATGTACACATAAATCATCCATATATACTTCCAAGAAATTCCAAAGAGTTTCTTTAAAAGCATGGCTCTTCAATCTTTCAAAGGTGGCAGGAGCATTAGTTAACCCAAAAGACATAACCCTATAGGCAAAAATACCCCATTCAATTGCAAAGGTAGTTTTATGATGATCTTTGGGATCAACCAAAACCTGATTGTAACCTAAATAGCCATCTAAAAAGCTATAAGCTTCTTTTCCTGCAACTAGTTCTAAAACATGCTTGGTGATTGGAAGAGGGTAGTTGTCTCTAATGGTGGCTGCATTCACTTTTTTGAGATTAACACCTACTCTATTTTCCGTTTTTCTTTGGTACCACCACAATTGGAGACACCCAATCCGTATGTTCAATTTCATAAATGAATTCAATTTCCTTGAGCTTTTCTATCTCTTCTTTGATCTTTCTGGCAAAAGTTTCATTTTAAGTATATGGACGTTGTCTACTTGGTTTAGCATCATCTCTCATAGGTATGGTATGTTGACAAATTTTTGGATCAACACCCTTGAGATCTTTATAAGACCAAGAAAAGATATCTCGATACTCTTTTAGTAAGCTTAGCAAAAGTTCTTCTTCTTCTCTAGTCAAGTCATTTGCAATGTAAGCATGTCTAGGCTCTTCTCCAAGTTCGGCTAGATCTATCTTCTTTGCATTTTCAAGTCATTCATAGGACTCATCCTCTTTTCTTAGTTCCCTTACATGTTGTTCGACTATGACCTTTCGGTCTTGGAGAGTATATTTCTTGTAATGGGATGGAACACTCATTACATCTTTACTTTCTTCTGTTGTTTCTATTTCAGTGGTATACATCTCCTTTAGAGCTTTCTTTAACTCTTGATATTTCTTCCTTCGTTCAACTCGGGTCATGGATGAATCATCATCCTGGCGTTTAGGTTTTGATTGAGTCTCCTTTCTCGTTTTCCTTGATGTTTTTGATGCTCCTTGTTTGTTTTCTGAAAGATATCTACCCATAATTTTTCTTTGACACATTCATGTGCATCTATCTACATTAGAAATTGTGTTTTGCTAGAAATAGATGGCATAGGTCTAGATTTCAAGTTTTTGGTGTCTCTTTTTCTTCTATACCATTTCTATTTCCTAGGTTTTTGGTTTAAAAAGTCAAAAAACTTTTCCTCTCCTCCTTTTATGAGTAATTTGCCTCTCACATGGTCTTTTTCTGACCCCGAGTCATCAGATGTAGCTGAATGTTCTTGAAACTCATCGGTGGCATCGTAATAGAGGTCAGAAAAGACTTGTTGAGCTTTCAGTAAGTCCTTGGGTTCCTAAACATCTTCAATGTAAATGGTCAAAATCATTTGTATGGGAATTATGTCATAGCCATCCTCATTGCAAAATTGGGTAGGAATAGACGTATTCATACACACATCCGGCATTGCTGCCAAAATTTGAGTCCACTCAAATGGCTCAAACAAATGCTTCGAAAAGGGTTCTAGTACATATGCTTTATCTATGCAATCCCTTTCTAAATTACATTTTTCTTATTTTAAACTCCCATTTTTTGAGGCTGCACATATCCAAATAGGTCTGTCTTTGTTTAACTAAGATGGAAGCTTTGATTCAGCTGAAGAGACGGAGTCAAATTCTTATATGGACATTTTCATGACATCTCTATAAGTGTGATCGTTTAGATTAACCCTTGTGATTAATCCCACTTACTTCAAGTAAAAGTTATTGTTTTCCCAATCCTGGATGAGTTGTACTTGTCGCATGAATGGTCTTCCCAAGATGATTTCATAGTTAAGTTTCTTTTCAAAGTCCACTATTGCAAAAGTATGTTGATAATCAATTCCGTAGGAACTAACTATCACTTTTTCAAGCAGTCCTAAGGGTCTTTTGATGTGTCCATCCGCCAATTGTAATCTCATTCGAGTTTGTCTAATGGCCGGTTTTCCCCATGATTCCATATTGTTTTTGTGGCTATGGCTATGCTTGCCCCACTATCTAGTATTGCCATGGTTTATACATCATTATATCTCACCAAAAGGTTTGTGTTTCCTTCTTCTCCTTCATAGTATTCTCCGACTTTGTTCATTGGGATGGATCTAATCTCTTTGTTATCCAACTCATGTTTCAATTTCCTCAATTTTTTTGCAATTAGCCCTATTATCCCCACCTTCTCTAGAGTTTTCTGTAAATCATTCCATAAATATGTCCTGATTTCCAATAGTTCTCCTAAAATAAGAGTGCATTGAATGGGTGTAGACATGATTGAATGATGTTGTCTACCTCTACGGTTTGTTCCGGTCTTTTTATCTGAGTTGTTTTACACATTATGGATTCATCTTCGTTGTCTCCTAAGTAAGAGGAAAGTGTTTTTAGAGTCATTGGTTTAGACATACCTGATGCTTCAAAGCCGCAATCCCCATACAAGGATTGTATATCGTTGTCCATATCAAGAGGTAGATTGTCTAACCAAACTTTCTCTATAGAAGTCGACTTTAAAGTTGCGCTGCCATCATTAATCTCTCTCATTTTTTTCCATAAATGTCCTGGTCAGTCTTCTTCCACGAACAGAATTCCATCTAACACATCTTCAATGTAAGGTAGTATGATTTTTGGCTCTTTAGTGTCAAGGTGGGGTTCTACCATCACTTCGGATTTCTCTTTACTGGTTCTGACCACAAGCTTCTCAGGTTTTACTATACGCTCAAGCTTGGGTTTTTGTTTTTCTAGTATTTCTTGGGTAACACTTACCAAATTTTAATAAGCTTCAAGCTTAGCTACTTCCATATCTGGAGAAGGATAGTTTTTCCATTTGTTTTCCATATTTTGGCATGCTTTGAACCCTGCTTGGAAATCTTCCAAGGCTGCATTGATTGGCTCAAAGAATTGGTCTACCAAAATTGATCCTCTAGATTTCATTGTGGTTTCTTTGATTTCACTTCGAGTTCCTTGCACTTTTTTTTGGAATAGTTTCTTGGCTTTTTCCTCGATTTCAACCCTTTGTTTCTGTTTTTGCATCTCATACCTTTGACTTCTTCATTTTTTGGTCTTTTGAAAGGAATTTTTAGTGTTCTCCAATTCATCAAAGGAGTTGTGTTTCTTTTTCTTAGCCTGGGCTCTAGTGATCACCTTGATTGGAACAATAGGTTCACTCTCTGATGAGCTACTAGGTATCACTTGGACTACATTCACTACTATTTTTCCCTTGTTTAAAGGATTTTTTGGACAGTCTTCAGGGAAGTGTCCTCCCTTTTTACAACATTGTGTACAAAATGATTCCATTGGCTTAATGTTCTTGTCATGTTCTGGGCATTTGTTTTTCCAATGATCATCTGCACCAAAGTTATGGCAGTTTCCAGTCCTTGGCTTACAGTCCTTGGCTTAATCATGGGTCTTACCATAGGAGGTTTAACACCTTGATTATCTACAGAGTTCATCGGTGTAAGCTCTGGTGTAGCATAAGTCATAGGTTCCTCCATTGGTGGTGGATGTGAATTATACCACCCTCCTTCTACCATTACTGTAGATGGACTAGGCTCAACATATGGTGTAATAGACACTAATACTTGTTTATCTATGACTCCTTCTGAATGCATGTACTTTTATATAGGCACTACATTATGTCCAGGATATGGAGGTTGTTGACCCAACACTGGTTGAGGTCTTTCCATACCCATCGGTGGTCTTTGTGCTGGGGCCATATCAGGCTGATATCTGTACATGGGTTGTCCTTGTTGCCTCATAGGCACATATTGAACATTTCCATTGTACTTTGGTCGGTAATAGCACTCATTGGTCTCATGGTTGGTCCATTTACCCTTGATAGCACACCATTTTTGTGGCCTAATAGGTTGTCTCTGTTAAGGTATCCCTTGCCATGGTCCTCTCATAGGTGCTATTTGCATGTTATTCATCATTTTGGTCATCCTTTTGAACATGTCTTCTATGGCTGTAAGTGGTGTTGCAGTAGCCTTTCCCACTTGTGTTGGTTTGGTGGATGTTGTTTTCTCACTTTGAGTATCCTTAGGGACATCCTCTTCATTGTAGATATCACAATTGTCTCCCAAGTCAATAGCATCTGATACACACTCTTCTAGGGTCATATGTTTCTTGCTATGCAGTATAGCATGAAGTTCTTTGTTTAGCAGTCCCTCTAGAAACAATGACACTAATCTTTCTTTTGCCGGTATTTCTAGTTATGGGCACCTTGCAATGTTTTGCTTCATCCTAGTTGCACAATCCCTAATAGACTCACCTTGTTTCTATTTAAAGCTATAGATTTGAGCTACCGTATTATGTTTGATCCCCATTTTAGAACATGTAGCTACAAATCCCTGAGCTAATGCATTTAAGTCCATGATTGACCTTGGTGACATGTTTTGGAACCATGTCAATGCTTTCCCTTCTAATGTCATTCCAAATCCCTCAAATTGAGCGTGGAAATCAAATATACGTTCTGCTCTTAGCATTTGCTTAAAGCTAGCCAAGTCATATGGATCCCCAAATACACTGTATTTTCTGACCCAATTTTGAGTGTGGAAATCAAATAAGCGTTCTGTTCTTAGCAGTTGCTTAAAGCTAGCTAAGTAGACCGTGGTCATATGGGTCCCCAAATCCACTGTATATTCTGACCCATTTTTGAAAATCAGCTCGTTTGACACATCTATTTGGTTCGGCTCCAACTCTTCTAGTAGTTGGTCCTGTCTCAAGTCCTTCAAACCAATCTGTTGGCAATAGTGACTCATGTAGCCCTAGACTAGCTTTAGTGTCACCCAATTTTCTTCGTGATGAGGTAGGTTCGGGTTTTTTAACATTGCTCCCAAAATATCTCTCACAGAGTTCCTCTCTTGGAATAGTTTCTGGTCCTGAGCCCAATATCCAATCTCTTATAGAGTACCCTTAGTATTTGGTCTGGTCTACCTCCTCAAGACTCATCATAACAAAGTTATTGTTATAACAATCCCTAAATAGGTAAGCTGGTAGATCTATTGAACCCTTGTCTTTGATTTTGAAGATATAGATGATCTTCATAGGTGTTAACTTTCTTGATTTGGCATGAGAAGTCCATAAAAGATCCTTGACGTTCCTATCCTCCCAACAATAGACTCCGATCCGAGTCCGATCCTAGGATTATCTATGCTGCTAAGCTGTTTCAAAGGTTTCAGATCCACTTGATCATATCCCTCAAATTCTAAAGTTGGTGGACCTTCTTTTGTTGCCATGTATGGAATTATGGTATTCACTTCTAACGTCCATTTGTTTATCACATCAAGGTTTTCAACTTTTAAATATTGAGTTTCATTTTTATCCATATACATTTTTCCTTGTTTGTTTGACCTGATTTCCTCTTCAAACTCTATATCATGGTCATCAATGCAAATGGCATACTCTTCATTAGGATCCAGGTAAACCTGAGCTCCATGACCATTAGTCTTATAAACGGTGAGTATGTGCTTATATTGCACTGTCGTTCCAGTTCCTGAATGAGTCAAATAGGAAGACATTTCTGATGTTGAGTCAAAATACGTGTCTGAGACTTCTTCAAAGATAGTGTCTGAGTGATCACCTTGGTTCACACTCTCTTCGGTGGATACTCTACTAGCTTTTTGCCAAAATGTTGATACTAGCTGGTTAAGCAAATCAACGTAAGCTCCCTAGCCAAGTTTCACCAAGTTTGAATAAATTATGTTCAATTTGTCAACAATTTTTGATTCGCACGCTGACTTTACAAATCTGGCCACAATTTTCACTTAAGAAATCCAAATTTTATTTGTGTGCTCAATATAACATGATAAAACTGGTGGTATACTGGGTTGGTCAAAAAAGTTGAAAAATAGGGCAAAAGTAAATAATCGTGATTATTTACTTTTGGTAAATTTTTGCATCTTTTTGGTCAACAGAGCATATACACATGTTTAATACTTTAATCTAAGCCTCTAAGTCAAGTTTCATTAAGTTTGAGCAAGATTTACCAAGTCACACTCAAGTTCTCGACAATCAGTATAGATTTTAGTTTTTCTTAAGGTTTTGGTCTGTTTCGTGATCCAAATTCTATGAGCCTTTACAAAAGATGTTTGCCATCATGCATAGAGTCTCTAGTATCAGCCTTGTTCGATTTTGAGCCGAAAGTAAATAATCGTGATTATTTACTTTGGCCTCAAATGACCACTTTTTGTAATTTTTTCACTGGACAGTCTTTTTATGACCTGTTTTAAGCCTCTGAGTCAAGTCAAAACTAATTTGTTCAAAAATCTCCGAAAAAAATAAATAATCTGAGTTTTTGCAAACTCTTGAAAATTTACCTCAATTGCATCCTTAAGCTTGCCCACTGGTTCATATAACTTTTATGACATAATCTCCAGCCGAATTCAGTGGTTGACAATCTTTTGGTGTTGTTTCAAACCGTAGACCTGAAATTTTGTAACTTCACATAAACAACTCACAATTGATTCTTTTGGAGTGAGCAATGCTTTGAGATCCCACCTCGAATTCTACTTACCCTACTCCTAAGTTCTATTCTAAATGCTTAACAATGATGCCCCAATACCGCCTATGCTTCTTTATGATTTCCTAGCTTAAATTCCTACTTATGATAAAATTAGGCTACAGGTCGGTGATGCCAAAAGCTACGGATTACCATGATATGTTTACGTCAATGCGTAGAGCTCTTACATGCCGTTGCAACGCAATAGACGGCACTGCAATGTGACAACTGGGAAGGGAGTAGGAAGTGCAAGAAGGAGAGAAGTGAGCGTCGTTAGCTCACGCTATGTTTCTATTATCCCAAACTTGAAAATAACTTACAAAAATTGGCTTTTATACCTTAGCCAAGGTTTCTTTGGTCAAAAACTAATAATCTAGGAGCTCTAGCTAAAGATAAGTTGATAGAATCTAGAAGCTTGTAGCCTCGGCTCATCGACTACACTATCCATTTGGAAAATAAGAGTTAGAACATTCTCGATTTATCAAAAGAATAAGTGTTTTTACAATAAAAGCTCCCGAAAAATGTTATTAGAGTTAGCTTACTGCTAACATGTGTTAAGTTGTTTGGGTGGGTGAGTGTGCACACGGTGTCTTTTGCTCCATCAATTTCTAAGCCTTACAAACTTTGAGTAGTACTCTTCCAAGGATAAGTTGTATTGTTTCAAGCTAAAGAACCAGTTCATCTTTATCGCTTCATGGGCACAAGGTAAGTATCTTTCCTTCATTGCTTGTTTGATTTCCTTCCAACTCTGGGAGTTTTTTAATATCCCCATATCACAAAAATGTATTTTCCGCCATAATTTTGCTTCGGTTGAGAGGCAAAACATCCCTAGTATTGCTTTGTTTGTAGGTGCAATTTTTGTAAAACGGAGAAGTAATCATCCATAGCTTCAATTCATACTTCCGCATTCTTCCCAATATCATCACCTTCACCTTTAAAAGAGGGTGGTTGCATTTTCTTGAGCAACAACTTCTTCTCCTAAATTATGTACAAATAGCATCGTTCTAAGGATTTTCCAATATAGGAGTGATTTGAGGGTTCCCTTGAGTCTACGCATATATTAACATATCATAATGACATCAATGTTTATAATAATTCAAAACACTAAGGTATTTCTTTAGACTTGTAGAGTCCACTAAAAGCTTAATAATTTTACCAATCATCACTTATATAGTCCACTAAAAGCTCGATAATTTAACCAATCCACTAAAACTCAATCACATGACTAACCAGTCAAACAAATGTTTTTGACGAAAATTGATCTCCTATTCACAAAATCATCAAAATGTCATATAGGGGGGTCTTCAAAGATCTCTCCATGAGCAAACATATTAGAGGTTTCAACTATAACTGTGATACACATCAACTGGCATGTGGTAATATTTTGGTGGGTTGGACCATGGGTGTAGAAAACGATACACATGAGGAAGCTCAGGGTAGCCAATGAAAAGTTTTTTCTTCAAGGTCAATCAAGTATGATTGTTGATAACAACTAGATTGGGAGGGATTATTGATGTCACTTTGTCATAAAGCCATCGATTAAGGATCGTGACTCCATCAAGGGCCATGACAGTTAGTGGGGCTTCATAAAATTGGAAGTGTCATATCAACTTCAAGTCTTCAGTTTACTTGATTCGGTGTAGGTCAATTTTTGAGTATTCAATGTGGCATGCTCGGATGGCAAAGGTTGATCCACGAACCCAACGACTTTTATATAATCATGTACTTGGTGGGTCAAAATTTATATGAGGTGTAAAAAGCTTGTCAAAAATGAGGAACACGTTCTATTGAAATTAAACAATTGGTGATTGGCAAGTACAGTTAAATAGTTGGTGTCCATAAATTTGTGCTACAAAACAAATAGGATAACAGTGTCAAGCTATGAATTCATGCATTCAACCCCAAGAATAGCGCTGACTATTGAGATTCCAAAAGTTTAACATAAGGCTCTAATACCAATTGTGAGGTCCCCAACTGAAAGATTGGGGCGACTTGGTAGTTGGCCTATCTTTATTCTCAAGTTCCATTGTAATGGAAATGGCCTATGAACTTTGAGAATAGCGGAAGGAGAATTAAAGAGAGCATTTTTGGGAGATTATTTTGAGAACATAGAGGGTGAACTTAATTGATGGTAGCAACATAAACGTAGTACTTAACTAACTTGGAATGAACAATAATTTTGTAAGAGAGAGAGTTTAGAGAACTTGACAACAGTCAAGGACCGGACTTATGTGAAACCGATCCCCCCTCCAATAGGCATTTCTATTATAGATTCTCCCATTAAGAGAGACTTGGTACAATACAATGTTTGTGTTCCTTGTGACCTAGGTGATGCAATGAAGATGGAAAGCTTCATGCATCATGAGCATAACATAAACTTTGTAAAAAGCATTAACTATCCCAAGACTCAGTACCAAGGCCTCAAACACCTTTGAAGGTGGAGAGAGCTAGTGGGGAATTCCTAATTCATCATGCATGACAAGCACCTCAAGCTTGGGCCGGGTTCCCACCTCAAGCACATCCCTAGCTTACCTAAGGTCAAAGGACTTTTAACACTAACTATTGGAGGTCTTCAATGAAGCTAACCCTAAGGTCTTTATGCTCCATTGGTTAGCCTTTCTCTTTGATAGACCATATCTCATTTGGGCCCCTTTACAATTGGCCCCATGTTGAGATCGATCTATAAGCACATGTCTATATCCTAACTCTTGTTCCCGTTTATTCTCCCACATTAAATGATCAGTTTAATATGAGAAAATCATTTGGGTTGGTTAGATATTAGATTTTATGACAAAACATCTTGGAATCTATTTAGAAAATTAGACAAGTCTAATTCTTCTTGATTCCTACCACTTTGTTTTGTTAAAACATTAGTATCATTTAGATACCTTTGACAAAAATCATGTACGAAAAATCTGAGCTTTTCATTGACTTATCGAAAGCAGGTGAATTTGCAAGTGGTATAGTATGAACAAACTCATTAGAATCTATATACATGCTCTTTTCCATGTAGGTGAAGTAAATTCTCCATTCAAGGAACTTCATGTTGGTAGCCATGCAGTTGAACCATGGTGCCCCTATGATAACATCCTCATGTTAGAGAGGAGGGATGAAAAAGTCTTCTTTGTCAACGTAGCTTTGGACATGAAGCCTTGACTTCCCACAATCAAGGAAGTAATAGAGGCTTGATGTCCCTTGAAAGCCCCATTGGCAGTTACAATATCTCCCATCTCAAAAGCTTGAATGCCCAGCCTAGTGGCTAACTCTGTTGATATGAAGTTGTGAGTAGAGCCAGGGTCAAAAAGGATGAAGGCATGATGCTCCCTCACCTTTCCCCAAGCATAGGAAAGGGATGTTCCTTTGCAAACAATGAGCATCATCTTTTTGAGCTTTGATCATAGAAGCTCTAGGAGTCTCATTACGGGCATTTCTTTTGGGGCAAGAACGATAGCCATGTCCTTGCTCCCCACACTTCAAGAATTTGTGGTATGTACAAAAAACATCTAGCTCTTCAAGAGAGAGTTTGTTTTAAATCTTTGTAAGCTCCTGTCTCCTTGTCTTGTTGATGTTGTTTACTGTTGTTGAAATTGCCTTGGGAAGAACTTTGAGCATTGTTCTTCCCCTTTGCATCATTTTGATCTTTGTTTTCCATGGGCTTGGCATTCCTTTTAGTCCCTTGTTGGAAATTGATACGAGATGCAACCATAGTGTGGTGGATGAATTCAGTTATATAACCAAGCCATTGGGGGTTGACATACTTAGCCATTTCTTTAGTTAACCCCACACAAAAAATTTTCTTTTCCTTGGTGAAGTCTATCTTTTGAAAGACTGTAGCTTTGAGATGTAAATCCCAAAAATTGTCTACATATTTGTGGATAGACACGTGGGAGAGTAGCTTTAAACTGCGCCATTCAGTGAGCACTTTATCCTTGGCATCTCTTGATAGGAATTGATTCATGATGGAAACTTGTAGAGTTTTCCATGTCCATGGGGCTTCTCCATTCCCGTGGAGACTAGCCCACCATTGACAAGCAAATTTTTGAAAGTGCATAGCTACATGACATAGCTTGGAGGAATCTGTGAAGCCCTCGTCTCCAATTGCCGCATTGAACTATTGGATGAAGGCCAATACTTTGTCAAAATCTTTGAAATTCTTAAGCTTTTGGGACCTTTTCCAAGTAGGGTAGGATTTGTGATGTCCTCTCCTCTTGTATTCTCTAGGAGAATAACTATTGCTTCCATCAAAAGAGGAGGAAGGTGAAGAAGAAGGAGAAGAGGGTGACCTCTTTCTTGCCTTTTTCTTCCTTTGTTTCCTCTCTTCTCTTTCAGAGTGATGAGGAGAAGGACTATAGGATGACCTTTTCCTCTTGGGAGGAGTTGGGGATCGTCAAGACCGCTTCAAAGGAATTCGGAGATTCACTTCTTTCTTGTTCATTCGATTCCTCCTCTTCTCTTATCAGAGAGAGTCTTCTTTTGGAAGTCTCAGCAAGAGGCTTCCTAAGCTCTCTCTCTTCTTAGAAAGGAAGGGAAATCCCATAGGCACAAAATTGTTGGGTAACTTCGTCTTGCAAGGCAAGGTTGCCCATAGCTTGTTGCAACCTAGTAACAAGATAGTTCACAAACATTGGGGCATCATAGGTAGCACCTTCATGTGCAAAGTCAAAGTTGTCAATATTCATTCTAGTTTCTTTATTATTTCATCCATGTTAATTAAACTTATGTGTATGCTACTTTGTGCTTTGGTACCCTCAAAACCCTTAGTTACTACTCTTCTTTACCTTTGAAAATTAGCTCTCAAGCAGCCACACCCGTCATTTAGAGACTGTTGATCGAAAAGAATAGTGGAGAGGGTCTAACATTGCCCGGTTGATTATGTTTACTATTGAGCTTGCTAGTAGCTCAATAATGGTTAAGCCAAAGGCAAACCCCGAGAGACTCCATTATTAAGTATATAGTTCCCAACTGTGTACCTCGAACTAAGTCCTTTTCAACCAGGATAATAGATCCATGTCCCACTTACCCTCTTGAAATGAGCAGGTCCAACCTTTCATGGAAAACTTAAGGACCTCTCTCCTTAAGCAAGAAAAGAGAAACCACTAGCTTTGATACCAATGTAATGGAAATGACCTATGAACATTGAGAATAGCAGAATTAAAAAAACTGTTGTGAGCATTTTTATGGGACTACTTTGAGAAATAGAGGGTGAACTTGATTAGATGTAGCAACATATCCATTATACTAAATTAACTTGGCATGAACAATCATTTGTAAGAGAGAGAGAGAATTAGAGAACTTGACAATAGTTGAGGACCGGATTTATGTGGAGCCAGTCCCCCCTCCAAAAGGCTTTTGTATTATAATTTCTCCCATAAAAAGAGACTTGGTACAATACAAGCTTTGTGTTCCTTGAAACCTTGATGGTGCAATGAAGGTAGGGAGCTTCATGTACCATAATTATGCCTGTAACTTAGCTAAATGAAAGCATTAACTTGTCCCCGTCCTCAATCCCAAGACCTCAAACACCTTCAAAGGTGGAGAGAGCTAGCAGGGAATGAGGATAGGGAAGAGGAAGAAGAAGCATTCTTACGAGAAAGAAATAGTTCCTCACTTATCATCACTCTTGTTGCTTAGCATAGCATAATTAGTATATTAATGATGATGAAGAAGATGTCAAGCTTAAGCATTAAAGCATGGCTCTTGGTTGGATTTGCATTCTATAGCCAAGAGTGTTGGTGTAGGATCTCAACTTCTCCTTGGAGAAGGAGATGAAACCCTTGCACTTAGCATTTCACACAATGAGTGTGTGTGTGTGTGTGTGTGTGTGTGTGTGTGTGTGTGTGTGTGTGTGAGAGAGAGAGAGAGAGAGAGAGAGAGAGTATATGTTGCAAGCTAGCCCTCTCCTTGCTTCTTGGGTCGACCCCCTCTTCTAGCTCATGCATCAAGCTCATTGGCTCTCTCAAGCCTAGCCAATCATAAGCCTAGGTCAATTCAAGCAGTAGAGGTAGCCTTTGGACAAGTGTCCTCCTTTCCCCTTTGAGAGAGAAAACTTGATAAAAGCCTAAACAATTAATTTAATTAGCTAAATTCTCCTTGGACCTCTCCAAGGGTCAACCAATAGGCTTTAGGCACACCTTGAGGGAAACCTAGCTAGGGGCTTGTCATGTGTCCTTTTTGCCTCTTTGAGCAAGGGGTGCCCTTTGGGAGAAGGAGGAGTCATTCAACCCACCACCTACTCTCATGGCTCGCCCCCTCCTTTGTAGGCATAAGTTTGACTTTCAAGGCCCCAAGCACCTTGGGCCCCTACATGCTTAAGCACCTCAAGCACTTTAGTCATCAAGAATGGGATTTGCAAGTGCATGGCCTCTCTCTCTCTCTCTCTCTCTCTCTCTCTCTCTCTCTCTCTCTCTCTCTCTCTCTCTCTCTCTCTCTCTCTCTCTCTCTCTCTCTCTCACACACACACACACACACACACACATCCCCCTAGCTTCAAGGGATCGCCCCCTCCTTGTAGGGATTTGGGTTGACCTTCAAGCACAAGCCTAGATTTTACCATGCACCTTAGTTATCAAGCATCTCATGCACTTTAATCATCAAGCACCTCAAGCATAGGCCTAGCTTAACCTAAGGTCTAAGGACTTTTACACTAACCTTTGGAGGTCTTTAATGAAGCTAACCCTAAGGTCTTCCGGGCTCCATTATACAAACATTGTTCTTCAGTAGACCAACTCCTTTTGGCTCTGTGTTGAGCTTGGACTAAAAACATATATCTATTTTTGTTGGAATTAGGGTTGCAGAGAAACACACACATCTTGGAGAAGACGAAGGAAGCTCCAGGCACACAATAGAGAGTGTGTTACTTAGTGTGCAATGGAAAGATGGATAGCCCTAGAGTGATGGGCGTATGTACAATGCACGGGGGAAAAAACCTCCTAAAGAGGGAAAAAATGCCCCGGCGGTCCTAGTGTGTTCACACACATCACTACCACATGTATATGGTAACAAATCCCCCCTGGAGTGATGTGGTGAACGAGAGCTGGCACATGAGTAAAGGGAAGTGCCATGCCCTGAGGATAGGATCAGTACACAAAGGGGAGTAAGTCCAAAGCTTTGCGGAAAGCTTCAAGCTTCTCACGAGACAATGCCTTTGTGAAAAGATCTGCAAGGTTGTCCTGTGTTGGCACATAAGCCAAGTTGATCTCTCCTGCTGAGAGCCTCTCCCTGACATAGTGGTAATGCACCTCAATGTTCTTTGTGCGAGCATGGAAAACTGGGTTCCTCGCAACTGCCAATGCGCTCTGACTGTCAGTGTAGATAGTGTTGGCAGTGTCCTGTCCAACACCCAAATCAGCCATAAGGTGTCTGAGCCATACACACTCAACCGTAGCTGTAAAGACTGCCCTGTACTCAGCCTCACAACTCGAAGTGGCCACAGTAGGTTGCTTCTTGCTCAACCATGATATACATGAACTGCCAAGCATAAAACAAAAACCACTTGTGGACACTCGCGTGTCAAAACAACCAACCCAATCTGAGTCCGAAAAAGCATGTAAGTCTGGCGGCAATGATCCCCCCTTGGGATAAAACAAGCCAAGATGTAAAGTGCCACTAAGGTAGCAAAAAATCCTCTTGACAGCCTGCCAATGCTTAGACCCTGGGCTATGCATAAATCTGCTGACCTGTGAGACTGCAAACTGAATATCCGGCCTCGTGTTGCATACATAAATGAGGCAGCCAACAGCAGTTTGGTAAAGAGTGACATCAGCAGGATCACCAGCATCATGTAGACTCAACTTCAAACCTGTTTCCATGGGAGTGGCAATAGGTTTGCAATCCTCAAGTCCAAACTTACATAGCAATGTCTCTATGTAACTTTTCTGACACAAGGCAATACCACCATCACACTGCTTAAACTGTATACCCAAATAATGATGCAACAGCCCCAAATCTTTCATCTTGAAAGTAGCATTCAAATCAGCCTTAAATTCAGCAATATGTCTCTCATTTGGTCCAGTGATCAACAAATCATCAACATAAAGAACCACAATGAGAAGTACATCACCCTCACGCTTTACATACAATGTGCTTTCTGTTGGACTATTACGAAAGCTCTGTTTGACCAAATGAGTGTCAGCTTTCTCATACCAAGCACGAGGAGATTGCTTCAACCCATACAAAGCCTTGTTACATTTGCACACTTTGTCCTCTTGTCCTTTTATGACAAAACCGCGAGGCTGCGTTACATAAACTTCCTCAAATATATCACCATTCAAGAAAGCAGTAACAATGTCTGATTGATGTACATCCCAACCAAAATGAGCTGCCAATGCACATAGAAAGCGCACAGTAGTCATATGACAAGTGGGAGCAAAAGTCTCTTCATAATCTATGCCTTTTTGCTGTGCATAACCCTTTGCAACAAGTCGAGCCTTATGGCGATCGATCTCACCATCCGGCTTGCGTTTCAACTTGTAAACCCACTTCGTACCAATGGCCTTTTTGCCAGGAGGCAAATCACATAAAGTCCATGTGTCATTGTCTATAAGTGCATCATATTCTGATTGCATGGCAGCCATCCAATTTTTTGAATTTTGTGCTTCATCAAAAGTCAGAGGCTCCTCAACATCATGTAAGCTAGACACAGCCAAAGCATAACAATCCAATGCATAAGATGCATGGCGAGAGCCTGAACGAGTACGACTAGACAAAGGTGCATCCAATTTACAGTCACGCAAAGTGTGCACCAACCATTTTGGCATACCTCTAGCCTGCTCATTTTCAGCCCTTTCCTCATCAAGTACATCATGTACATCTGCATCAGTAATAGGCTGATCTAGAACATTTGCAGAAACCCCCATGGGCTGTACATTTGCCTCATTGGAACTTACATTCGTATTTCCACCACTGAAAAGAGGCAACAAAGTGTCATAAATGTCCTGTGAGCTTAGATTACTGTCTCTAGTACATGACAACAAGGGCTGAACAGAATCTTCCACAAACACTACATCCCGAGAAACCAAAATACGTTTTGTTTGCGGATGATACAACCTGTAACCTTTGCTTTCAGCACTATAACCAACAAAAATACATTTGACAGCCTTATCATCCAATTTTCTGCGCTGCACTTGTGGCACCAAAGCATATGCCAAACAGCCAAAAACACGCATGTGCTCAATAGAAGGTTTTCTATCATGCCGTGCTTCATATGGAGTAATAAACTGCAAAGCTTTCATAGGACACCTGTTAAGTACATAAGTGGCACACATGATGGCCTCAAGCCAAAAAGAATGCGGTAAAGCTTGACTTTTGACCATACATCGTGCCATTTCCGTCAGTGACCTGTTTTTCCTCTTAGCAACACCATTTTGCTGAGGTGTATAAGGCACTGTACATTGGTGTTTTATCCCACGACTAGCCAGAAATGCATTAAATTCATGAGACATATACTCCCCCCCTCGATCGGAACAGAGGGTGCCCATAGTACATTTCGAGACATTTTCAGCCATAGCCAGAAATTGTTTGAAGCACATGAAAACTTCGGACTTTGCTTTAAGCGGAAATACCCATGCATGCCTGGAGTAATCATCAATGAAAGTCACAAAGTACAGGTAATTTCCCAAGGACGGAGTTTGCATGGGCCCACAAACATCACTATGCACAAGCTGCAACCTACATGTGGCCTGAACTGAACCATCCTTTGGAAACTTAGAATGCTGCATCTTACCCAAAATACAGCCTTCACAAACATGTTTGACAGGTGCTTCAAGAGGTGGCAAAGAAGCAACCATATCAGATTTCTACAAACGCAGCAAACTGGCAAAATTCAGATGACCAAAACGTGCATGCCAAAGTTTTGCATCTGAAATAGCCCTTGAATCTGCAACAGCATTTGCAAAATTTTGTCCACACTTGTCATACAAAGTGAGCTTATACAGCCCACGGCACAAAAGGCCAGATGCAACAATTTCATCACCAAAACTGAGATCATGAACTGTACATCTATCATCCACAAATTTGACTACAAGTCCAAGTCTAGCAAGTGCGGATACAGACAAAAGATTCTTCTTGATCCAAGGTACATAAAGTGCATCAACAAGTGTGAAGGAACTGCCATTAGCAGCAGTGAGCACAATCTTTCCAACTCCCTGAACTGGATAAGAGGCATTGTTGGCACAAGTGACTAAATTCCCATGAGGGACAGACTCGAGAGAGGTAAACAATTCACGATGTGAGGTAATGTGCTTTGTAGCACCACTGTCGAAATACCACACATGTGAATCTGCAACAACTGACAAGCATGCATCATGGACAGCAGGATTGTAAGTGCACTCTGCGCTAAAAGCCCATTCTGCATCAACATCAGCAACACAGTCTCCTTTCACAGAAGACTCAAAAATGGCTGCATTTGTAGTGGAACCACCCTCTTTCTTCTTAGCCTCTTTGGCCTTCAACTTAGGACACGACTTGATCAAGTGATCATTGGCTTTACAATAATGGCAACGCATCTTCTTTTTTCCCTTATCACCAGAATTGCTAGACGAAGTACTGCCAGCAGAAGCATTAGGAACAGAATTTTTGCCACTCGCAGCAGAACCATAAGAAGTGGCTGCATTATTGTTACCACCCTTTCTTTGAGAAGCAATAAAAGCCTGTTCAACTGCATGCTGCCTAGTCCGTTTTTTTCTGGAAAGTGACTCTTGCAACAGCAATGTGCATAATGCATCAAACTTGACAACTTCAGGATTTCCTTGGGTCATAAGTCTCCAAGTACTAGCAAAAGTCTGGTAGGAATCTGGTAAGGCATCAAGAACAGTCTGCACAAGGGAACTGTCTGAAAGGACTTCACCTGCAGAAATAAGTTGCTCATTGATATCCTTGACACTAGCAAGGAAAGTGTCCATATCATCTTCCTCATAATCTTCGACTCCAGCTCTTTACACAGCAAAGCAATTTTAGCCTCATTGCGGCTTGCATAAAGACCTGCTAAAATATCCCAAGCCTGTTTTGCAGATTTTGCTGAACGGATGTGAGGAACAATGGTGCGCTTCACAGACAACGCAATCAATGCATGAGCCTGCGCATCCTTAACATCCCAACGAGCTTGTTCTGCCGTAGGCAAAACAACTCTAACAGCTGCAATCCTTGCAGCAAGACCTGCAAGATCCTCAACATCGCCTACATCCTCAGAACCAGGACGTACATCAATGCCCTGCACAATGTTCCAGACACCCTTTGACACAAGAACATGTTGCATCATATAAGCCCACATAGGGTAGTTTTCCCCATCCAACCTGTCCTCAGCAGCAAACATCTTGAACACATCTGTGTTGTTGTTGTCAGCCATGGTAAATGCTGCACCTGATGTGAAAACTGCCCGAAAATAGGAGAAACGGAACGGGAACAAACTGTGCTATATAGCACAAACCGTAGAAGACTATAAGGCACCTGTTATGCAGAAAACGACACAGACAGAAATTCTACACAAAATGACGAAATAGCCTGTGCAGTACTGCCTGTAGTGGAAACGGAGGCCGAAATGAGCCCAAATCAAAATTCTGAGCAAACCAAGCTCTTCGAGCTGTCCCAAAATTTTTGTCGACCTGCGAACGCTTGCCAAAGCTCATTGAAATCGGAGAAAGTGAGCACGCGTGTGCTGGAGCAGCTGGCGACTAAGCCCGGGAGGACGTGACCTGCTCTGATACCAATTGTTGGAATTAGGGTTGCAGAGAAACACACACAACTTGGAGAAGATGAAGGAAGCTCAAGGCACACAATAGAGAGTGTGTTACTTAGTGTGCAATGGAAAGATGGATAGCCCTAGAGTGATGGGCGTATATACAATGCACGGGGGAAAAAACCTCCTAAAGAGGGAAAAAATGCCCCGGCGGTCCTAGTGTGTTCACACACATCACTACCACATGTATATGGTAACAATTTTCTAGATCTTGTTTCCCTTTTATTTTCCCATATCAAATGATCAGTTTAAAATGAGAAAATCATTTGGGTAAAGCTAGATATTATATTTTATGACAATATTGCTGCCACACACCAAAACTACCCTAAATTGTGCTTTTCAATGAACTTACTTTTCCCTCAACTGCACTGATGACCTTGCCTCCTCAACATTCACATTAATCCTCCCTTGTGCAACGCTCTACCTTGTCCTTTCTAGCCTCCTGGGTCTGTTGTTGATGCAGCATGAACAACCCCAACATGTCCATACTCTCTCGTGTTATAAGTTGGGTAATGAGAGAGAGAGAGAGAGAGAGAGAGAGAGAGAGAGAGAGAGAGAGAGAGAGAGAGAGAGAGAGAGAGAGAGAGAGAGAGAGAGAGAGAGAGAGAGAGAGAGAATCTCCAATAGTGTTTAGCCATGTGTGAGAATGGTGTGGAAATAATCCAGGGCCTCATTTGAGACTCTGCAACCCCAGCCCAGTAGCTGCAGACAACACATGCCGACTTCAACTGCTTCTCGCATTAACCCCAGCACCACATGCGTATGTGGTGAGTTACTCCTGGATAAGTGTTGAAAGCTCAGGAATGGTTTTAATTGAGCGTTGTGAATTAAAATGCTCGTGTGGAAAGTGCAATCAACAAGTGCAACTACAGTGAACCACAAGTAGTTGCAAAGACATACATGGGGTGTTTGCACCATTGTGTGCCTATCATAGAATGCATGGGAAATAAGCACATGTGGGGAACTAAACTCCCATTGCATAGGGAGGGCGGTAGCAATAAATGGGGAATCTAATGCTCGTGTGCAACAACAATGCATAGGGAGTAAGCATGCAGTGTGCACAACAACATGCATGTGGATGATTGTACAAAGTAAATGGGAAAGCGAACACACATTAAATCTTCTCATGATTGCAAGAAAGTCCTTAATGGCAAGGGAAAGAAGAGAAATAGGACAAGTGTTGAAAACGCCCAAAATTGCACAACCTTCACCCAGAGTGCATAAGGCCTTTAGCAGGCCAAAAAAAAACTTCTCTTTGAAGTTGGAAACATGTCATATGACTGTTTACACATGGCCTACCTTTTTCACCCATAATTCATTAGGGAAAATTTCAACTCTCAAAGGGTTCCTATAAGGTCTTTGAATTTCTCTCTCTTGTTCAAAATGGATGCACGATAATTTTTTACAAATGGAAACTTTTGGATTTAGAATGTACTCATCGAGATCTATCCATTGATATATATCATGCGATCAGATTCCTTATATTCTAAAAGATTCCATTTTTTGATGTGACAACTCTGTCTTATAAATGGAATCTCTCCCCACATTTTAGTTTCAGTGGGAAGGCCATAACTTCTATGAATCAACTCTAAATTTGTAAGGGTTTGGGGATTTAGAGCCTACTTTCTACTAAGATCTTTCCAATGATATATTGGTTGATAGGGTTTTGACAAAGCATTCATATACTTCACCGGGTTGCCCACTCTGGACAAGAGAGACAAAGTCAAACATTCTTATAGGGCCCCTTTGAGAGTCCAAATTTTCCCTAATGTTACACATAACATCCTATGGTGTGTACCAAAGCACCATCACCCTATCAATGAGCATAAGCCCCACAACGGTGATTCTTGGTCGATGAGATTCCTATCGAGAGAAGTGATGACCACTGCGACCGCCACCGATGTTGAAGCTATATCACCTTGCTCGAAGATCCAATCGACAAACAAAAAAGCACATATCCTCAAGCACATGAAAAATCTTGAAGTTGTTGATCTCAACTACTACTTCAACATACATCTCTTCAATGCACTACCCCTCCATCGCATATCACAGTAGCCAATACACCCAACGATTCCTTTGCATGCGCATTAACACCTGCACTTGGCACTTTCTAGGATCGACCATCTTTGGTTGCACCATCATTGTCCAATCCCCTTGTTGAACGTTTATTTTCAACCATACACTTGATTATTGAATTGGAAACCTGCAACACTAAAGAGATACTAAGCAAACCAGAAACCATATATACAATCTTATTTCTGCTTCCCTGCATCTCCTCCTCAAGCGGGTTGTCCAACCCTTGGCATCATAACATTGCTTCCACCTGGATCAAAGGCATAACCTAGACAATAGCCATCCATCTATAGCAATTGTAAGTAGAATTGTACCCATGACCTAACCAATGGTACATATAAAATGCACACAAAATTTCCTTACCACTCCGTGCATCCATAAACATCCAATCCACTCCGAATGGAGCCACATCATGCTCATCATCCTATCAATAGAAAATCCTGCCATACGTTCCCAACCATAAAATATAGAGACCTCCTCCAAGAACTCTTCTACCTAGCGTATGGCCCATTGTACAACCGCTTCCATAAGCATATTCATCAACAATGAATTACATGCCTTTCTTAATGATCTTGCCGCATCCATAGCCTGCTCTTCCTTCTCATGCACCACCAAAAACACACATTCCCTTGCCAAAGGCTCCTCTACTAGCTTCTTGTTGCACTCCACTTTTGTACAACCGCTTCCATAAGCATATTCATCAATAATGAATTACATACCTTTCTTAATAGTTTTGCCGCATCCATAGCCTGCTCTTCCTTCTCATGCACCACCAGAAACACATGTTCCCTTGCCACACATGCTCCCTTGCCAAAGGCTCCTCTACTAGCTTCTTGTTGCACTCCACTTTTGTAGAATCTTCAAGAACTTCCTCTTCCAAGCAAACAGAGCCATATGGCTCCTCCAACACTTCCTGCAGGCTACCTCCTTCAACCTGTTCTCCCTCCATAACCGTAGTATCTCTCTCTTGCTTCACCAAGATTTGTACTTGTTCCACTACCATTGCATATTCCATGGACACCTTCATAAGCACAACCATTAACATGGTTCCATGCAGTATCTTAACTTGCCTATCCTCTTGCACAAGCACCAACACTTTCTCCTGCTCTTCATTTACATTGTCAATCAACATATCTTCAAACACATAATTAGGGATATTTACTCGTACCACCTTATTCTCATCGGAGTTGGTTTGCTCACCATAGGATGTGGACTCTAGACTTTCCTCTTTGCTTGTATCCCAAAAACTTGAGCTTCTATCATCATCGTCGTAGCCATAAGCCAACTCTATATCAGCATCCTCATCCTCTTGCTGCTCCACAAAAATTTGACCACTATCATAATAATCAATATCTAATTCTCCTTAATGATTTTCTCATGTTAAGTTAACTGATCATTTAATATGGGGAAGTGCCAAGGGAGAAAAAGCTAGAATATTGGTTAAGTTAGTAGACCAACCACAGTAGGGATCCAAAGGAGGGAAAATAGGGATCCAAAGGGGGGGGGGGCTATTTGCAAAAGAGCTATGTGCACCAATGGGCTTAAAAGACCCTAAGGTTCAGCCCATTAAGACTTCCAAAATGCTAAGGTTCCAAAATTCAAAGATTGTGTCCAAAGGTCAAACATTAGGGAAATTGGATGCTTTGTGTGTGCCTTAAAAGTCTTCATCCATTCCTACATAGGAGGGGGCGAGCCTTGCAAGTAGGGGATGAGAGACAAAGTCACACACACACACACAAGATCCCTTTACACAAAGGGAATGAGGGACACATGTCATCTCCCTAGCCCAGATGCCCACAAGGTGTATTCAAATCCTATTGGATGGCCTTGGAGGTGGACCAATGAGAATTAGGCTAGAGTAAATCTAGTTTAATTAATTTAAAAAAACTTAATAAAAGAACCAATGGGAATTAAGCTCTCTAGAAGAGTATTGGACAGTCTCCCAAGGGGTCCAATGAGCATTCAGCAGCCCAATGGCTTGCCTGATTCCTATTGGCCAGGAGGCAAAGGGGTCCAATGAGAGTTTAGTTGCATTTATTAATTACCTAAAGCTCTCACAAAAGGGGAAAGGGGGACACATGTCAGAAGGCTATCACTTATGCTGCTTAATTACTATTGGCTAAGCCTGGAGGTCCAATAGGATGCTAGCAAGAGAAAATAGCAAGAGGGGTCGACCAAGAGCGAGAGGGGGCTGATTTTTGCAAGGCATTATCACACACACTCACACAATCTCATGTGTGAAGTAAAGAAGACTCTCTCTCCTTCTCAAGCTTTAATGGAAAGCTTATGACCTACTCCAAGCTTGTGAGAAGGGAGGCCTACACCAACAACTCTTGGCTTTGTAATGCAAATCCAACCAAGAGCCAAGCTTCAATGCATGCTCATCTCCTCTACCATGCTAATTACTAAGCTAAGCTATGATAATATGAGTGATTATGTGAGGAGATGTACATCTTTCTCGTAAGAATACTCCTTCTTCCTCTCAATCTACTCTCATACCCCGCTAGCTCTCACCATCTTCGAAGGTGTGTAAGGTCTTGGGTCTGAGACCGTGAGGGAATTGATGTTGTGTTTGATAAGTGTTTTGCGTAGTGCATGAAGTTTCCATCTTCATTGCACTAGCTAGTATTGAAGGAACACAAGAAATTGTATTGTAAAATGTCTCTCTTGATGGGAGAAACCATAATACAAAGCCTTTTGGAGGGGGGGACCAACTCCATGCAAATCCAGTCCTCAACTGTTGTCAATTGCTTAATTTCTCTCTCTTTTGAAGTATTGTTCATGCTATCTAACTAGGTGTTATGATTTTTGTTGCTTTCTCCACCCAAGCACTCTTGTTAATCTCATTAGGAATCTATTCTAATGAAATGCTCACTATGTTCATGCTATTTTCCGCTACACACAAGTTAGACCATTAAATGTTACAACCACCACCTTGGCTTTGCACACTTTCTTCATCTATCTTAAGATCTTGGGCTGCATCTTGGATACACTCTACTATTTCTTCATGCATTGGCTTCAAAAAGATAGGTTTTACCTCTTCAAGCTACTCTTGGAACTTGGCACTTGCTATTTCCCTCGTAATAGGCTCTCTTCAAAAAGAGGCTCATCCTCGTTGTCAAGCTCATCGTCCATAGGCATAGGCACATCATAAATTGGAAAGGAGAAAAATCAATCATAGGCCTTACCCTAATAGACTGAACAATTCGAACCAACTTCAATTATGCATAGCACACACTGCCATCCTAGCCAGCATATAATTAGCATGCTTCAACAAGCATAACTCCAATTTCTACTTCACTTTTTTTCTCTTCACCTTGGAAAAATAAACCATGTCTTTGTAGTTATCGACATCGAACTCTACCTTTTCTCGAATCTTTGGATGCAAGCAATCTAGAAACTTTGATACCTTGAAGCAATGATGGCCTTGGAATCCCATAGCCACTTCCAATTGTTGTCAACAAACTTCAAATTGCTCAACAAAACTACAGAAATCTTTACTCAACGATTTCAATTTTGCACCTGCTTCCTCAAGAGAAATTGTCTGCCAAAACCTTTTCAAAAAGTGAGCCTGCATTCCTGCTAGGAGCTTCAATCACTGTCACTTAGACCACCGAACCATATCTTTGCACGTCCATACATCAAAGCGGTACCATCTACGGCTTTTTTAAATCTATCAATCTATGCATCGACATCATTCACAACTCAAAGTATGCTGCCCAATCCTCTTAATATTTAATCCCTATTAAAATGGGGCCAATGCTTGGCTCCATCATCTCGATCAATTTGCAATTCAATCACTGCACCTTCTACTTTGCAATCGATCAACCACTTATCAGCTTCAAACATTTTTTTCCACTTCTAGCAAGAAACAATCAGGTGCTCCTCAGTGGAGGCACCACAAGATGAAGAGGGGAATGGGAACACACCCAACACAAACAAAAAATGCCTCTCTATAGCCCAGGGTACTCACAGCATCCCACTCCTCTTAGAAACACAATCAAATATGCACACTTCCCTCAAATGAACTCACAATTACACACAAATCAATGCACACACTCTTACTAGAATCACAATCTGCTACACATCCATACATCAATTTCCCATTTTACCTACACACAAACACTCCCCCCCCCCTCTCTCTCTCTCTCTCTCTCTCTTTGCACAACACACCCTCAGGGGGCACACCTACCAACACACGCCCCACACACAAAAGTAGAAAAAAGAGGGGGGAAGGGGACCAAGACGACAAAATCCAATGCACTATAAGGGGTAAATTCAATCACCATCATCGCTCCTTGACGTACAAAATAGTCACACCAAGCCCTCATTGGCTCCACATAGAATCAATGGCCAAAATCCTTTTACATTTCTCATAAACTCCTCGTATAGTTGCTTGGGTAAAGGAGCGGACCCTACTTTGGTCGTGGGATGGCGCCTCAGCTGATGTAACTATGGTCTATAGAGAATGTCATGGCTTGGTACAAGCATGACAATTATTTGTATTTTTTTGGTTTTGATTATATAATCCACTTACTATTGTGAGTTTTGCAAAAAAGAAAAAAGGTATTGTATATATTAGCAAGAATAGGAGGGGAAGAGATCTCATAAATGAAGAAAATGACATCTTTTTTTTGCACAAAAATCACAAAAAAGAGTGATGTTATATTAAAGATATCAAAAAATTACAAGGTAAACCCTGCTCACAACCCAAGCCAAGGTATCCACAAGGTCATAGGGATACACGAGATATCACAGGGTCCAGAGGTTCCATAGACTCATGTTAGCACTAGCCTACCATAACAACATTGATGGTCAATATCATTCATCTAGGTCCTTTCTTTTACCAATTGATATGTCGACTCCCTGCTTTCTTGCATAATCTCCAAGAACTGGCACAAGAGAGACATTTCTCAAAAATTCGATAGTTCTTGGCCTTCCATACTTGCGTTTGAAGTAGTAGAATCTAAAAATTTTTGAATTGTCATTCTCATCCCTTTGAAGATCAGGTCATTTGCAAAGAAATGAATTTTCCAAGTCTATTTTACCCATTTGCATGTCTTCCTTGCCATCCCACTTATAGTTGGGCACTCCTTGAAAAGGTGAACAAGCCCCTCACTAGTCATCTTGGCTTTTCAGCATAAAATAATTCTTTCATCGACTTTAGAAGACATGAAATGTCTGAAGGCAAAGACAAAGAATTGGCAATAGTAGGAATCAAAAGATCAGCACTCTAGACAGATGCAAGCCCATCGGGCAAGAAGAAAAAGATCATAGCTTTGCTAGAGAAATTTTGGGCACGGGTACGAAAACCAACTAATACCAGTCAGTATAACCCTCCAGCAAGAAAGGAAAATGCAAAGACCAACACACTTGTAGATGCCAAGAACACAATGGGACCGGAAAAAGCTAAGTCATCAAGTACTATCCGAAGCCAGATGAGTGCACAATAAACTAAAGGTAAAGATCAGAGCGACTGCAAAAATAGCCATTAAAGGGAAGATTGATTATGAAAAGGCCAGATAGAGCCTTACTACTCTACTCTTGTCATATGACCGTGTATGAAATCAATCAAACAGATCTTGATACCATTACGTAGGGGTGTGCAACTACCATACAACCATTAATAGATTGGAATGGATTCACCCCCCCCCCCCCTCACCCCCAACAAACACCACCGGCTAAACAATAATCTAGAATAGTCCAAAGAATTGATAAAGGTAAGAATTTTATTCTAGACTCAGATTTTGATTCAGACCATAACTACTCCATTGAGCTACTGACACTCAATAAGCGACTGAGGAAGTAGAAACACTTCAAATTGAGGAGTTTTTACATGATGAAATAGTTTACTCATACGTGGAAAGATTTTAGATGTTGTATGTGGGTGCTAGAATGGTAAACGATTGGAAATCAATTAGTTATCATAATCAAGAAGTCTTACAGTTTCCTTTTCACCCAAGTTGTGTTCAAGTCTTGGAGAGAGTGCTAGACTGGTGTCTCACTATATTGATGATATGGTGGTGAACCCCCACCTCAAGAACTCTTCCACTAACAACTTGCAAGCTTTGGGTTTGCAGCTGGAAATGCTTCTAGGCACCAAGCCCACTTACCAGTGCATGAAGGACATTCGTATCCAATTGAACGAAATGCTGATTCAAATGCAAAGTGCTGGAGTAATATTGGACTAGTGGATTAAGGCCTTGCTTGAGAATAATGCCACTAGAACCCAGGGGACCACGAACTAAATGAACCTTGGTGAATAAGAGAGACAACTCAAAAAACTCTATCATTTAGTCCACATATCTAGGAAAATGATGCAGCAGGGAATCAAGTTGTGATGAAGACGTAGTATGCAATGGAAAGATTAGTTAGCCCTAGAGTGATGGGCATATAAACAATGCACATTTGGAAAAACCTCCTAGTGAGGGAAAAATGCCCTAATGGTCCAAAGTGTGTTCACACACGTCACTACCACATACGTATGGTAATAAATCCCCCTTGGGAGTGATGGGTGAACGAGAGCTGGCAATAGAGTATAGGGTAGTGCCATGTCCTAAGGACATGATCAATCTACAGAGGCGAGTAAGCCGTAAGCTTTGCGGAAAGCTCCAAACTTCTCACGAGATAAGGCCTTTGTGAAAATATTTACAGGGTTGTCATGTATTGGCACATAAGTCAAGCTGATCTCTCTTGCTGAGAGTCTCTCCTTGACGTAGTGATAATGCACCTCAATATGCTTTGTGAGGAGCATGAAAAACTAGGTTCCTCATAACTGCCAATGTGCTCTGACTATCAGTGTAGATGATGTTGGCAGTGTCCTATCCAACACCCAAACCAACCATAAGGCGTCTGATCCATACACACTCAACCGTAGCTGTGAAGACTGCCATGTACTCAGTCTCACAATTGGAAGTGGCCATAGCTGGTTGCTTCTTGCTCAACCATGATATGCATGAACTGTCAAGCACGAAACAAAAACCACTCATGGACACTCGTAAGTCATAACAACCAACCCAATCCAAGTCCAGAAAAGCACGGAAATATGGTGGCAATGATCCCCCCTTGGGATAAAACAACCCAAGATGTAAAGTGCCACTCAAGTAGCAAAAAATACTCTTGAAAGCCTGCCAATGCTTAGACCTTGGGCTATGCATAAATTTGCTGACCTGGAGACTTCAGATTGAATATTCGGCCTTGTATTGCATACATAAATAAGGCATGTAAAGAGTGACATTGACAAGATCACTAGCATCATGAAAACTCAATGTCAAACTTGTTTCCATGGGAGTAGCTATAGGTTTGCAATCCTCAAGTCCAAACTTACATAGCAATGTCTCTATGTAACTTGTTTGACACAAGGCAATACCACCATCACATTGCTTAAACTGTATGCTCAAGTAATGATGCAACAGCCCCAAATCTTTCATCTTGAAAGTAGCATTCAAATCATCCTTAAATTCAGCAATATGTGTCTCATTTGGACTAGTGATTAACAAACCATCCACATATAGAATAACAATAAGAAGTACATCACCCTCACACTTTACATACAAAGTGCTTTCCTTTGGACCATTATAAAAGCCTTGTTTAACCAATTGAGGGTCAACTTTCTCATACCAAGCAGAGACCAAGCACAAGGAGACTGCTTCAACCCATACAAATCTTTCTTGCATTTGCACACTTTATCCTCTTGTCCTTTCTTGACAAAACCGCGAGTGTTACATAAACATCCTCAAATATGTCATCATTCAAGAAAGTAGTAACAATGTTTGATTGACGTACATCCCATCCAAAATGAGCTACCAATGCACATAGAAAACACATTGTAGTCATACAAAAGTGGGAGCAAAAGTCTCTCAAAGTATGTACCAACCATTTTGGCATACCTCTAGCCTACTCATTCTCAGCCCTCTCCACGTCAAGTCCATCATGTACATCTACATTAGTAATAGGCTGATATGTAAAGAAACCCCCATAGGTTGTATATTTGCCTCATTTGAATTTATATTCAAGTTTCTATCACTAAAAAGAGGCAACAAACTGTCATAAATGTCCTGTGAGCGTACGCTATTGTCTCTAGTACATGACAACAAGGGTTGAACAAAATCTTCCACAAACACAACATCCCATGAAACCAAGAAATCGGATGGTACAATCTGAAACCTTGCTTTCAATACTATAACCAACAAAAAAGCACTTGACAACCTTATCATCCAATTTTTTGCACTACGTTTGTGGCATTAAAGCATAATCCAAACAACTTAAAACATGCATGTGATCAATAGATGGCTTTCTATCATGCCATTCTTCATAAGAAGTGATAGATTGCAAAGATTTTGTAGGAAATCTGTTAACTACATAAGTGGCACACATGATAGCCTCAAGCCAGAAAGAATGTGGCAAAGCTTGTCTTTTCACCATACATCTTGCCATTTCTGTAAGTGACGTGTTTTTCCTTTCAGCAACACCATTTTGTTGAGGTGTATATGGCAATGTAAATTGGTGTCTTATCCCACGACTAGCTAGAAATGCATTAAATTCGTGAGACATATTCTCCCCCCCTCCATTTGACCAGAGGGTGTACATAGTACATTTAGAGACATTTTCAACCATAGCCATAAATTTCTTGAAGCACATATACACTTCGGACTTAGCTTTAAGCGGATACACCCATGCATTCTTCGAGTAATCATCAATCAAAGTCACAAAGTAAAGGTAATTTCCCAAGGAAGAAGTTTGCATGGGACCACAAACATCACAATGCACAAGCTGCAACTTGCATGTAGCCCTAACTGGTCCATCCTTTGGAGGCTTCAAACACTGCACCTTAGACATGCTTCACATGTGCTTCAAGAAGTGACAAAGATTCAACCATGTCAAAATTCTACAAACACAGCAGACTGGCAAACTTCAGATGTCCAAAACGTGCATGACAAAGTTTTGCATCTAGAACAACCTTTGAATCCACAATTGCATTTGAAAACTTTTGCCCATAGTTGTCATACAAAGTGAGTTTGTACAACCCACGACATAAAATGCTATATGCAACAATTTCATCATCAAAACTAAGATCATGAACAATACATATGTCATCCAAAAATTTCACAATAAGGTCAAGTCTAGCAAGTGCAAATATAGACAAAAGTTTCTTTTTGATCCCAGGTACATAAAGTGCATCAACAAGTGTGAAAGAACTACCATTCGCAGCAGTCAGCACAATCTTTCTAACTCCCTTGACCAGATAAGAGGCATTGTTGGCACAAGTGACTAAATTCCCATGAGGGACATCCTTGAGAGAGGTAAACAAGTCATGATGAGAGGTAATGCGCTTTGTAGCACCAATATCAAAGTACCACACATGAGCATTTGCGGCAGGCAGCTGACATACATGCATCATGGACAGAAGGATCATAAGTGCACTTTGCACTAAAATCTCATTCTGTATCTACATCAATATTACAATCTTCTTTCACAGAAGACTCTACAATAGTTTCACTTGTAGTGGAACCATACCTCTTTCTTCTTAGCCTCTTTTGCCTTCAACTTAGGACATTGCTTGATCAAGTGATCATTAGCTTTACAATAATGGCACTGCAACTTCTTTTTGCCCTTTTCACCAGAATTCCTAAATGAAAAGCTACCAATAGAAGCATTAGGAACAAATGATTTACCACTCATAGAAGAACCATGAGAAGTGGCTACATTGCTATTACCACTTGTTCTTTGAGCAGCAATAAAGGCCTGTTCAATTGCGCGTTGTTTAGCCCTATTTTTTTCTTGAAAGTGACTCTTGCAATAGCAATGTGCACAATGCATCAAACTTGACAACATGAGGGTTTCCTTGGGTCATATGTCTCCAAGTACTGAAAAAATTCTGGTAAGAATCTAGCAAAGCATCAAAAACAGTCTGCACAAGGGAACTATCAGAAATGACTTCACTTGCAAAAATAAGTTGTTGATTAATATCCTTGATACTAGCAAGGAAAATATCCATTTCATCTTCCTCATGAATAATCTTTGATTCCAAATTTTTACGTCACAATGCAAATTTAGCCTCATTGCGACTTGCTTAAAGACCAGCCATAATATCCCAAGCCTATTTTGCAAATTTAGCTGAGCAAATGTGAGGAGTAATAGTGCACTTCATAAATAATGCAATCACTTCATGAGCTTGCACATCTCTGACATCACAACGAGCTTGCTCAGCTATAGGAAAAATAGCTTTAGTAGTACTAACCCTGCCACCAAAACCTCTAACATCCTCAACATTCCCTGTATCCTCAGAACCAGGGTCTACATCAATGCCCTGCACAACATTCCACATACCCTTTGACACAAGAACGGGTTGCATCATGTAAGCCCACATTGGGTAATTGTCCCTATCCAATTTATCCTCAGCAACAAACATCTTGAACACATCTGTGTTGTTGTCAGCCATGGCGAGTGCCTACGCCACCTGATGTGAAAACTGCTCAAAAAGAGTAGAAACAAAGCAAGATCAACACGTTGTTGCAACCAAAGATGGTCGATCCCAGAAAGTGATGGGTACATGTGTTAATGGGCATGCAAAGGGATCATGGGGTGTATTGGCTATTGTGATATGTGATGGAGGGACAATGCATTAAAGAGATGTGTACCAATGTGGTGTGGTCGAGATCAACAATTTCAAGGTTTTTCATGTACTTGAGGATATGTGTCAACATTGGCAACGGTCGTCACTTCTGTTGACAGGAATCTCATTGATCGAGAATCACCATTGTAGGGCTTATGTTCATCAGCGGGGTGATGGTGCTTTGGTACATGCCATAGGATGCTATGTTTATGGGTGAAAAAGGCGGACCCTGGGATTCAACACTAGTTCAAGCTTATTTATTGGGCCCAAACTATCAAGAGCATATGAGTTTCTACACAACTTTCACAAGCAAGGAAACGAGAAGGAAACACAATGATAATAGATCTTGAAAGCAAGCATCAACCTATTTCACAATCACAAGGTCTAATCACTATGAAAAATCAAGACTGATCTCTTAGACTAAGCGTCTCTTTCGACCCATTTTTCTAAGAAAGAATCAAACTATTTCACAATCACAAGGTCTAATCACTAGGAAAAATCAAGGCTGATCTCTTAGACTAAGTGGCTCTTTTGACCCATCTTTCTGGATAGGAGAGATACTCTCAAAAGAAGGTAAGATTTTTTGTCATCTAGGAGCCCCCTTGGGGGGTGGGCATAATGCACAGACAAAGATTCCAGTAGTTCTTAGAAAAGTTTAGGAGAAAATGAGAAAGTGGGAGTGTGTGCTTCTGTCGTTCCTCCCTAGCGGACTCAAAGTGATTAACTCCTTCATGATCCCTTACATTGCCTTTACATGCCCTCTCCTCAAAATAGCCAAATGTAACTAGAAAGAGTTCTTGGAACCGATTAAAAGGTTTTTATGGAAAAATAACACCAAAGCCTTGACGCCTTGATACTGGGCAAAATGGGACACAATGGCTAGACCCAGGCTAGACTAGTGGAACAAGGTGGCGTAGGGATCCTCAACCTTGTTGTTCACGCGAAGGCCCTCTGTGCCAAGTTTGTGGTCTCATTTACGCAACAAGACCAAGCATGAGCTATTTATATGACCTACGATATGATGGATGGTGAAGCTCTACTCAAGAGGTGGGTAGTGGAAAGGGATTGAGGTTCATGAAAAATTGCTAGCCCCTCAGTGGACCTGCCTCTGAGACTAGGTTGCAAGCTGGCGTGCAAGTGCAAAAGAGCGACGAAAGATTTGGAGTGGGGGGAGTTAACCAGATACTTCCAGAACTCCATAACATTTGGGTTCCCTTGGCTCTCCAAAGCTATTGGCATACTTCCAAATACTTATTGGAGAGAGATTGCTAGAAATATGAATAGCAAAGGACTCCATCAACCAAAACTGGAATGAGGTTGTGGCTGTTCAAATTCACCTTAATGGCACATAGATATTTTTTATTAACAGATCTTTGGAAAGGATGGGTAGTCTCATAATTCCCGTAAGCATACCAAATTTTGAGTGAAAAGCATGGCCACAGAATTGCCACTTTTTCAAACCGCACACCAAGGGCATATACCGCATTCTTATGCAAAGGGCAGACTGGTTTGCTCCCCTCAACAAATTGTGGGGTAAGCAATGGCTAGAGGCTCGGTGGATGGCATCTACAAAGAACATATGGAACGCTCAGTTGCCCTTGTCAAGAAGAAAAACTTTCTATGGAAGGTGTTATGGGGGACCCTACCAATAGGCGACTAGATCCTTGCTTGAGGTATCAGCTCTGATAGTAGGTTCTCGGGCTATAAAACGGCTAGATAGCACCTACCCACTTATGCATGGAGTGCTTGGGGGTTAGAGGCCTAGAAGCTAAGGTGTGCAAATGGATCTAAAAGACTTGAAAGATAGGGTTTTCCAAGAATGACCTGCTCCTAGGAGGGAAAGGGATGAAAATCCAAGCTCTTCTGATATGTACTCAAGTTGTTAGATTTTGCTTCTTCTACCATATCTAGATTGGAAAAAGCAAGATCTCAGACAAGTGGAATATGGTTATTCTCTCGGTCAAGTCTCTGACAATTTGATGTATGTGAGGTTGGGGCTCCTTGTGAAAATCCTAATCATCATTCTCCTATATGTGGCCATGGCTTGAATTGAGCATGGCACTGATGTAATGGTTTACTCTTTTTAATATAACCTCTCACATATTGTGAGATCTACAAAAAAACTTCTCTTTGTGTTCTTCCAAAGTCTTGGAGTAGATGATTATATCATCAAAGAAGAATACTCCTGTGTATGCTCTTTTCCATCAACCTATTAAAGGATGCAATATCGTTAGCAAATATGTACTCTATGTGAGGAGCTAGAAATCTATTGTTTATTGTGCTCTTATTTTGTGCATGATCGCCCACACATAGACGGTACACTCATCCTTCTTTTTCCCTAAAAACATATGTGAGCAAAAACTTGGATGTACCATCCATTTTCTATAAGCTCATTAACTTGCAAGAGAATCTCCTTTTGTTGTGCATGAGAAACTCGATAAGGAAGTCTATTAGGAGGAGTAGTTTGAGGCACTAGCTCAATCTTATGGTCATTATCCCCTCTTGAAGGAGATAATTCAATTGTGGTAGAGTCAAAAAATAAATTACTATATGATTGGAAAAGAGCTAGTCACAATTCTTTAGTCCTTATGTTGGGGTATAGGCGTCTGTGCCTTGCCCGGTCGCCCAGAGTCTGGGCGCCCATTGACTTGTATACCTTATACATAGCATAAGTGTATAGGGGGCTGCTCACTCTTTGAGTCTCCCCACCCATATCCGTGTGTCGTGTGTCTCCTTCTCTCTCTCACTCTCCGTCTGTGGTGCTCCCCGATCCCCTTCAATTGGTATCAGAGCGTAGGTGCGGAGGGAGCGCGTGTGTGCACAGTCACGACGACAACGGAGAGCCAGTTTCATTCCCGAAATCGCGTCCGCGCGTGCGCACTTTTAAGAGTGCAAACAGGGTTTTGACTTCGGCATTGGCAAATTCAGCTTTCCGAGAGCGTTTCCAGTAGGTGTCCTGACATTATACCCCCCTTTCGAAGCCATTCGAACCATCAAAAACTTCATTCGAGCTACGGTTGAGCTACGGTTGAGGAGCTGCATTTTCAGCCCTCTTTTGGCAGTTTATGCTGCGTTTTTGGGTCGAAACGGAGGTTTTTTGGCATAGCTTTCACACCCAGACTCGGATACATGTGATCCAGGAGTCTACCTTGGGGTTTTGGAACGCTCCGGACGTGCTCGTTATATCAGAATTTTAAAATTATGAACGCTGAATTTTCTGCTGCAGCAGTTGTTTATTGTGTGTCGAGGATTCCACACATGGTTTGCTCTCAGATGTGAGAGTGATATTTACTGCAAGTTTCCTCACAGGTGGGAGGATACGATGTATGCCTTATGTGGTTTGATGCTCAGGGAGACTAATGTGATTGCATTTTGAGCTCGGCAATGTATGCCTCGAGCATGTTTTTTGGCAGTCACAGGTAGAGCAGATATTTGTGTACTAGATTTGCAGGTGTTTGCAATGATGTATGCAAAGTGTGGAGATTGGTGCATGCATTTGGAGTGCGTTTTGATGCGCTTTGGTTGCTCATGGTTTTGAGCGTGCAGTCAGTTTGGTTACTGGTTTTGTGGCCGTTTTACTGACGAAACTCTAGCGAAATTTTCCCAGGAGTTTTATGTGTATCATTTATGCGATCTAGGTAGAGATTGCGGGTTGCACTCAGCATTTGCTTGCGGTGTTCTCTGCAGGTGGGAGATTTGTACGTGTGTATGCATCGATACCGCACAGTGTGGGCTTGGTGATTCGCTCACGGTTTGACAGGCGTACAGTTATCTTGGCACACTCACAGGAGTGAATGTTGTGATGTATGCTTGTGTGGCTACGAGCTAGGTAGCCGGATTCGAGCACTAATAGCTTGAGGTTTTTCAGTAGGTTTCAGCTACAGGTTTACAAGTTTACAGGCAGGTTTGAGGGCTTATTTGGGTGTTGAATTTTCAGCCATTGTTTCCTCTTTGCAGGTGTCCATGTATGACTCAGTTATAGGCTGATCTGGGACACGTTTGTGACTTGTTTATGCAGCTGTTTAAGAGCTGAATTTTGGGGCTGATTTGTAGCCATATTTGCAGATTTTTGTTGATGCGATTCGAGCCAGTTTAGGGCTGATTTGGTTGACATTTGCTACTCATTGTTGGTTGCTCTTTTGTGAGCATTATGGCTGATTTTTCATTTGACTTCCAGCGTTATGGTCTGACACAGTTTGATGGTGCAGATTTTGTTGCTTGGAAGGAGCATATGCTTGTTGCATTGGCGGATTTGGGGCAGGATAAACCCTTGCGTGGTTTATCGGCGAAGCCCAAGTCTATGCGTGATGATGATTGGCAGGATCTTGATGAGTTAGCAATGTCTACGATTTGTTTGCATCTGGTTGAGTCTGTTTACTGGCAGGTCTCGAGGGAGACTACAACTCATGCTTTATGGCAGAGTTTACATGCTATGTACGCGACATCCATGTCTACAGGGGAGTCTAGTCCCACTTCTATGTCCGTGGGAGAGATTGGTCCCACACGCAAGTCTCGACGGCATAGAGACTTGACATGTTGGAATTGTGGACATAGAGGGCACATTATGCGTCGATGTTTCAGGCGTTTGAGACAACGGAGGCGACAGATGCGTGATGCAGATTTGGGCATGACAGATGCTAGTGAGATCAGTACGGTGGTTACTGAGTATGCTTGTGATGGCGATGTCACATTTAGATCTAGCTTCAGACGATCTTATGTCTACGGATTGCATATCGGATTGCACATTGTCTTCATATTGGTTACTAGATTCAGATGCTACTTTCCATGTCACATCGCATCGTGAGTGGTTTAGCACGTTTTCTAGTGGGAGACTTGGTTGTGTGCACATGGCTGATGGTGCTGTGTATGACATTGAGGGTACAGGAGACGTATGTTTGTCCTTGCCTAGTGTTATGAGATTTACCCTGCGTCATGTGCATTATGTGCCAGATCTGAGATGGGATTTGATCTCAGTCAGACAGCTACGGGATAGTGGATGTCAGATTTCGCTACGAGAGCGAGATTTTGTGATGCATTTGGGTTCGCTAGTGATTGCGAGAGGTGCCAGGAGTGGTACAGGTTACCCATTGCATGTGGATCACGAGAGAGACGGTGTTGTCTCTGTGATCACGCAACCAGGTAGAGAGCGAGAGAGCAGGCAAGTCTCTTTTGCTTGTGGGTTACAGGATGCTTTGCATGGAGTACAGAGTAGTGAGCTCGTTGTGCACACAGTTGGGGCACGACTTGAGCAGTCACATAGAGAGGTGACAAAGTCAGACATGCATGCTTTGCTAGTGACTGAGCAAAGCAGAGACTCATTTGTGCTAGATACTTCTATGCAGGATAGACAGGTAGAGCGGTCTTGCTCTAGTGAGTCACGACAAGAGGACGTTGTGCAAGAGTCTATGCATACGGAGTTAGAGCATGAGAGCTCTAGTGAGTCACAGCAGATTGAGTGGTCATGTTTGCAATGGATGATTGCAGAGGAGGTTGAGATGTCAGCGATTATGCAATCATTCCTTTCTATGATCGAAAGCGAGCATGGGGATATAGTTGTGCAAGATATGTCTTCCAGCAGACACCTAGAGCAGCTGGTTTGCTCTGAGGTTGCACGACAGGTCGATGCGTCTTTTGCGGACAGTCAGGAGATGCATGTGGCTGACACGCCTTGTCAGTCAGAGATGCCTATTGCCAGGGATATATATGTTGATGCATGCTCCGTAGAGCTAGCAGGGCCCGCTAGCATTGCATCGGCATTCGGTGGTCTCATGTATGAGATGCTGATCTTGAGACCGGATATCGCAGCTGTAGTGGGAGCATTTGCAGTTGGGGTTGTCAGCCGTTTGTTGACTGATGATGGCATAGTGCACGAGGGAGATATGCAGGTATTGCGTACATACTTGCAGTATGTGTGCGGTACGTCTGGTGGTGTATGGACTTACACGGGAGTAGGACAGCCGGATGCACACGATCACAGCCAAGCAGTGGGCATCAGTTGAGAGCGGTTTTCTCTCACCTTTTGTAGTCTTTAGACTAGGTTCCCTTGCTTAAAGGCACAGTCGCCTTTAAGTGGGAGGTTGTTGGGGTATAGGCGTCTGTGCCTTGCCCGGCCGCCCAGAGTCTGGGTGCCCACTGACTTGTATACCTTATACATAGCATAAGTGTATAGGGGGCTGCTCACTCTTTGAGTCTCCCCACCCATATCTGTGTGTCGTGTGTCTCCTTCTCTCTCTCTCACTCTCCGTCTGTGGTGCTCCCCGATCCCCTTCACCTTATGCCCAACTTTTGAGCTGACTCAACCAAAATCAAGTTATGAGTAGAGCCATGATCAAAGAGAATGAAGGCACTTTGATCAAGCAGGCATAACATAGTTGAGTTGCTTCTTGATTAACATCTCTAGGACAAGAGACATGGATAGGGTAAGAGTTATTAGCATTCCTTGATGATAGGTGTGCCCTTGGTGTACACAATTTAAACATTGATTCTCCCAAAGGTTCCACCTTCAAATATGTAGTTGTAGCATGCGAGTTCATCAAGAGGGTTTTTTAATTTTAAGAGAGTTATATTTTACATTAATAGAAGGGTTTGAAAAATCACTTTTGGAAAAAAAAATCTATAGGTTTTAAAGAAAGAGGGATCATTTAATACATCTTTGGTTTCATTTGTTAGGAATTTTTGTATAATAGCAATTCTACATTCTTTCTAATTCTTTGGCTCGATCCCTTGGATTCACATACTAGCCCATCATTGACGAATTTTGGAAGTACATAGCTACAAGGCATAGTTTGGATTGCTCAGTGAATCTCTCACCTCCAAAGGCGGCATCAAAATATGGGATGAAGTTGAGCATCTTATTTGTGTGACCATCAATGCCATCAAAATAAAGGAAGGTGATACTCTTGTCCCCTTCTGTGAACTTTTGAAGTTTTTGTGCTCACTTCCATGCATAATATGCCCTTTTGCGTCATTGTGAAGGACATCTCATTGCATGTGACATAGCTTCATGAGAGTTAGTGAGGAGCTAGCTTCTCGGGGCTGGGAAGAAGGAGGAATTGATGCAACGTAGATATTCTCCTCCTTTGATGGAAGAGACTTCTTTAAATTCTCTCACTCTTGGAAGAAGAAACTTCACTTAAGGGAGACCTTTACCTCTTTGTGGTGCGGCTAGGAGAGTGGTTAGAATGTCGGTCTTGAGAAGGTCCTCTCAACATGCTCACTCCCTTATTGACAACCTTGTTCTTGATGAGGAGTTCTTACGGTAAGAGATATGTCATGTGCAAACATGAACCCTTGCACCATGGGTTATAAAGAGGGATTATGTTGTGCTTCATGCATCCTTTGTACTAAATACCTAATCTCATTAGATGGATTATTCTCCATGTTTATCTTTAACATTAGTTTGGTAACCTACCATGGCATAAAAGTGTCCCTTCAAGGTTTTGGAAAAAAATTCAATACTCATAGTATATGTGTGAATTTTCAAAATCCTTACATGCCTATCTCTTGATTTCTTGGTCATGAAAAGCTTCCAAAGCCAAGGTAGTGCTGCATTTTACCGAAAATAACATACTTTCATGGTTACCCCCATGGTACACCATATATAAAATTGTTCATGCTACAAACCTATTTTTCCCATGAACTTCAATGGGTTCCTAGTCTTAGTCTATGGCAACGATAGCCACAAAGATTCTTAATCTATGTGTAGAATTAGATACAAAAAGTGGCATTTTTTTCATTTTGTTGACCTAGCCTCCGCGTTTGCTTGCCCACACTCATATTCTACACTATATAACCTGTCTATTGATATAGATTGGTACTTCACCCTCATATTGACACCCAAAAACTGTCAAATACATGCAAACATGTCTTATTATGATCATTCTAGACACAACCACAAGACACAAAAACTGCGAGAATGGAAAAATTGGGTTCCACATTGTGGCCATCCTAGCCTTCTTGAAAAATAGCTACTTATACCCAAATTGGGTTTGTATGCTTAGAAATGGACCTAAGCTTGAAGTTGACAATGTTCATTGAATGTACTTACCAATATCGAACATAATACATTTTTTATTCAGAATGAGTACGATTTTGGTAAAGTGGAATTTTCTTTCAGACTTTTTATTTTTAGCTCTTTGGGGCATTAGGTTCCCAAAAACTCATGAAAGAAGCCTTACATAGTTATGAGACTATATGCACAATCAAAAATACATTTGTATAGCATAAACATATTCAAATTCACTACAAGAGGCTATTCATATTAGCGACGCTCACACAGCGACGCTCAAAAAAAAATTTCCCGGCGTCGCTATGAGCGTCGCAAATTTACAAAGCAATTTGCGACGCTCATAGCGACGCCGGCTGGGCTAAAAAAATAACCGAGCGCGCCCAAAAACTCAGATCTCAGATCTGAGTTTTTCGACGCCCTCAAACAAGGAGCAGGTAACGCTCTTCCTCCTCTCTCTCTCTCTCTCTCTCTCTCTCTCTCTCTTTTTATTCTCCACACACACACACGAGGAGAGGAAGGAGAGCCAGGTATGCTCCTTCCCTCTCCTCATTCTCATGTTCCCTTCCCCTCTTTCTCTCTCCCTCTCTCTCTCTCTCACACACACACATACACACACACATAGTGTTTTTGAGAGAGAGAGAGAGAGAGAGAGAGAGAGAGAGAGAGAGAGAGTACAAACATAAACAAAAACGCACACACACATACATAAACAAAGAATGCACACACACATTGAGAGAGGAAAAGAGAGAGAGAGCATGCATAAACAAAAAATGCACGCATTGAGAGAGGAAAAGAGAGAGAGAACATGCATAAACAAAAAATGCACACATTGAAAGAGGAAAAGAGAGAGAAAACATGCATACGATCCAAAAAAATGCACACACATTGAGAAAGAAAGAGAGAGAAACTAATTTAACGTCGTAGGAAACTAATTAAAATTAAAAGACCTAAAGATCTAGCCGACGAGGAGTTGAACTCAAGACCTATTATTCAAGAGGGAAATGGCATAATCAATCTATCATACTTGGCATGGGTGATAGAAAGGTTATACCATTTATCTCTTTTTATTGGCACACACATCCACACACGCGCACACACACAAGAAGAAGAGAGTTATAACGTCGTAGGAAACTATCCTAAAAGACGTTAAAGATTAGGTTAGATGTAGACTTACGTTAAATTAGATTTAGGTTTATTTAAGTTAAATTAGATTAGATTTAGGTTTATTTTTAACTAGATTTACGTTTATTTACGCTAGATTTAGATTTACGTTATATTAGATTTGATTTAGGTCTCCATAGACTGCGATGCCTGCATGAAGCGGGTGAAGAAAGCCCTCAATGGAATACAGGGTATTGCTGCCTTCACTCATGGTGGGCTCCGTCGATCCAAAAGTACTGGTGAAATGTCTTCAGAAGATAGGGAAGAAGGTGGATCTTCACGGCGGCAAGAGTCACTACATCCCCGACACAATGACCATCTAGACAACCTCTAGTCATTCAACAGCAACTTCAAAGTTAGTAACAAGAGCAAGAACGGTCTAAAGGGCCAATTGCTGTCGTCAGATGTGGATGGAGATGAGGTAGCGTCACCGCCGGAAGTTAACTCTCACATCTTTAGTGATGAGAATGCCAACTCTTGCCGAGTTATGTGAAAAATTATGTGTTAAATTAGTTTTAAGGTTCTTATAATCCCTGTTAGTTTAGTTCTTTGTTTTTAATATAACATAATTTACGTTAGATTTAGATTTATGTTATATTAGATTAGACTTAGGTTTATTTAGGTTTACCCACACACACACACACACACACACACACACACACACACACACACACACACACACACACACACACACACATACACACACACAAGAAGAAGAGAGTTTTAACGTCGTAGGAAACTATCCCAAAAGACGTTAAAGATTAGGTTAGATGTAGACTTACGTTAAATTAGATTTAGGTTTATTTTTAGTTAGATTTACGTTTATTTAGATTTACGCTTATTTACGTTAGATCGAGTCCACACAAGAATTACTTATGGTTTAGGGTTTAGAGTTAGACGAACAGTGAAAAGATCTACTGTGAAAAGATGTTAAGATGCTGTGAAGTGCTACAGCTAGAGAAGAGGCAAAGGGGTTTTGTCCACTACATGCAGTATCATGTAGACGTGGGTGTGTAGATTTCTTGTACCCACAAATATAGGTATTGACCAATAAAGACGAGATTATAACCCGGTGGTTCTGATCTCCGTGCACCTCTAGACCGAGGTGTGCGGGGATTGGACATGACTAGAGAATGTGAGGTAAAGAGAGAGAGAGAGAGAGAGAGAGAGAGAGAGAGAGAGAGAGAGAGAGAGAGAGAGAGAGATAAGACGAAGAATGCCAATAGAATATTAAATTTGTTGTCCAGGTTATAAGATTTTTATCCTCATTATGAGTAGTGACGAGGATGTGGGACCGTCCAACCGAAACACCTATCTCTCAACGAGTGTCTTATGTCCTTGTAATCAATGCAAGCATGCTGTGCGACGGACAAGACGTGTTTCTTTGCAGCACGTTCGCGAATTTGGCGAGTTCGATCCATCTATTATAGATCGAGTTGTTGCCAATTATAACTCGTCGGACTCTGACACTGGCCAACAAGCAGTAATCTTGCAACCCAATAGACGTGTTCGCAGGCGCTTTGGTCAAGCAGCATATGTGAGGCCACAAGATGTAGCCTCTGACAGCTCGGGGGATGATCATGCAGAGCACATTCCCAACGAGGCAATGTTTGAGCCCGAGATTGATGAAATGATCGAGACGATCATGGATTCAGAAAGGCTTATCTATGATGATATGAAAAGTGAAGCCGATACGCCATTGTATAATGGAGCACGTATGTCTAGATTGAAAGCACTCCTGGTTCTTCTCAACATGCAGACAAAGTTTGGATGGAGTGACACTAGCGTCACAGCGCTTTTTAGGTGATCTATTACAATTAGTTTACTTTAATAAAACTCTAAATGTATAATGATCTGATAGATTTTTACACGACTGTATCGTATTTTTATGTTGTGTAGATTGCTTAAAGAGCACATACTACCAGCTGACAATGTGATGCCAGATTCCCGAGATGAAGCAAGAAAGATTTTGCGAAACTTGGGGATGGATTACAATTCTATCCACGCTTGTCCTAATGACTGCATTCTTTCAGAGGGGAATACATAGACATGGAGAAGTGTCCGAAATGTGATTCCGAAAGATATCGAGTAGATCTCCACGGGACAAAAATTCCACAAAAGGTTTTGCGACATTTTCCTCTGCTTCCTCGCATCAAGCATTTCTTCGAATGTAAGTCCATGGCCGCCCTAGCATCATGGCATGAGGAGAATAAATCTTCGGATGGTGTGCTACGAATTCCTGCAGATTGCGCAACCTGGAAACATATAGATGGAACATGGTCGGATTTTGCCAGGGAAGCTCAAAATTTGCGCTTAGGCCTGGCTATGGATGACGTAAATCCATTTGGTCAAAGATCAACATCTTACAGTGTATGGCCCGTTGTCATCGTCAACTACAACATTCCCCCGTGGTTGACTACGAAGAAGGGGCACCTATGGCTAAGCTTGATTGTGCCAGGGCGATATAAAGTGGGGAATATGGATGTGTATCTTCGTCCACTATTGGAAGAGCTACAACAATTGTGGATTGGCATAGAGGTGGTGGATATGAGCCGACACACAGGACGACGGAATGCTTTGATCAGAGGCATTCTAATGTGGACCATGCATGACTATCCTGGGCTAACAGAATGCTCAGGTGATCTATTGACACTCCTCACTCAGACACTGTAAATCTTGTTTTTTCCCATAGTTGATCTATTATCATGTGTATACATGCAGGGCTTCAAACAAGCGGATACAGAGCATGTGTCACATGTGGACCTAGACTGAATGCACGTAGGGCACCCTCACTGAAGAAGCAAATCTACGAAGGTCATCAAGCGTATCTTCCAGAGAATCATGTGTTACGCGACGGCTTTTTGGGAAGAGAGCCACCAAGGATGTCTGCACAAGCATGGTTAGAGAAGAAGGAGATGTGCGATGACGGATTGCCTCCAAGGATGAAGAGACTATCTCTATGGTACAAGTTACCATACTGGCCCCGACTCATGATCAATCACTTGCTCGATCCAATGCACATATTCAAGAATGTGGGTAATCTACTATGGGACCATCTGACCGGCAAGAAAGATACTTTGGGAGCCAGAGTTGACCTTAGAAATGTGGATCGTATGGAGCAATATTGGCCGCAAACAGCGTCTGATGGATCGATAAAACTTCCTAAAGCACCATGGATTTTCACAGGAGCCCAAGAACGCAAAGTAAAAGAGACCATTCGATCTTTGCGGACCCCCACTGGCGTAATGCACTCGCTCCGAACGTGTTTTACTAAAGAAGGAAAGCTTATCGGTTTGAAGTCACACGATTGGCATAAAATGTGTCAGGTACGTTCATAGTGGACTTTAATATCATTGCATAAAATGTGGACTTTAATATCATTGCTGCACATACTTTACAGTTTATTATACCGGTTGCCATTGAGGGATGTTTGTCTCTCGACATCCGTAACACAATCTACAAACTTGCAAAGCTGGTGCAATGGATCTCACAAAAGGAGATCAACGTAGACTCCATACCATTCGCCAAACTAAATGCTGCGGATCTTGTGTGCATGTTTGAGAAACATTTTCCTACTACCATGCTAACCATTCAGGTGCATCTTCTTGTTCACAATATAGTTGATGAGGTGGAAATAGCTGGCACAGTTCATTCCAGATGGATGTTCTTCTTAGAACGTTTCATGAAAACGCTTAAGGGATATGTGCGTCAAAAGGCACGTCTGGAGGGTAGCATGGCAGAAGGTTGGTTGGTATCAGAGTCCCTAGTGGACATTGGAGAGTGGCTAGACAGATTTGATAAAGCCCGGGACACGCTATGGCGAACCATAGATGATGAGCACATATCTGGGATTGTCATGTGCAATCTCGGTGTTGAGAAGAAGATGACGGAAGATCTAGAGGCTAAAATCAACCGATTTTGCATGCTTCACAATCCAGTGATGCAAAAGTGGATTTCACAATATGAGGATGCAAAGCAAGAGCGACAAAGGGCACGAATCGAGTGGAGACGGGGAAGACGACCACCGATGCACTATCCGACGGTTCTGGAGAGCCTACCAACATTTATGAGCTTAAGATGGTTGCACAACCAATTGAAAAGCGCACAACAATGCGGTGACGAAGTGACTGAGGAAGAGTGGGAGTACTCTCGGGGTTGCGCGACCAAGGTAAGTTTGCAATGTACGACTAGCTAGTGACTTTATTTCTAAACGTTTGAACGGCCACTCATAATCTTTGTTCGTTGTAGTATAAGTCATACACAGCACCATGGTGTAAAGGTCGACATTTTAGGGTGGAACGGATCGACAAAAAGCGTTTTACTCAAGATTGTGGAATCATGGCAAAATTTAAACAGTCTAGTCGACGACGTTCCTCTGATGCAGATCCTGTGGTGGCGAAACTCACTTACTTCGGCACGCTGCAAGAGATTTTGAGGATCAATTACAGAGGATTTTTTGTCGACTTGTTCGACGTGCAATGGTTCAAGATAATCATGGAGGGTCGCAACGCTACTGTGCGTAGAGGAGAGTCTGGTTTTCTTGAGGTGGATTCTACTAAGAAATGGACTGACCTAAGAGACACTTTCGTACTACCCGAGCATTGTGAACAAGTAAGTATGTAAATAGTTAACATCCCCCTTTTACAAGTTATGTGCTTGAAAGCTCTCATGTAAGTTATGTGGCTCTGGCAGGTAATATTTCATCCTACAAAGTCTACATCAAACTGGTGGTACGTCATAGAGGTAGCCCCTCGTAGTGTAAGGACGTATGAAGGCTACCATGTGCCAATCACAACGGCATCAATGGAGGAGATCAGAGAAGATGCTCAATCAGAAGCCGCTGCGGTGGTGCCAGACAAGCATCAAGATGCTACTACTCTATATGGGGTGCATGCAGAGGAGCTACAAAATGAAACAGAGGATATGTGTTTAAACGGAGAGCTCTATATAGATATAGGAAGTTATGCTGAGTTATGCGAGGATGAGAGAGAGATCTCTTAAAGCCACAAATATTGTATTTGAACAATTTTGCTCCGTGTTGTAAAAGCTCTGGCTCTCTAAGTACCTTCCATGGTGTATAACGCTCTTTTCTACTCGCGCTCACATCTTTTGATTGAAAATTCTGAGTTTTTGACTTGCCTCTTCTATCACTCAATTCATTGCGTCATTGTATTTATATGCGTCATTACGTCATTGTATTTAATGGTCTTTGCGTCATTGTCTACTCTATTCATTCAATATTAAGTTTAAATATTCGTGTGTTTAATGCAGGTATGGATGATGAGGAGTTTCTTTCTTCTTTGTCACCGCAGCAGAGACAGTGGTACGTGGAGCGTCATCGCTCTGGCGCATCATCGCGCGTTCCTACTCCATCCGCATCTCCCTCTCTTTCGGAGCATTCGGCGCGCTCTGAAGCTTCGGCGTCGACGAGACGAGCTTCACACTCGTCTAGACACCGGCGCTCTAGTGGTGGCGGTGGCGGTTGTTGTGGGGATTCCGCCACCGATGCCTCCACACCGCCTCGTGTTCGACGAGGCTCTTTACCCTCCCCTTCTTTGTCCGCCCCCACACCAGCCACAACATCGCCATCTACGCCAGGTTTTGCACGGCTGACTATTCCTAGAAGCTACACACCTCTACCTACTCCTCCAGGAGCCACCGCACTCAACACTCCTCGCTTCGGGGCCTAGACGCCGGTGGAGACACCTGACGTCCGTACCCCCATTGACACGCCGCTAGAGACCCCTGCCGGGACACCCAAGTTCACGCGTCACCGGCCAGAGGGCTTGCCTTACTCCGTCGACTTCAGCGGCGGCATCATCATGGATGATGACGGCAAGAAGGTGATCTCGCGCATGCGTGGTCTTTGCTCTCAGCTGTTTAGACACTACATACTAAACAAATGGAGTGAAGTACCAAGTGATTTAAAAAACAGAGTCATCAGCATACTTCATGATGAGTTTCCCGTTCCAACACGGGATCAGCGCTTCAATGAAGACCTGATGAAGATTCGAATGCGCGAATACTGCAAACACAAGCGTTCCGAAGTGCAAAAAGCAATCAAGAATGGGTGGAACAGGCCAGATTGGCTGGCCAAAGAAGATTGGAAGAATGCGAAGAAAGCAGCGCGCGAGAATCCCGACAAGTGGAAGCAACAAAAGGATGCAGCCAGAGCGCGAGTAGAGGCAGGGGCTCGCACCACTTGGGGAGCGGTGGATGGGCATCATTTGAGGCCGATTTTGTAAGTGTTTTCGCATTGCTCTTTATGTTCGATAGTTTAGGGTTTATGAGTTTTTTAATTCTAACATAATGAAATCTTTGTATGTTTTGACAGTGGTCGATGACAGGACGTGATCCCACACCGTACGAGCGCGAGTACGCAGGCAGAAAGGGCTTAAACGCCCTGATGGACATTCTCAGTTCTCGCGGCGGCATGGTTAGTATTAGGGTTTACTCTTTTCTATTTTTTGTATTGTTTTATAAATGTCGTTATATGTTTATACTTACTGAAAGCTGTCTTATTATCTTTTTTTTGCAGAATCCGACAGATACGCTGCTTGGACGCGATGAGACGTCTGACTAGACGACGTCAGTTTAGCCGTAGCTAGATAGCATTAGTTTAGGGTTTCTCATAGCTTATGTATCATGAGACGGATTTTATACGTCTTTTTGAACCATGTATATTATTACATTTGTCACCGCAGTTCCTTTTGCCAATCAATTCTTTATGCCTATGATGTTGTACAATTGTCATTATTACATTTGCCAATCAACTCGTTTTGCCTATGATGTGTACAATTGTCAATTTTGCAAACAATGCGTCTTGTGGGTGACTATTTTAGGTCTATTATCTACCCTTGCACTTTTTTTAAAACGTGAATCAAGTACAATATGGTTGATGGAATGCCCTGCCACCAAAAAAAAATTCTCTCGGGCGTCGCTATAACCGTCGCTATTTATGGCTCTGTAGCGTCGCTATGAGCGTCGCTATAGTCTTCTGTGTAAACGTCGCTATGAGCGTCGCTATATAACGACGCATATAGCGACGCTTATAGCGACGCTCTCGTAGCGACGGTTTTAGCGACGCCGGGGGTTATAAAAACCCAGTGTATTTCCGTCGCTAACAGCGTCACAAGAGCACACAACCTCTTGTAGTGAAAAAATTCATGAAAGTGTAAAACTTCTTCTTAAATTTGCATGGTAAATTTTTGCTAATTAGGCAATAACTTTGAATATATATCCTTGTCATGCCTTAGAAGCATTAGGCAAAGACTAATTATGCAACACCCTAGAAGCCACATAGAGGCGTTCTAGGATGGTCTATGGTCAATTTTATGAAAAAGGTAAAAAAATAGCACACGTTTTTTGGGACAGTTTAGGTTGGAAAATCCTTGTCAAACACAATGTTAGAGCCAAAATTAATAGCCCAAAAAAATTCAAAGTTTTTTCCAGCTCATAAGCTATCTTTGTGAATATCAAACATTAAAAAAGTAAATTAGCATCTCCTACAATAATTCTTGAAAATTGCTTTGTTAACAGGACATATACGTGTCCTGTTACCAATCTAGTGTTACCCCCTATGCTTTTTTTTCTCTTTCCTTTAATCAAATAGCTCAGATGCTAGAGAAAAGCCATTACTACTGCCAAAGAGTATATGCTAGGACCATTCTCTACCTTATGAAAGAGAGAAAAAAACCTTAAGCTTTGATGCCAATAAGCTTTAATTAGCTCTAGATTTATTTAGGCATAAGCTCACCTTACCATAAGTTACAATTTTGTGTGCACAACCAAACATCATTTTCACATACATATCCAAACAAGCATGCTTGAGAGAGAGAGAGAGAGAGAGAGAGAGAGAGAGAGAGAGAGAAAATAAGGAAAGGGAATCGGAGTGAAGAGTTGGCCTAGCAGTAAAGGCGAGGGGCATTAAGCACACCCACAATGGTTCAACCCCTGTGGCATGCAAGTGTGGGTGTGTCGGTGCAATACAATAACACCTTTTCATCAAAATAGCAAAAAAAAAAGAAGAGAAATGGAATAACTATCTTATCACCCAAATGTCAATGATTGGTTGTCCTTCTTTGTCTCATCATATCTTGAGTTCAAAGCTGGACTTATAAGAGATGTTTTTCCTCTTGAATTGTTGGTCTAGAGTTCAAGACCGGTCGAACAAACCTTCTAGATTGTTCTTTTGGAGCTACATGAGCTGCCAATCTCGCTAGAATAAGTGTGTGACAGTGCTACATGAGCTGCCAATCTTGCTAGAAAGGCTTTCTCACTTTGGAGCTTTGCCCCTTTAGAGCCCTTTGGAGCCAAAAATGTGTCGCTTGCCGTCACCCAAGATTGGTTATTCTAATTTTCCTCCTTCAAGACCTTTTGAAGTTTCTCTTTTCAAACCTCGACCCTCTGTACGCCACGTGGACTGGCGGGAAGGTTGTATAATTTGAAAGGCGACTTCAGCGTTTGCTGCGTTTCCTCTAGCTCTTAGTAGCCTCGACGCGAAGTACTGGTGCTACGCACAGGTAAACCTGCTCGCCTTCTGCAACCCTAGTTCATTCACTCGCCGATTTCATGTCTTTGAGCTGATCCTTCACAGTACTTGCTAACTTTCATAGAGCATTCTAATTACGTTTAGCCTTGCTTCTTCTCTGAACTTCTTCGTTCATGATCTACTTATCGTGCCTGCTTCGGCGAAAATTGATATTTTTTGTGTCATTAGGTGCACAAGTTTTGCATAACAGTCTCGTCTTCAATCCTTCAGCAGCCTGAGCTATGGACCTTGTCGAAATAAAGTAATCCTTTTCTTTTAGTTGAACTGCAAACCTAAAGACGCATGCATGTTTTGTGCAAGTTGATTCACCTTTTCTGCTGCTCAGAGACGACCATGCATTAGTGGACACTTTGGATGCTGATATTGAGGATGAGGACTCCTTTGAACTGATTGAAAAACGTGTGCAGCTGATTCACAAACTACCTTTGGCCTTTTCAATCTCTTAGCTAATGACTAGCTAGGCAGCTTGATCTCTTTAATTTGGTTTGTTGTGTCAATAGTTACTGCACAAGGCATCAACGCTGGTGACATAAAGAAACTGCAAGATGCAGGTATTTACACTTGCAATGGCCTGCTCATGCAAACTAAAAAGGTAATTTTTTGGCCTTCATGGTTTAAAGTTGTTTTTATCTCTTACAAATCACTAACTTTCTGACCTAGACTGTTGTTTTTATTAACTTTATTGACAGACGCTGACTGCAATTAAAGGCCTATCTGAGGCTAAAGTAGATAAGATAGTTGAGGCCACAGAGAAGTTAGTTGTAAGTGAAACTCATGTAAATCGATTGAGCCGATGCAATTTTGAGATTTGTACAAATTCTACTGTCTTGATATGTGCAGCATTTTGGCTACATCACTGGAAATGAAATCCTTAACAGGGTAAGACTATGATCTATATTTTCTTTCTAGCAGCACAGGCAATATTGAAAGAAGATTTCAGCTACCTTTTCTCAAAATTTGTATCTTACAGCGTAAATCGGTGGTCCATATAACGACTGGTTCCCATGCATTGGATGAAGTTCTTGGTGGTAATAGTTTTCAAGTTAACCAGACTTGACTCTGCAGTCTTGAAGATTTTGAAATGTATTTCTGCTCTATGAAGGTGGAATAGAAACGCTTGCCTTGACAGAGGCTTTTGGAGAGTTCAGGTATGGTAATCTAGAAAAATAACATAAAGCTTCCAATGGGCATTTCCAATGTGTCGCATGGATCTTACCAGTTCCATCTTTCTATACAGAACAGGAAAGACACAATTGGCTCATACGCTTTGTGTCTCCACACAGGTGATCTTAAAGCCATATTTTTGCTAAAAGCTAGCCGCATTTTCTGCTGCTGCTATTTGTTTCTCTGGGGAGAATAGAACGTTTTGTTTAATCAGATTCAGCTGTGCTTTAATTTTCACTTGACAGCTTCCACTTAATATGCATGGGGGGAATGGAAAGGTGGCTTACATTGATACAGAGGGCACCTTGTATCCTTGCACATATTCTTGCCTGGCCCCTGTAAGCCTCATATTATAAATTCTGCCTGTGAACCCATATCATTGCTAGGTAGCTTAGGTTTTCATACGCTATGGAACTAAAAGTTTTGAACCTTGATAAAAACCCTCAGTCGACCTGATCGGATCTTTCCCATTGCTGAAAGATTTGGGCTAGATCCAGTGGCCGTTCTTGATAATGTAAGTCCTGTTGAATAATATGTTCTAGCATGTCGTTAAGTCTAACCTCATGTTCTTTACCTCAGATTATTTATGCCCGAGCCTACACACATGAGCACCAATTCAATTTGTTGCTCGGGCTTGCTGCTAAGATGTCAGAGGAACCGTTTAGGCTTTTGGTACCATGATGTGCTGCAGTCAGTTTATTACGGGCCAAAATTGTCATGTGATTGAGCCGAAAGTTCAACAGGTCGCCTTTTTTCACTTTTGCAGATTGTTGACTCCATCACGGCCCTTTTCAGAGTAGATTTTAGCGGTCGTGGGGAACTGGCAGAGCGCCAGGTACAGTTTGCTGGTGCAAAATTTGAATTGATTTGTTTCAACAGGAAAAAACTCAATTTCATCTAATGCTTGTGATATGTATTTTGCAGCAAAAGTTAGCTCAAGTATTGTCGAGGCTTACCAAGATAGCAGAAGAATTTAATGTTGCCGTTTACATGACAAATCAAGGCATCCCGAACTACATATTACTGGGTCTAAATCGTATCAGCAAAGGATTTTGCATGGTGTATTCTCATATAAGCTTATCTTGCAGTGATTGCTGATCCTGGAGGCGGTACATTTCTGGCGGATCCTAAGAAGCCAGCAGGGGGTCATGTGCTAGCTCACGCTTCAACTGTGAGGCTGATGTTCAGAAAAGGCAAGGGTGAACAAAGAATCTGCAAAGTTTTTGACTCTCCCAATCTGCCTGAAGCAGAAGCAATATCCTTTTATGTCGAAGCCTGGTCTTGTCTCCTAAACCTTTAATTTCTTTGTTGCTTTGTAAGCCTTGACGACCAAGAGAACGTTTTCCAGATTGCTCCAGGGGGTGTGACAGACGTCAAAGATTGATCCCTTGACTTTTTCTTGTGTCTCAATTGGGTAGAGAGCCGAACTGTTATCTCAATGAGCACGGGCCTAGCTGTATTTTGGTGACAAACTTAGTGAGCCTGTTGGACTGACTAATGTTGTGAATAAGCATGTATAGATAGATGTCTTCACACATTTGATTTGTAACGTTATACTTCAGGAAAACTGCATTGTACACAATATTATGCTCCGTTGAAAATGCAATGGCTGCGTGAGTGAGGTTGTGTACCTCTTCGATGCAGGCAGATGCTCATCAAAAAGTACGAGACAGTGGGAATGGCTCAAAATATGTAGTTTAATTGAATTGTTGGTTTGACAGTTGTGATGAATAATGTTGCAGGCTTGAATTTGTTGCTGATGAACAGTACTTCTCATATGATAATGTGCTCTAGTTGTTGCCAGACTTTTGTGATGTTTTCATGCCAAAATGCAGCGTCAAGGGAATCAGGGCAAGAAGAGCAGCCCATTCGAGTGTTCACGGGAAAGTGGCCTTCGATGTATTGTTTCCCAGCAAGATTTCACGCATATATGAGATAGATGCTTGAGTGAGAACATGGCGAGATAAAGTTTACTGTTGGCCGAAGAGAATTTGTTTCTGTTTCTAAAGTCTCATCCTAGTATTATGGGAGCCCAGATTTTTGCTGGGGGCTGCTGCAATTTCTCGCTTTTCAGGGTTACTAGTATATATACTAGTATACTAGGTCGCAGCGGCTGCAATCGTGCTCAACTTCGTAGACTTTAGGTTAACCTGTCTTTAGTGCCATCGATGTGGCCCCAAGCGCCAAAATTTTTTCCAATTTACATCGGTTTGCAAGTATGGTACTAATAAGCAGAATTCCAAAAATAGGGCGCCCAATTATACATTAGAGCCCTGTTCCGTCTCGCTTAGCAAGGGATGGTCTTGCGTAGCTTGTATAGTGCATAGAGGGGTTGCACACTTGCACTCCAGCCTCTACAAAAACTTTTCGCAAGTTGCATCTTTACAGCACATACAAGGAAAGTGAGTTGATTTTGCCAAGAAAAGAAAGGCCTCCCAAGTTGAAATGAAGTGTAGCTTTTTGAGAGGGTAGGTTGTGCAATTGCAACGCAGGACTCTTGTGTGTTCAGCGTGATCAGAAAACAAGCTTATAGAGCATGAAAAAGTCTCTTCCTCCCAACCCCTTGTGTCGCTCGGTGGAATGGGGCTCTTAGCACAATGTTAAGAGGAATCTCACAGGATTCCCTTTGGTTTGTTTGGATGTAAAAGATAGCAAGATAGCAAAAGTCAACCATGTTATTTTTTAAAATAGTAGGTGGAATGAGTTGGATGTGTTCAGATAGCTATTCAAGTTGGTACTTAGAGCTAAACAATGTCAGATTCAGAGATTGAAAAACGTTAAGCTATGAGCATTTGCGTGTATTTGGATGTGATGCATATGCACATGTGTCCAAAGAACTTCGTCTCGTAAGTTAGATCCTAAGCCATGTGTATCAATGGGCTTCAAAGACCCTAAGGTTTAGTCCATTAAGACTTCCAAAATGCTAAGGTTCCAAAATTAAATCAAATACTCAATGGTCAAGCCTTGGGGAAAATTTGGATGTTTATGGGAAGACTCAAAAGTTTTCCCACATCCCTATCAAGAAGGGGGCGAGCCATATTTGTAGGGGATGAGAGAGAAACACACACACACACACACACACACACACACTCTTCCCAACTCCTTTTGCACAAAGGGCATAGTGGACACATGTCAACGTCCTAGCCCAATTGCCCCCAAGGTGCATTTAAATCCTATTGAATGGCCATAGAGGTGGACCAATGAGAATTAAGTTAGAGTAAATTTAGTTTAATTCATTAAAAAACCCTTGATAAAAGAACCAATAGAAATTAAGCTCTCTACAAGACTATTGGACAGTCTCCCAAGGGGTCTGGTGAGCTTTCAACAGCGCAATGGCTTGCTTGATTTCTATTGGCCAGAAGACTAAGAGGTCCAGTGAGAGTTTAAGTGCATTATTTAAATACCTAAAGCTCTCACAAAAGGGGAAAAGGGGGACACATGTCACAAGGCTATCACTTATGCTTCTTAATTGTCATTGGCTAAGCTTTGCAAGAGGGGTCGACCAAGAGAGAGGGGGCTGATTTTTAAAAGGCATTATCACACACACCCACACAATTTCATGTGTGAAGTAAAGAAGACTATCTCTTTCTCAAGCTTTAATGGAAAGCTCATAATCTACTCCAAGCTTGTAAGAAGGGAGGCCTACATCAACTCTTGGCTTTGTGATGCAAATCCAACCAAGAGCTAAGCTCCAATGCATGCTCATTTTCTCTACCATGCTAATTACTAAGCTATGCTAAGCTATTAAGAGTGATAATGTGAGGAGACATACTTCTTTCTCGTAAGAATATTCCTTTCTCTCGATCTACTCTCATACCCCGCTAGCTCTCACCATCTTCAAAGGTGTCTGTGAGGGAATTGATGTGTTTTCAAGTGTAAGCTTGATGTTTGAAGCTTCCATCTTCATTGCACCAAGTTATTGAAGGAACACAAAGTATTGTATTGTAAAATGTCTCCTTTGATGGGGGAAACCTATAATACAAAGCCTTTTGGAGGGTGGACCGGCTCCATGTAAATCCGGTCCTCAATTGTTGTCAATAGCTTAATTTCTATCTCTTTTTGAAGTATTGTTCATGCGTATCAAACTAGGTGTTATGCTTTTGTTGCTCTCTCCATCCAAGTACTCTTGCTATGCTCATTAGGAATCTAGTCTTAATGAAATGCTCACTATGTCTATGTTATTTTCCGCTACACACAAGTTACTAGACCATTAAATGTTACACCGGTATTAGAGCACAAGGTTTCTATTTTCTTGCTCAAGAAGAGAGGTCCTCAAGTTGACTATAAATGGTTCATACTATTAATTACAATTGAGTAAGTAGAATAGGGAATTTTCAGCCTTGCAATGCATCTGCTTTGTGCAGATAACGGGGCATCACCATCGAGAGCTATGGTCTTAATAGTGGAGTCGTACAGGTTTGCCTACGGCTAATAGTGGAGTCGTACGGGCTTGCCTATGGCTTAACTGGTTGGAAACACCTTCAAAGGAAGGCAAAACAACACAAAAAATGAGCATGATGATGGGGTGTGAATATCCAGGGTAGGGCAAAAAGGGTCCAAGCAAGAGCACTAGTAGAGGGAGTTTTTCCAAGTCCACTTTAAAGAGAAAGAATGGACATTGGCATCATCTCAAGAGGTAGAGAGAGACATTCTGAGTTCTAAATGGAGAGAGGGAGTGGCAAGTGCTACAGATTGTGATTTTTTTAAAAATGAGGGTGACTTCAAAAAATATTGGCAAAGCTTCATAACCCCTTTAAAGCCATCAATTTTCTATCCTTAATTTACCATCTTCACGTTAGGAAAACGATAGTTGTTTATTTTCATAATAAGACTCTTTTGTGAGAAGGTTTAGTTTGTGAGACCCTCAAAAAACAAGACATGTTGTTATTGTTATTTCTCTAGCAATATTCAGTACTTTATGTGCCCATAAGCATATTATTAAGCTTTGATGCATCAAGTTGCTAGATTGAGAGATTGAGATTATTAATATACTTATGTACCCATAAGTATATTATTAATCTTTGATGCATCAAGTTGCTAGATTGAGATATTAATGATGATTAGAAAGTGTGTGAGAGAGGCTATGTGCGTAAGAGGTGCAAAGAGAAGACTATGTGAGTGAATAAGTGCACTAACAGAAAAGTTTAGAGAGGCAAAGAGCTATAAAGAGGCAGAGAGTATTGCAAGTTATGACCACCGCCTCAATTTTCATCAGTTTTTTGGTGCCCCCATGCAAGATAGACATCGGCAAATATTATGTACGCAAGGGAACCTTCAACACCAAAAGATTCAAATGGAGCTAGCATGCTTCACTGGTGTGAAAGATGCAAAAAAGTGGCTTCAATTGTTCAAGAAACATCGTTTTGTGAAATACTAGTTAGACTCAAGCAAGGTAAAGCTTCAACTTTTCTCACTTCTTATGCAAGGTCAAGAAAAAATATGGTTTGAAGCGCTTGGGAATGAAGAGAAGAATAATTGGGAAAGATTAGAGCATTCCTTCGATGAAAAGCTTTTGCACACTTAGTCTATGGATGAGATTTAGGCAAAGCTTGTTGCTCTTCACCAAGACTTCAAAGAGGATTTTGATTCCTTTTAAGGTCAATTCAAGCATACATGGGTTGTGTTAGAGAGGTGTGCAGGAGTGAGAAGTAACACCAAATTCTTTATAATCCAAAGTTTTTATAGGTGCTTGCATTATTTTGTCCAAGGTGTAGGTGGAGAATTTTCAAGAGTTCAATGTTGTAGCCAAGTATGTTAGGTACAAGAGCCACAAGTACAAAATGAAGTGGGAGAAGCGTATCATAATCTTGGAGCTATAGGAGACAACATCCATTTGTTGTGACAATGGGTAAGCATAGTGTCTCTTTGGAGGTGCTATTAAGTGTGAGGTGTGCCAAGAATTTGTGGAAGAAGCATGCAAAAATCCAGACAACCTTGTTTTTAAAGTTGTAAATGAGGTTTCATCGTATAAAGACGTGCTTGTCAAACATGTGCAAGAAATTGTATGCAAAATTGTGGAGTTAGAGCAAGGGGTTGGGAAAGAAGAGCTGGTTTTTGAAGAGAAAGAAGAGAAGAGTGTGGTAGAGGTCATGAGTGTGAAATAATCTGATGGTGGTGTCAGTTCCCAAGGGTGGAGATTGTGTTTCCCTTCTAAGTATTTCGAATAAGTTACGGGTGAGGATATAGAAGTTGTTTTTTCTCTGCATGCAGGTCTTATGGGTTTATACCAAGCTTTTGAGTCTATTTATGGGCCTAAGTTTTCGGTTTATCAAGAGACTGGTCAGCCAACTGAGAGCTTTGTTATATGATGGTAAAGGATGGACCTAATGGCTGTGCTTCATGGTTTTTTCTCTGCATGTTTGCAATTCTTGACCTCACATTTTCCCTACCTCTTGGATGAATATGTGGGTGGGATGGAGTGTGCCTCTCATTTTATGTTGATCACATGTGAATAAAATTTGAGCCAAAGTTGCATATGTTTAGGAATAGAGAGTGACAGGGAGTAAAAATCAGTATACATGGAGTCATTAGCACATTATGGAACTAGGTCTACATTTAAAGTGCTCTTTCCTTTATGGTTGAGAGTGTTAACAGAGCTAACTTCCTTTGCATTTTCCTAGCATATAGTGATATGGTCAGATATGTTTTCTGACAATTTTGGAATATACTAAGTTTATATCTGGTGAAGAAGCTATGGAGCTATCCATTTGATCCACGGGAATTTCAATGATGAGTCATGCTTCAATGGTTTGTATAGGGTTTGAGCTTCGGTGTAGTGCATCTTGGAGCAGGTTTCTTTTGCTTGGTTTTTGTTTTCCAGTTGCTCCAATTTTTGAGCATACATTCTCAACAATTGGGGGTTGGGCAATGATGAAAGCCTCTTCCAACGAGAGTGTGTGAGAAAATGATGAGAGCCACATTTCTTTCACAATAGAATGAAACCTTGCGTGCCACCTACTAGGCTATGTGGCTAATCCCAATCACTTCTCTTACTTCTATATCACTAACCATTGTACACACTTTGTTAGCAGCAAGCTAACGCGGACACCATTTTTCGGAGTTCTCCTTGTAAAACAATTATTATTTTGATAAATCGGGAATATTGTAACTCCTATTTTCTTGGTAATCTTTGTAATTAATGAGTCGAGGCTACAAGCTTCCAGATTGTATGAGCCAGTCAATTCCTAGCTTTGGGAGAACTCCAGATTATTAGTTTTGACCACTCAAAAACCTTGGCTAAAGTATAAAAGCCAATTTTTGTAAGTTTTTTACAAGTGTTGTTCCCTCTTAGGACTTATATCAAGTTGAGAGCCCCAATTAGATCCACTACCAACATGGATCTTTGAACCGTGAATAGACATAGCACTGGTTTGATAAAAACTTGGAAAGCTTGGAAAACAAGCTCTGTAAAGGCTTGGAAAGCAAGTTTCGTAAAGGCATGAAAAGCTTGAAAGCTTGAAAAATAAGCTCTGTAAAGGCTTTATGCTTCTTGGCTTTGGGAGAGAAGGAGAGAGACAGAGACAGAGGGGAGGAGCTTACTTGAGAGAGAGCATGAGGGATTTAGAGTCTAAGTTGCTGTTGCAGCAACCTTTCCAGGAGAATGAATGAAAAAGCTGTGAAAAGATTGGCTACGGTGAAAGCGTGAGGCAAATCTGATCTGACCACGACGGATGAAGGCTTGAAGAAGAAGGTAAGGCCTCCTCCACCTGAATTGCTCCTGCTCTTGTGAAAGGATTGGCCATGGTGGAAGCCTGTGAAACGATTGGCTATGGCTAAAGCCCAAGGAAGCCTGTGGAGTTTGGCTATGGCGGATGAAAGTTTGATGACGAGGTGATCAAACCTCCTACGCACATGATCCCAGTTTCTGTGCGAAAAAAAACACAAGTGCTTTCCTTCGGATTAGTTTATATGCGAGACAATACTTATAAAACTAAGGCAAGTCCCCCTAATCAGTAGAAATGATAAAGTGAAAGTGTAGACTTACCAAAAATAATGAAAAAATTGAGCATGCACGTTCAACGAAGGAAATTGGGTGAATTGTGATTCGTTAGTACACTTGCAAGCCTCTTAATACAAAGAAAAAAATCAATATTAGTGGTGTTTAGAAGTTCACGGAAGCTGTCTCCTTCATTGTGCTAAAACTTTTGAAGTGATGTGTGACCATTTTTTAATGGAATTACTTAAATTTCACTAATTACACTAATGCATAGTGTTTCTTCTAATATTAAATTGGAACATGTTTACTTTCATTCATAATCTGTGTGGAATCTCAAGAAGATGCTACGATGTATACACGATCGAGCGGGTGAAACACTCTAGGGTAAGGGGGCCAGTTTAGAGGCACCCAAATATAATGCGTCAATCTCACGATCTGCCTATCAGATTTGAACGTGGAAGGGCTCAATAGGTAGCGCTGCACAACACAACACTACAAAGAAATCTCCGCTCGAATGGGACGGTGCACAGAGAGGAGGCAGCAAAATGGCGAAAACTGTGTAACTAAATATGGTGCCAGTAGGGGGACGGGTAACTTGGGGAGCTTGAATCTCCCTCCTCCGAGCTCAATTTTTTGCGTGGAGTAGCTCAATTTAATCGCCTTTTCATAAGCTTTCAGGAAAAATAATTTGGGATTGGTCGGGTTTGAAAGTCGGTAGTCGCGGCGCGATTTTCGGAATCAAGTGTATCAAAAATCGGCATGAATAAGAACACCAATGGGAGCCAAAAGAGGTAAAATGCAGCCACAACGTCTTGAACCCACGCCCTGGCCAATGAGAAGGCTTTATTTCAAATGAACTAGCCGTTTCAACTCCATTTTTTTGTGCTTCTTTTGGTCCCCAAACATATTAAAATTAGGGGTTCATGTGTCTTTTCTCTGGGGGCCGTACCACAACTGGCCCCTCTACCCTAGCGCAACTAGTCTGGGGGGAGTTTAGTGAAATGTTGTGGACAAGGCTTTGAGCCCATGATCTAATAGCGCACACAGTGCACACTCTATTTTTGTTTTTTTTTTTCTTACCTTGTTCACAATATCCATACATGCATGTGGGTTACAAACTTGCAAACATCTCCACATTTCTACAGCTCTCTCTCACACAGTCTCACTGTTTACCTACTTTGCTATCGAATTTGTCAATTCCACAACCATATGGCTAAAGCCCTTGGTAATTTCAGAGCTTGAAGAAACTGGTGAGGTACTGAAAGGCAAGGCAAGAGCGTATCTTAATGCTAGCACATTTCACCACGGTCCACCAGAATGTCAGCCTGTAAAACAAAGCCCAAAAAAATCTAAAATCAGAAACTGTTTTTGAAAGAATGACAGTTTTATGAAACCTATACCTGGTGTAGATGAATCGAAAGCATTACCAAGCATTTTGATGACATTGAATGCATACCCAGCCACATCCTGACCACATGCTCTTGCGGCTAGCAATATCCCCAAGATTGTACTTTCATGAGGCTTGCCTTTCTCTGCTGGCTCCATTTTCTAAGAGCATGATAGTGAAGCTGAGCTAGGTGGCAAGCTAGTACAAAATGAGGATACTGCCGATGCTCTGCAGCTGTGCAAAAAATAAACATCTCAATGGTTGCCACATTTTGAAGCTCTCCTTTGAGTGCACCAATGCACAGCTGTAAACATTAGGGGGAGAATGGGCTTTGGAAGGGCCCTTTATCTTGGCAGTCAAAGGAATTAACCGTTTTTGCTTAAGATACTAATGTATATGGTACCCAACGACTATATTTTTGAATTCAAAATTCAAATGAAAAGTGAATTTGAATTGGTATAGAAAAACTATATCATGTGATATATCTATGGAAAGCTCTTGGCATGTAGAGTCCAAATCTACATTCTCCGCAAAAAGGGCAAGGCCGGACTAGACAAGGGCAAGGCCAGGTTAGGCAGTGTGGAAAGGGAGTCCAACTAGGGCAAAGGGCTAGGAGCCATGCTATATAGTGGGAGGTGGACTCTAAGGCACTAGTTACCCTTGTCTCACATTGGTATCAAGAGCCATCTAATTTTAGGGAAGGTGTGGAGCACTTTTTGCATGTGCATGAGGGCAAGGCCGTGGAGCTCTCTCCTTGACAGTCCTCGACGAGACATCGTTCGATGGGAAACCCTGCTTGCGAGGAGAAGGGCCGAGATCCGGACCTGCGTCAAAACCCCTGCTCTTGGGCTTGCTGGATGCACGTGGGCCTGCTGGGCCTTTCACGTGCCTGTGTTGGGTGGTTTCAACGAACACCCAAGGTGGGCTGAGAGTTTCTTGCACCTCGCGTTGCCTGCGAAGAATCCATCGTCTATGCAGGCGTTTTTTTCACACAAAGTGGATGCCCAAACCCTTTGGGTTAGTGGCCAACCTAATTTTTTTGCAAGCAAGGGTGGGTAACCACAGCAGGGATCCCCCCTTTGGCCCCATGAATGCACGGGATTGTTTCCCAGGCACCGTATGCTCGGATCGTCATGATGGTGCAGAACTGCAAATAGTAGCTTTGAAATTTTCTGCCGACTGTGTGGAATCGACTTGGTGCTATTTAACAGGTAACTTTATGTCTCCTAAAGATCGAACTACCAACAACATTTGTGGCGGGTGTTTTCAAGAAATTTGGACTACCAACAAAATTGCCGGTCACTTCAAGCTTGGAGCACGAACGAAATTAGCAAGGCTAATTACTGGTGTCAACGGGATTCTTTATTGATCATTACCGGTTGCGGCGCATCCTACATCTATGGAACATCTTATCGACCTCATGTATTTTTCTTGCTATTCCTTCCGCTGCACTGTGTCGCCATGGATTCAAATATCAATATGAATTTTGATTTCGAGCATAATACGTCGGATCCTGCCCATGATGGATTGCGGCTGGATTCTGTCAAGGAGAGTGCCCGCAATGCTACGGGGGGTGATGACACTTATGAACTTCTTGATATTCAAGAATTTTGTGCACTTCAGACATGCATATCAGTCATGGAAGGAAATTTGCATCTTTAAATGAAAACGCCACTAAATTATCCACGTTAGTGATACGATTATTGCAATAGCAGTCCAAGGGTCCTGCTGACACGCACATGCATGAGCACATTGCTACACAGGGGCAAGGCCCTTCTAATCAGGGACAAGGTCCATCTACCGATGCTTTGCACACTCTCACTGCAAAAGAGGTGGATGAGTTGTTGAAAAACACCAAACCACTGACTTTTAAGGGCGAGGACCGAGATCGCAATAAGGATGCACTGAATATCTTTCTCAGCAAGTGGGATGGAATTCATGCCTTACGGCGTACCCCGGATGTAGTCAGAGCACTGCAAACAAGTTTAACTCTGGACGGCAAGGCCTACAAATGGTGGATGTCTCTCAAGGAGAAGAATATCATACCACAGAGTTGGGCAGCTTTTGAAAGTATGTTTCGCAAAGAATTCTTGCCTACAAATGAGGCAGATAGGAATTGGACGGCTTGGGACACGTGTTCCATGCACCAATACCCATCATTACTTGAATGTATATCTCACTATCGGGATGTTATCCTCAAGTTGGAAGGCCTAGACACCTTTCAACAAGTACGTGGGTTTATCCGTGGGCTGACGCCAGAGCTTAAGAAGCACGTCAAGACTCAAGACCCTAAAACACTTGATGAAGCCATAGTGAAAGCACATATTCAAGATGATCCAGATGAAAAGAAATCACATCATAATCATGTGCCTGCTAATATACATGGTAATACACGCACACAATATGGGCACAATAAAAGAAAATTTATAGTAGCCAATTCAAAAGCATCTAAAAAACCCAAGGGGTCCTCTCTCTCTCTCTTGAGGAGTTTGATAAAGCTAAGAAAGAGAAATTATGTTTTCAATGTTTAGGAAGCGGGCATGGCAAAAAGGATTGTCCCAAGGGAAAATCTGCTACTCATGGCAAGGAGAAAGTAGTGCATATGGTGCAACTGCTGCCTCTTGAGTCTTCCTCACGATTCTCTACAGTGGAAGTAACACACACCGAGGTGATGCATGAATGTTGTATCACAGCTTCCATGTGGCAATAGACCTTCGGACCACATGAGTTAGTATGTATGCACGGATCTCTGCAAGGGCACAAGGTACGCATCTTGGTAGATGACGGTGCTACTCACAATTTTATCAATTATGGATTGGTGAAAAAACTCAAATTCACTCAAACTCCAAGTACCCACCGCTACACGGTAGCAATGATGAACGGACATGATACCGAAATCTGGGATACTCAAGTCCGAGCCATCCCGTTGGAAGTACAAGGCTATTCCACATCCTTGGATTTTCAGGTTATGAAAATGGAGAGGGCAGAAGTGGTCCTTGGTAGGGAATGGTCGCATAGCCTAGGACCATCACTGAAGTGTAGCTATGAGCACAATAGCTTGATGTTCGAACCCCATGGCACACATGTTGTTGTTGTTAAGAGAGAAGGATTTACCTTCTTCACCATTGATATGTACAGCTGAGCTTATGCAGCTCGTTTCTGATAATGAAATAGATCAAGTTTTATTGTGTTACTCATTGTCTCATTTTCTCTCTAACATTGAATTTGTTGAACATTCCTCAACGCCGCATGCTTCCCTCTCATCTCTTGCATCAATGGCTACTTCCCAACAAGCAAAAGTTGCTAGTGAGTTAAAAAATTTATTAAAGGAATTTCACGATGTCTTTCCTAATGATTTGCCACCAGGATTACCACCGACGAAATCGGTGCAACATTGTATCGATGTGGTTGCAGGTATGTTAACCCCTCACGGCACACGGACGCCCTATGATCTATAAACGTTGTATTATTTAGAGTCAGGTACCGGGCTTGTCGGACCAATAGGAACAGGGTAAGGGTGATCGCCGATGACAGGCGCACTCTAACTGGAATATTCAAGGAGTTAGTTGGCTAAGTATGGGCGCCCAAGTGTGAATGGGGTGAGCTCATATAAAAGCCACTAAAACTAATTTTTACTCATTCTCTCATTGTGCAATAGAAGCTGCTCTTGCTCCATCTCCACCTTCTCCTTCACCATCTCCTTGTGTGTGTGTGTGTGTGTGTGTGTGTACGTGTGTGTGTGTGTGTGTGTGTGTGTGTGTGTGTGTGTGAGAGAGAGAGAGAGAGAGAGAGAGAGAGAGAGAGAGAGAGAGAGAGAGAGAGTGAGAGTGTGTGTGTGATCGAGCGTTGTGGCGGTACGACGGCGGCGAGGCGGTTGAGCGCGGCGTAGCGGCGTCTCCCTCTTCTTCGCGGCGCGGGAATCCTTCATTCGCAACTACGCAGGAAGGTGAGTGACACACCATTCTTCCTTGTGAGCTTGTCTGTTGTATGACTGTGTGCTAGGAGCCTTTGTGGCTCGCACACGGCGCGTAGCAAGTCCCTAGCCTTGACATTTTTGGTGCCGCTGCCGGGGATCTGCTGCGCGTGAAGCTCCAATGGCGACCTGTAAATTGTATTGAAGCTATTTTTTATGTAGGAAAGGCGCGGCTTAAGTTTGATTATTGTTGTTATGCAAAAACAGTAGAGAAAGACACAATGTTGTTGACTGCATTCAAGTTTTCTGTGTTCTGTTAAGCTCTGTTTTGCTAGTTCTATTAAGCTCAGATTTCAGCTTACACAGTTAGCATTTCTTGCGTTTTCTGCATTTTCCTGTTTGCACTGCACAGTTCTGTCAAGTTTCAATTTTCTGCATTTTCTGTGTTTTCTGGTTTGTGCACAGTTAGGCGCACAGTTAGTTAATTAAGCAGGTTAGTAATTAGGTGAACCACTGATTAGCAGGTCAGTAGGTAGGTGGGACAGTAAATAGTTAGGTGAGGTCAACGCGCACCAAAACGCGTACCAAATAATATCCAAAAAAATAAAATAAAATAAATAAATAATTTTTTTAAAAAAAATAAAAAAAAATAAAAAAAAATAAAAAAATAAAAACGTGAGCGAGGGGGAATTATAAAAATGGACGGGAAAAAATCGAAAATATTTAAGCGTGAGTGACTGGGGGGATCACTAAAATTTTGATCGGGATCGGAATCATTTCCCCACGCCCAAGCCCTCGTCCAAGCCCTTAGTCTTATGATATATACTAGACTCACTCTTATATATATACCCTACCCCCTCAAGAGGGAATGAGAGCATGTGGGGCAAGTCCTCCACTCTCCTCCCTTCTCTTCCCACTTGCACCCTTAGACTTGCTATTTGGAGCCTAGTTCCCCAGTTAGAAAAAGACTGTTTCGGGCTTTTCTGGAGCAAAATAGAACCAAACGGTGGGCTGTAAAGCACAGCGCGTCCCTCCTAGCGATACGCTCGTTTCGAGCTATCACACGGCCCATTCCACGACACGCTCTAAAAAATCTAGCAAAAAAACAAACAAAAAACACGCAAAAAACTAGTCACAAGGCCTCCTAGAGCAGCTTTTTGACACCTAAGGGTATCAAAAGTACATGCACTTACGCTCTGGACGGGTGCTAGAACACGAGCATATTGAGGGTGCCTCTGTTCATACGGACACCCATTACCCATCCACGATAGGCTCTAGACTCTCAGCGGGGACACAAGGTAGCACCACCCAAGACCCTAAAATAGCCGCTAGTGATTCCTCCTCCGACTCAGAAATCATGGAAGCATACCCTACCCAAAACACTGAGAGAGAAGGCCATGCACCTCCCGAAGCTCCACAGCCTAGTACTAGTATGTTTAGCCGTTTCATGGAAACATTAGGTAGAGCTACTCGCTCGGAACCTGATGCAAATGAAGCACACGAAGGGGGTGGGAAAGTGGACTCTCCTTTCACATCGCACGTGGACCCCACACCACCAAAGAGTGTCCATGTGGATATCCTGCCAACTTCTTACCAAGAAGGCCCTGTTGAGCTGCCTCCTTCAGAAGTTCCCTCTAGAGTACCGTTGGTGACAAGTAAAACCACGGGGAGCAACATTGCTTCTACCTCACAAGAAACCGTTAACACGTCGACTCTAGAAGGATTGTTCATTAATGATCATTGGACATACGACCTCCACACTGAGGTGTTGACGGATCTACACTCTGGCCACGCCTACCATGTAGGATGGATAGAGATTGTACAATCCACCTCTAGTGCCACGAGCATCGAAGATCGACAGAAAATGATTTGTAATGTTATCCATGGCATTATTCAATCAGAAAGGCAAAACCGAGGGGTAAATATACTCTCAACTGGCCCCATGAGATTTCTGGATACGAGCAAGGCTCAACAGCCTACTCTATCACAAATGGAGACTCCTCTAATGAGTCCCATGGACCCATCTTACGTCATTTCACCTGGGGTCTCTGTGCAATCTGAGCCTCCGAGCGATAACTTTAGCTTCCCTAACTTGGCTCAACCCTCTATTAAGGAAAACACAGTGCTCACTCCAGGGATAGGCCTGACAGAGAATGTACCGATGACATCTACGGTTAGCGCAGTGCCACTACCTAGTGTCGTAGTACCTAATATGGGGCCTCGACCGTATGTGCCTCTAGCCCCTTATGCACACATGGCCCCCACACCTCCAATTGTACCACTTGCTTATGCTCCTCGAGTGCCGCTCCCTAGCCCTTATCCGAGTGGACCTATGCCCGGTTATGTTCCATATCCTGGATCATCCACACATATGCCAAGACCGGTACCTGTCCCTCTCCCACATATGATTCCAAGAGTACCTCCACCGGCCCTGCCTCCTCACATAGGTGACTTGGCAGCGTTTGCTCAAACCACAGGTCGATCTATCGCAGAAAATATGCGTCATGCATCTGATAGAGAGCCTAGAAGTAAGGCAGTACAAATTGCCAAACTCACGCAAAAATTCAATGAGGACGAAGATGCTAGAAAACACATTGAAGTGTTTGAACAAGTATGTGATTCCTTAGGGGAACGCAACAAACTACATAAATGCAATGCGTTAAGCTTGACATTAAGTGGGAAGGCTGGAGATTGGTATAGAACCCTAAGGGTGGACGAGAAAACAATCTACCCTACCCTTCGAAGGTTGTTTCTAAAGGAGTACATACGAGAAGGTGTGCTTTGGGGTGTAGCATCTCAGCCACAGAAGGCCGAACGTAAGGAAGGAGAGTCAATAAGGGACTTCATTAGTCGTCTAAAGCACTTAAACTCTCGCTGCCCTGTAAATGAGCGCTTCAACAATAACCAACTGCTTGATCGATTCATTCGAGGGTTGAGGAATGAAGGAATCTATAATGGACTAGTGATTAGAGGTATCACAACATGGGAAGATGTCACTGCCAATGCAATCCAATTAGAGGACAACTTGATGATAGTAGGCATGAGGGTGTCTACTGACACGAGATCCACTAGCTCACAAGCCATTGAGTATGAACCCATGACTGCAAAACCCATTGCCAATGAGCCAAAGGTATTTGAGACATTCTTGACAGACCTCACCAAGGCAATCCAAGAGTCTCTTAAGGATAATCGACCCCCTCAAAATAGTCACATGTATCCAAGAAGGGAGCAACACTGGTGTTCCATTTGCTTAGGTCCACATAGCACTAGTGAGTGCCCTACGTTTAGAGTAAAATTTAATGGAACTTGCAACGCATGTGGTAGGTATGGTCACCGAGCTAAGGATTGTTTAATGATCAAACGTATGATGGAAAATAGACCACCTGTAGCTTGGACGGATGCACCTCGAGCTCCTGTATTGATGCCTGCTCCACCTGTTGAGCAACTACCGCAACACATGGTCCCTAGATCTCAAAATGTTGTACAAGCTACACCGCTACCACCTCCTGTGCTAGGACCACAGCCCCCACATCCAAGAGTCGCCCCTATGAACCAAGTGGGTTGCGAGCCATCTAATGCTTATGCAGATGGCTGTGAGGAGGAAATAGACACTAGTATTGCCTACAGACTTGATACATTGGAAGAGTGTCCTATATACTACATGGAAGATTGTTGGGGGCAAGTCAAGCCGGTTTATCAAGCTGCTGCTCTCGCATCCAGAGGTCAAAATATCAACACCCAGGCTAGGAGGCCACCTCTTCAATGCTACGAGTGTGGTGGACCACATCGGGCAGCGGAGTGCCCTATTAGGCTGCAAAAGAATGTTGCACAGATGCAAATGAATCAAGGGAGCACGTCTGCAATGCCAATACTCACATGTAATCGTTGTGGCATAGATCACTTGATTGCCCAATGCCCCTATAACCCAAATGCGCCTAAAATCACACCCCTAAATTTGGTCGAAATTGCTAGTGTGACATCGCCAATACCACCCGTCGCACCCGCTTATGCGATTACACGGTCCATGCTTCAAGGGCTAGGCCATATCCTCGAAGAGAGAGATACCGCGTCAGTTATCCAAGCAAAGAAAAAGAAGACACGAAGGAAGAGGTCGCAGAATACGGGAAATTCAAAACCAAGTTCCAAAACAAACATAGGAACAGGAGATGACCCCGTGTATATGAATGACCTCGAGGATGATTCAGATTCAATCGAGACAATGGAGACTAGAACCAATACCACAAAGGGAAAGACCGACAAAGAAAACCGTAACATGGAACCAAATGAAAACCGAATAAGAGAAAACTATAAAGAGCCTCTGAAAACACCACAAGTGTTTCCAAATCCAATCCAAGACCCCCAAGATAAACCGCAGGGGCAAAAAGGGAAGAATCGTAAAAAGAAGATTGGGATGTACCCAAACCCACTAGACGAGATTGAGCAGGTGAAACATCTAAGAGGTTTAGTGGAGGAGACTCAAAGGAAACTAGAACCAGAACCCATGCATGTCAAAATTCATGACACAGTGTTTCCCACGCAAGTTCATCCACCCCACATGAACCATAGACCGTTAGCCATATCTAGTATCATCCAAGAAGGGAGTGAGGACGGGACATCAGAAAGTGAGCATACACCTTCCTTGTTGGAAAGGATGTTTAACGAAGGAATACCTGATCCCATTGAGGAATATGAGATTCCATCCTCACCAGTTCCTAGTCAAGGACCTACACCCTGCAAAATGCCAATGAATGTTGCCAAACTAGTGGACTTCATGTCTTCTGAGGTCCGAACCACGATCATAGCAAAGCTGTATGGAGATCCTGAGTTATTCTTTGCACTTCGAGCATTCCTTAACGGAGAGCTACAAACGGGATTACCGCAGTTTGCGCAACCAAATAGGCCTGACTCGATTATGATTGATGAGGAAAATCATGTGCAATCACTTGACTTAGATGGACACGAGTCTGTGATCGAGGTACCCATTAACGAATTAGGGCAGTATTTTGAAGGCGACGAGTCTAATGCGACCCTACCCATCACTACCAAGGGATTAACTATAAAGGGAATTCTTGATGGTGGTGCGGAAGTTAGCATCGTTACAAAAGATTGTTGGGAATCCATGGGAAAACCCCGCCTCAGTGTTACTAACATTGTGGTAAAGATGGCAAATGGTACCATAGCCAAACCTATGGGGATGCTCAAGGATCTTAAGATCAAAGTTCTAGGACACAAGGTACGACATACGTTCATTGTAATGGATTTCTCTAAACGTCCTTAGAGTGGATTTGGTGACTGGTAAGGTACACCCCTTAAGGAGTAAAACCATTATTGATCATCGCTCTGACACCACAGTTCACTCGGCCCCACTACAATATTGTTACACTTGTAAGAAGGATATAGACATTGGCCAAGATTCTCCTTACATGGATGTGTTACCGGGTATGACGAAATCAGACAACGTAGACTGGGTACACCTAGCTGCAACCATAGATACCTGGGGAAATAGAGGAACCACTTGGGTCACACCAGAGGGGGAAGAGGTACCACAAATTGCACCTCTGAACATGATAAGTGCCATACATGCATCTTCTAAGGGCAAGGCAATTGTAGACCAATCTGACAGTGACACCGATAGCTCAATAGAAGACTTTGACCAACACGACTCAGACACGAACTCCCAGAGTGAAACGGATTCTGAATCTCATGAATTAGAGAGTGGAGAAAGTTCAGAGTCAAAACATTCGGAAGGACTGAGCACATCAACCGATGATAGCTCCTCCGAGAGTGAAGAGGACACCAACGAGGACTCCTTTAGTGAGCGAGATCTAAATGAAAATCAAAATCAGGTCTCAAATAAGAAAAAGAAAAACTTTAAGAGGCGTCGATATCGAGCCAATGTACGTGCTAGGATAAAAAAGAAGAGATCCTCAGCAGAATGGCTCAGTTATATAGGAGCATGTGATGCTCATCGAAAATTGGTAGACGATTGGGGTGAATATCTCCAAAATGTTATGTGGTGTAGACCGCGACCCCATGACATAGCCCAATTAGAGATCATAGACAAGCCAAAGTTGAGCCGCACTGCAAGGAGGCGTCAAAACCAAGAGTTAGCTTGACAACACAAGAAAGCAGAAATGGAAGCACAGACCAAAGCACAACCAGAATCCAAAGACTTGCATCCTGCACCAGAACATTTCAAATCTTACACCACAGGGGAAGCAAAGGTTGTGTACACAAAAGCCCAAAGAATACCTATCGATGGGAATAATGGAATCTATGATGGTCCGGCAATAGTTAAAGAAATAGAATTAGCCGACCCCGGTGAAGAATCAAAACCTGTTTTTATTGCCCAAGACTTCACAAAGTTGAAGAGGCGGTCCTCAAAGAGCTTCTCAAGGAATTCAAGGACGTATTCGCTTGGACATACCATGATATGAAAGGTGTTCCACCTTCTGTGGTCCAACATACAATCCCTATGATTAGCACTGCGAAGCCCGTACAACAAAGACCCTACCCGATGAATCCTAAGTACGCAAAGATCATTCAAGAAGAACTAGAAAAGCTTATCAAATGTGGGTTCATATATCCTATTGAACACTCTGCATGGGTGTCTCCAATAGTTATCGTGCCAAAAAAGAATGGGAAACTCAGGGTGTGCGTGGACCTCAAAAAAGTTAATGCAGCTACTAGAAGAGACCATTACCCCCTACCATATTCCGAACATGTACTCGAAAGAGTTGCAGTCAAGGAAGCTTATAGCTTTCTAGATGCGTACTTAGGCTACAACCAAATCACGATAGCGCTAGAGGACCAAGCTAAAACTGCCTTCATCACAGAATTTGGCGTGTTTGCATTTCGTGTGATGGCTTTTGGCTTAACAAATGCCCCTGCTACATTCCAACGATTAATAAACACTGCTTTTAAAGAATATTTGAGAGAGTTTTGTGAAGCTTTCTTAGACGACTTTTGTGTTTACTCTTCTTGGAAAGAACATCTATCATGTTTGCGGAAGGTGTTTGAAAAGTGTAGGTTATATCGTATCTCATTGAACCCATTCAAATGCCAATTTTGGGTCAAGCATGGAGTTATTTTAGGGCATATAGTATCTAAGAATGGTATCTCAACCGATGAGAACAAAATTAAAGTGATTTTAGAGTTACCACCACCAACCAGTTACAAGGGAGTTCAAAGGTTCATGGGACACGTGGGTTATTATCGACGGTTTATTTTATTTTTCGCTGAGATAGCACGTCCTTTGTACAAGCTTCTCATTGAATTTAAATGGACTGAAGAGTGTGACCAGGCCTATGAACAATTGAAGAAAACACTAGCAAGTGCTCCGATTTTAAGGACACCTAACTGGGATGTCATTTTCCATGTGCATATTGATGCATCAAACTTTGCTATTGGGTGTGTTCTCACTCAACCAGGAGAACATAAATTGGACTATCCCATTAGCTTTGCAAGCCGTCAATTGAACGATGCTGAAAGGAACTACACCACTATAGAGCGAGAAGGTTTAGCAATGGTTTATGCAGTAAAGAAATTTCTCTACTACCTTCTGGCAAACAAGTTTGTATTTTATGTGGATCATCAAGCGTTGCTGTATCTGGTAAACAAGCCATGCTCCACAGGAAGAATCACACGATGGTTGTTAATTCTTCTGGAGTTTGATTTCACGATTGTAGTGAGACCCGGTAAAAGGCACGTCATGGCTGATCATTTGTCTCGCATACCCAATGGTGAAGCCCCTACAGGAGTTGATGATGAATTACCCGATACTTCCCTATTCATAGTTGAGACTATGCCTGAATGGAGTGAGAACATTGTTAACTTCTTAGTTAATGGTTTTCCACCCAAGGAACTTCGTAAGGATATCGCTCGAAGGCTAGTAAAAGAATGTGAACCCTATTGTTTGATTGCCGGAACTTTGTATAGACTAGGCAAGGACGATATTCTTAGGCGTTGTGCCCGCGAGGATGAATATTTGTATATCTTGCAAGAAGCACATATGGGCATAGCAGGAGGACATTTTTCAGGAGACCTGACTGCTAGAAAGGTGCTGCAATCAGGCTATTGGTGGCCAACTTTATTTAAGGATGCATCACTTTTTACAAAAGGGTGTGATGAGTGCCAACGTTACAAGACCACACAGCGCAAAGACAGAATGCCCTTACATCCTATTAAAGTAACCCAACCATTTGAAAAATGGGGCTTAGACTTTGTAGGTCCAATTAGTCCCGCAGCTCGCAACACTCAATCTCGATATATTCTAGTTGCTACGGACTATGTAACAAAGTGGGATGAAGCTATGGCTTCACAAAAAGCTGACACGAGGACAACAGCTAAGTTTCTTTTTGAGAACATTATCACAAGATTTGGTTGCCCTTTTGAAATTGTTAGTGATAATGGTACCCATTTTATAAATGAGGTAATAAGAGAGCTTACCACGACCTTTATGATATCCCACCATAAGTCTACACCTTATTACCCGCAAGCTAATGGACAAGCCGAGAGCACCAACAAGACTCTAATCTCTATTTTAACCAAGACGGTAGAAGCTCATCGCACTGATTGGGATTTGAAGTTGACATCTGCTATATGGGCTTATCGTACTACTTATAAAGTGGCTATTAATTGTACGCCATTCAAAATGGTATACGGCCAAGAAGCGGTTATGCCTTGGGAGTTTGTCATTCCTAGTCTTAGGGTAGCTTCGCAAGAAGGATGGAATGGTAACCCCTTAACCGAGCGTTTGTATATCTTAGAAAAACTAGACGAAGAGAGACAGTTGGCTGTGCAAAATGCTCTTGTGGAAAAGGATAGGAGAAAGAAGTGGTTTGATCTCCATGTGAAGGACAAGGACATCAAAGTTGGTGATAAAGTCCTTATGTATGGAGTACGTAAAGAGAAGAAAAAGTTGAAATATGCTGGTAAAGGACCATATAGAGTATGTGAAATTACCCCACAAGGTACCCTTCGTGTGGAAACTCTTGATGGAGTTGAAACCATTGGATTCCTCAATGGGAGTAAATTCAAAAGATATTATGATCCTTTAAGCCAAGAAGAACTACGGGCCATTCATCAAAAGAAGGCCGCCAAAGCACAAACCGAGTTAAACAAGATACAAGCTCAAGCTGAGGCTAAGGAGCGACAACAACGTATAAGATGAAAACGAGAGGCTAACCTTGGAGTCACAAATGCATTCCACGTGGAAATCGAAGAGGATTGGTTGGACTCTGACACACCTCTACGATACCCTATTGAGTTAAATAGTGCCTATGGAAAAGTGCTATATAACGCCTTATTGGACACGGGTGCTAAATATAATCTGCTATCCTATGGGGTGTGGTGTCAGTTAGGGAAGCCACCTCTATCTGAGAGTATTATCCAAGTCAAGGGTGTCAACAAGAAAAAAACTACGGTTTTTGAAATTTGGCACACTTCTGTCAGTTATGACAATGGAATTGTACCTCAAGACTTTTTGGTCATGCCTACTGGAACTATGGAGGGTAATATAAACCTAGGACGCACGTGGATGATAACCACCAAATGCACTATTGATTGGGGGACTGGGGGTGTCACAACGCAAAAACCAACTCTTATCCCTACCACTCAAGCCATAGTCCCTGAGATATTGCCTAAGGAAATAAAACCCAAGACATTGCATGTCCAGGAGGTTGAACCATACGTCCCCATAGCCCAACTCTCTAGATCTTCAACTGATGTAGTTGAAAGAAAGCTTGAGACACACAAGAACCATCCTAATATAACAAAGAAAGCATACAAGTGGGTCCCTAAAGCTTCTTTAGTAACCATGGCTGATGCTAAAAAACGGAAGCCTCGTAAGAAACGTCCCACTCGCTCCAAGAAATGTAAGAAAATGTGGCGCTGGATTCCTAAACGACTATTAAAAGCCCAAGGATACTATGATGGAAATGAGCAAATTTGGGTACCTAAACATAAGATGTGTCCTTCCCTATCGACAACAAACCCATATGAGTCAAACAGTGTAACGCTAAAGCCAATGGAAGACCGTGGGAAGGGAAAGATCACAGAATGCTACACACCTAGTTCAGAAATAGTTTGGGCTCCAAGGCAAACCCAATTTATTCCACGTAGCTCAGGAAGGGGGGAGTTCCATGAAGCTTCTAGCTCCTCATGTAATACATCCATAGAGGTAAAAGCTTCTACACAGCCTCCATCTATAGTAATGGACCTCAATGAAGCTACAAAAGAATCCACACCTCCCAGTGTTCAAGAATCACCTGATGAACCACTTCAAGTTCGTTCCTGGGAGAGTACCTTACCACCCTTGCAACTTGACGAGGCACCTAGGGTAATAGAAAACTACTGGCAAAAATCCTCACCTATTACCAACTGGAACAATTGGTTTCAAAGGGTGACAAGCTCATTTCAAACGGTATGATCTACCCAAGGAAGGGGGGAGTGTTTGTGGACATCCATCATTCACTTGCTTCCCTCTCAACCTTTCTCCCTGACCTCTTAATCTCCGATCTTAGGGAATGTATATATAAAGCCTTATACTCACAAAAACAAGATAAAAAAGTAAAAGAGCAAGAGCCATCACACAAATCATAAAAACAAATTATGCACAAGAACACGACCCTTGTAACTCTAACCATCATCTATTTGCGTGTACAGATATGGCTAGTACGCTAGAGTCATCCACTCCTGCCTTGGGTGAGAGGTACCCTCGTTACTTTTCACAAATATTTCACATGGTCTTTCCAGTGCTTGCATGTGAATGGGATTTGATAGGTACGCTAGCATGTGAGAGGAATTTTGAGGAGTTAGAATGGCTGATACATCTCTTGACCACGTCTGATCCATACTTAGTAGAGAGCGTTTCTCCCATTGCACAAGCCTACCCTTTTGACCAAGATGACTATAGGCGTCTAGTGACCTTCTTAGTAAACATGGGCACCTATGATGAAGAAGAAAATTTATATGACTACACGGATGGCACATATGGTCTCATGGATGATGACTTTGTTTATCTCGACCACGAGGATAGGGGTTTAGCCTTAGGGTTTCCCCCCAACCTCTACAATATCCTATTCCCTTGACTCTTTAGGGAGAGTGCAAATAATTAGGTTAGGGTTCCTTATGTTTTTTGTTGTGTTCAATAAGTGTTGGTACCTTTTCCCACTAATGTGCCTTCTGGAGGTATTCCTTTTGTTTCCTAGTGTGTACAGGAGCGTGTTACTATTGATAGGATTTGGACCTTCATGGAATCTTTCTCTCGTTCACACTTCAAATCAAGCGCGACCATCAACACAAACAGGTGTTTTATGTCCATTAGCATTGCCCTTATCTTTTTGCATCCATGTTTGTCTGCTTTGATTGTGATTGGTAGCATAATATTCAGCGCATTTGCTTAGTATCAAACATTTAATTCAATGTAATGTTTTGTCATAATCACTTGTCTAGGTTTAAAAATCAAGGAGTCCGACTAAGCTAGTTTGACCAAGCTAGGTATTAGAAATCTTCTCTTAATACCATGGGGAATGCCTTCCTAATAAGCAATGGTTACTTAGGTTCTTAATCCGATTTAGGCAGCATTGTGTGAAATGTACTAGGGCTTTCTAGTGGGCTTAACCCTATTGACCTTTAGCTTAAGTATTATAAAGGGAGTTTACTAATGTGATGAGCTTGGGGAGGGTAACAGTGTTATATGACCCCCCAAAGTTACAAAATTAAAATGCTGAAAATGAACAAACAAAAAATCAAAGTGCCACAATGTAAAATTTTAAGCTGGAAGAGAAATCCCTGCTTAAATTGATACTTCACTCACATGTATCGCCTATGGTACTAGAGCCCTAGAGGTTCCCAGTGTGGGCGCTTTTCCTTGAAAAGCAAAAAACCCAAGGCATACAAAATAAGCACACACATCAAAATTGAATCAATGTGAAAATACTTTGGGGGGTCAAAGAAAAGGTAATCAGTCAGGCGATGATTTCATGAGAAATTCCTTTTATCGTAGCTTAACTACAAGGTCTTCTAGGTATAGCCTCTAGTCAGCCCTCGAACATCAAATACGTGGCTCTCGCGATTAAACAACATAATTGACCAGAAAAAATTGAGAAGTTACCCATGATATTAATAGTCGAGCTCTAGTGCCTTTTGACCGTTAAATTAGCGACCCCGGACTTGTTTAATTTTTTACCTTTACATCTATTTATGCATTTGATTATATTGCAATTTAATGTTTATTACTGACAAATTGTCTAAAATTCTGTTACCAATCAATTTGTCTGTCTATTGCATATGATTTTTAATTGTATATGAGAATGCAATTACTGTGGCAATGTTGTTTGATTTTGCAGTGATTGAAGAAGACTACGCACATCCATGTCAACTGCTCTCCCATCTCGACGAACGAGCTTCAACTGGATAGCTTCCGAGGACGGAATCTACATCAGGAAGGGGGGCATGTTAACCCTCACGGCACACGGACACCCTATGATCTATAAACGTTGTATTATTTAGAGTCAGGTACCGGGCTTGTCGGACCAATAGGAACAGGGTAAGGGTGATCGCCGATGACAGGCGCACTCTAACTGGAATATTCAAGGAGTTAGTTGGCTAAGTATGGGCGCCCAAGTGTGAATGGGGTGAGCTCATATAAAAGCCACTAAAACTAATTTTTACTCATTTTCTCATTGTGCAATAGAAGCTGCTCTTGCTCCATCTCCACCTTCTCCTTCACCATCTCCTTGTGTGTGTGTGTGTGTGTGTGTGTGTGTGTGTGTGTGTGTGTGAGAGAGAGAGAGAGAGAGAGAGAGAGAGAGAGAGAGAGAGAGAGAGAGAGAGAGAGAGAGAGAGAGAGAGAGTGATCGAGCATTGCGGCGGCGAGGCGGTTGAGCACGGCGTAGCGGCGTCTCTCTCTTCTTCGCGGCGCGGGAATCCTTCATTCGCAGCTACGCAGGAAGGTGAGTGACACACCATTCTTCCTTGTGAGCTTGTCTGTTGTATGACTGTGTGCTAGGAGCCTTTGTGGCTCGCACATGGTGCGTAGCAAGTCCCTAGCCTTGACAAGGTAGTAAACCTATTAGTAGACCGTCCTACCGCATGAATTACTCTGAAGCTGCTGAGGTGGAACATCTTCACCATGGGCTTCTCCTATCCTATCAGTGAAGAAAAAAGACGACAGTATGTGCATGTGCTATAAGACCTAGGGTAACTGAACATAGGATCCTCCTCCCTACCGCCCCTTATATAGGCTAGCTCCTAGCACTTGCCCTAAGTGGATCCCCAGTCCGCACTGGTCCATTCCAGGCCCTTGGCCTAGGTCCCTGACCCCCTAGGTTGGGCCTTGCTCTGTAGGACCCTTGTCTTGACATTACTCCCCCCTTAAGGAAGAGTTTTTGTCCTCGAAAACACAAGTAGTAATATCTCTTCTTAAGAATACTGATGTTTTCCTTATTGACGTCCCATAAGTGAGCCAATTGTCTGTATGACCGATAATTGGTGCAGTGAGGAGGTTCAATGAAACCAAGAGCAACATCTTGATTTTCAACATTATTGTCCGTTTGCAACCCTTGGGTCTAAATGGTAACTCCATTTATGACTCACTTGAGTGCTGTAAAGGAGTAACCACTCTAAGAATCGTCCAAAGGAATAACCAGTTTTCAGATCTTTTGAAGGTACTCGAATAATGCAAGGAAACCTTGGCGTAACTTTCCATGCAGTTGTGAGCCAGATTTCCTACTCGCCTAAGTATCTTGAAAAGTCCGTAGATAGGGAATGTCCTCGTGTTAGAATTCCGAATAGTTTGTAACACAAAGAACTACATGTTCATCCCTAATGAAGGTTACTTGCCCACATACTTTGTCATCACACCTGGTAAGTCCTTGACGTATGAAAGTATTGACACAATATCCAACCCCACCACAAGAGGTGTTCAAAGTCGAAAATCGTACTTAAGCAAATTCTAGAATAGGGAGAAAATCATCTATTCAGAAATGCGTTGTGCTAACGTATGCTCTTAGCAGATCATTTAGCACAAGATTACTCTTTGTAATATGCCTATCTCCTTGGATAACTGACAGTACTGAGGTGTGTTTTCCTCACGGTTTACAGACAGTCGTCCCAGATGACTGGTAAACGGGGAATCACAGTAGTGTTTAACATTGGTGAGGAATCAACAATGTCCGAAATAACCATAGTGGTTAACTTGAAAAAATCCACAAACGCCCAAACCGAGCCATGACCTCTATTGGTGATTAGTAGACCCAAAAGTAATCTCATAGAGAGTGCACATAGAGTGCAAAATGCTTTGTAAGCAACAACCTGAGGAATATGCATGCCGTTCCAAATCAGCCTTTGCTAAACACTAGGGCCCATAACACCTAGTGTGCATGCAGTTAGCACACAATAAAAGGAATGTAAATAGTTCTGAAAAGAAACTAAATACTTTTAGTTGCAATCTTTTGCAAGCCTTGCTGAAACGTCTGAATCACAATAGAAGGTGAAACATTGATCACTTCTAGATACAGACAATGAAACTTTTTCATTAACAACTTATAGCCTTGCTATATGTATAAACAACTATCTGTAATGTTGTTTAGTAGTACTTGTAACTTAACAAGTCATTCTTAGTATCCAACAATTTTTGGCCACGAAATTGCTCTTGATACGTCGTGCTAAAAATGGTCTAGAAAACAGATGTGACCAGCACCTAGGGACTTTGTCGTGACACATGATTGAAATAATGGCACAAGTGTCAGTCCAGAGACTCATATTATGCACATGTGGAATATGTCTCATGTAAGGATATGTAAAAAAGAACATCCTTCAAGTGCAAGATGTACTTGTGTGTGGAGGTAACTGCAAACACTCTACGACGGGAGTGAGAGGGACCCTCATTATCTTGCTCCACACTGGCTGAACCGAACTCCTTGAGTTCCTAGACCATGTTGTATCCCATGTGACAACATGTGCCAAATTGAACCCTACAAGTAGGTTCGTAACAACATAAGACAGAAAGATAGATGGGACACTTTGCCCAAAATACTTTGTGCTAACATGCCCTTGGCATGGCTCTGTAGCATTCAAGCGTACTTAGACGTCTTGAAAAATCAAGCAAAGCATACTAAAAATGGAATAACACCAAATCAATAGATGCGTACCTGGAGATTTGAACGTAATGTACACTTACCTGTATTCAAATGGAGAGGAGCACGTCCCCTACTTGAAAAAAAAAAAAAAACAACATTGCACTGGGAACCCTGGGTGTTACCAAGACCTTGGATTAGAATCTACGTAGTCAAACCCCTTGGTAAGACTCTTTGTAGAAACTGTGTAACTAACAGATAACGATAACCAACATAGTCAACCGTGTACAAAATGATTGGAATCATCTTGAAAAGTGTGTTCGTCTGCTACCGCGTGGTAGGTTGTGGAATTCTTTCCTTGAAAGTATAACTGGGATAGATCAACTGTGATCCTCAATGCATATCAAACTGTGATCCTTAATGCCTATGGGGTGATGTAGCAGTCACCTGCCGGGTGCTACCCCAAAACAGTATGCCCATAGATACTCCGTAGTGCTACAGAGAGAGCAGGAGACCCACACAAGTGAACTACCGATCTCTTATGGACAGCCATGCTGTCACAAATGAGTGCTGCATCTATACTCCATGGTAGAGATCAGCTGGTGTAAACTTAAGATTATCAAAAACTCACTTGAGTGTTGCACTGAAAACATGTAGTGTAAAAATGGCACCCTAAACATCCATAATGACAAGACACTTGCTTGTCAATGAACGTCCATGGGTACTTGACTAGGTAGAGCTGGTCGATCTTGAGAACAATCATCCAAGGAATACCAACAAGTGGATCTTTCCCTAGATTTAACAATGGCTCTTAGACAGCGTGTGTGGCTCATAGCCGTCATGGCAATTAGTGTTCAATTGTTGAACCGATGAAGACTAATGTGGATGGCATCTTGACCAATTACTAGCTAAGAGTTAGAGCATCTTGGCTCAGGAAAACTCACTAGTGAAACATGTAGCAAAAGCTTCTTAGAAAGTATGCAGTATTCTGCGAGAGAAATAAGAAAGAGAGAGAAGAAGAGCATGCTGGGTTGAGGAACTTTCCTGAAGTGATGAGCTTGTATAAGTATTGCCCAATCTGTGTCCTCTGATGCATCTTATGCCGGACTTGCTGCTTACCCTATAAGCATGCTCTGCCTGTATAACACTCTCATCGAGAGAGGTAACAAAAAACACAATCCATAGCTTGACCCACTTACCATGTATGTGGTCGTGACTTTACAAAAATGACTTAATATGGCACTTTGCATGTGAAATAAGTCCTAGATTTAGGTTCCATGTAGTGGTATTATGTGTTCATAGCACCCGAAAATTTAAAAATTCCAGAACTTAGTTTGCCCGTGACAGAGTGTCTGGTGTCATAGCGGAAGCATAATCTCTGAAGCGGTTGAATTCATGCCACCTGGTTAGCATGCCTTGCATACATATTTTTTACACAAATTTTTTCAAACTTGTGAGCCACTGCCTGTGATTCCAAGTCATTGGGCAGTACCTTGGCACCAGAGAAGCCGTGCTACATGTAAAATTGTCAAAGAACTGTGCCTTGCACAAAAGTATTGATTTCCAATGTAAATGTATGAACATGGAAAAATAAACAGTATTGAACGTGGTCTAACCTGGTTGTCATGCTGTAACCAGTTGTCTTGAGATGTGGGAAGAAAAACTTGCTCAAATGTAGATCTTCATCTCCGTTGCACAAGAGAAAGTTGGCATGAAATATCCAGGCATATGGAGAAACTCCCCAAAGGCGTGTGCTCATAGCATACCCCAAACGAAAAAAATCTCAATCCACGAGTCATAAATTGAAGCCTTGCTTCACATCAATATGTTTGTGCTGAGAGCCAACGGATGTGGCGACAGCTATCATGACAAAAAGAATCGATCGTGTCGAGCAGTTGCAATTGAAATTAACCAGTTTTATGTGGTAAGTATCCTTTGTCAGCTTGAAGACACAGTAAGAAGGAGTCAGCCATGTCGAACAATGTGCCCCCTTTATCAAGTCAAGCAATAGAACGTGTCAATCTTCTTGAGATTCCAAAATAGTGCCAATTTGCTATGCTTTTGCAGCAAAATGAAACCGCTGGGATGTTGTGTTGTGGAGCAAGGCGGTTGGTACTCCAGCCATGCTTGAGTCCATTCTTTAGACCAATCAAATTTCTGGTGCTTACAATAATTTTCACAAGCCTTGCTTGTGCTTTGTGTGCCTCGGTAATACAACTGCTGACAAATCTTGCCGACCCGAAACTCGAATGCATGATCCCGATTTGCAACGGAATTGAGAGCTTGTGTGTTCCTTGAACAACTCGAGGCTTGCAACCGTATTGAAATGTCAAAACTGCTTGCATCAAGATCATTCCCCTTGGGAAATCTCGTGCATGCAGCCCAGAGGACCGTCTTCATGGGGTAGGCGAAGGCCTTGCTCAAAGCCGATGTGTCGCAGGCCGTTTCCATGGTGGGATGGGCCCCTTGGGTGGCCCTTTGGGCACCCTAGGGCGTCCAAAAGTTTTTTTTAAAAAAAATATAACGTGTGGATTCCTCACCTCACAGCGATGGCGGCCGTCATCTGCGCAGAAGAAGAACATACCATGGCGTGCCGTACAGGCCGAACCAGGGGGCGACCTTGTGTCGAAAAAGACTCCATGGGGTATGGTGAACAGAATGAGGTAGAGAACTCCTGATTTGGTGATGGTTGCAGCCACCCCATTCCTCGACTAAGCCCCCCTTCCCGCGAGCTTTCATGTCGACCTTGCTCGGCTCTACAGGGGCCGTTTCCTGCGGCGGCCAGGAGAGACAAAGAGACAAAGAGAGGAAGAGACCTTGCAACCACGACCCTACCTTGACATGCACGGCCATGCAACCACGTCCCCTCCATATCTCGCTCTTCCCTCAGCTCTGATACCAATATAAGACCTAGGGTAACTGAACATAGGATCCTCTTCCCTACCGCCCGTTATATAGGCTAGCTCCTAGCACTTGCCCTAAGTGGATCCCCAGTCCGCACTGGTCCAGTCCAGGCCCTTGGCCTAGGTCCCTGACCCCCTAGGTTGGGGCTTGCCCCATAGGACCCTTGTCTTGACATGTGCGTAAACTATCGTGGCTTAAGTATGGTTACTGTTAAGAATAAGTACCCATTGCCATGCATGGATGAGTTGTTCGACAAACTCACTCATGCTCATATTTTTTACAAAAATAGACTTGCAGTCAGGTTATCACCAAGTCCGTATTCAACTTGCTGATATACCCAAAACCGCATTCCGAACAAGGTTTGAATACTACGAGTTTTTGGTTATGCCTTTTGGGTTAACCAATGCGCCCGCAACATCCATGACACTTATGGATAGTGTCTTGAAGCCGTACTTGGGTAAATTTGTCATCGTTTTTCTTGATGACATTCTAGTCTACAGTGCTTGTGAAAAAGAACACTTACAACATCTGAGGTAGGTGTTCGAATTGTTACGAACAAATCAATTATATGCCAAGGAATCTAAGTGTGATTTTTTGAAAGAAGAAATTCACTATCTTGGGCATGTTATTTCAGCTAATGGGCTACATATGGATCAATCCAAAGTGGATACAATCCGGCAGTGGCCTTCTCCTAAAAATATGGAAGAGTTACAGATTTTTAAAGGATTTGCAGGTTTTTACCAAAGGTTCATTAAAAACTATGCTAATATTGATGTTCCTATGACGGACCAACTGAAAGGCAAAGGCAAACCTTTTCACTCAAGGATGCATTAGCTACAACTCCAATACTAGCTATTGTAGATCCTTTGAAACCATTCGTTTTGGAAATGGATGCCAACGACCGTGCTATTGGAGCAGTCGTGTTACAAGACGGGCAGCCAATTGCATGTGAAAGCAAGAAGCTTGATGCAGCACATCAGAGCTACTCTACTTATGAATGCGAACTCTATGCAATAGTGTCTGTCTTAAAAACATGGCAACATTATTTGTATGGTGCTCAGTTTGAGATTGTGTTTGACCATGAAAGCATCAAATGGTTTACACAATAAACGGATTTAAAGGGTCAGAAAGCCAGGTGGGCTGAGATCCTTCAGGAATATGACGCCAAGCTCCGGTATCGTAAAGGACGATACAATGTGGTGGCTGATGCTCTAAGTCGTATGCCAGAGATCAATTCTCTCTTGTTCACGGAACTTTGTAGTGGATTTTTGGATTCTCTAAAGGGCAAATATGAGCATTATGACGCATATTCCAAAGTGTGGAGCCATGTACAAATGAGGGATCCTTCTCACTCTGTTAGAAGTTGGACACACCCCACGGCAACTAACTACTCGGAAGATTATTATTTTTGTAATTATTCATTCATTGAGGAAAACCTGATTTTTCACCTTGTAAATATTGGGACTTACAGAAGTTTCCAGATTGTATCCCAGTTTTTATAGTTAGATTGAGTAGATGGTTGATTTTGGAACTTTAGGGTTTGAGAATTGTAAGGTATATATACCACTTTTTGACCTTAATGAAAAACCTTTTGTCATTTTTAAAACAAGTTTTGAAGTCTGTGAGTGAGCGTACTGTGTACGAGAGAGAGTGTGAGCTTCATCTTGACGCTACGTGTGCTCTGGTAATCGAGTGCGGAGAAGTGCAGTGTGTTGCCCCCGACGAGAGCTATGCGCCGATACCTACATTGCGCGCGTACGGTCCGATTTTGCGAGCTCCTTCTACGAGCTTCATCCGGTGTTTGGGTGAGCATACGTTGTCCGATTTTGCATTGCAGCATATCCACGTGTTCACATTGAGTAGAACTACACATTAGGCACTTTAGATTTTGAAAACGAAGACCTTCAGATTTCGGCCAAACATCCTACGTGATTTTGCACCGGGTGTTTTGGGTTGGGATTTTGGTTTAATAGACCTTAGGGAGAGCGACCTATTGGTGTTAGTAGGGTCTCCTTCAAGTTATATGGTGTTTCGAGATTGTTTGATGGGTGTTCGGTTCTAAAAAGCATTGTAGGAAGTTTCCTCTTATGCACTCTTGAAGGCTGTGACTTAGACAATTGGTAGAGACCTCTGTAGGAATTAGTTAGGAGTCGGTCGAGTGTAGGTTGACACCTTATGCTTGCTTCCACGCGCCTGCGAGTCGAGCTTCGTCCTTAGCTGACATTATATGTTAGGTGAGTTCTGTTGTGCTGACCATATCTTGACAGGATAAGGCCAGATAAACTGAAATTTCCAGACATCCTACCCAAATTGTGCCAAAACATTATTTTAAGACCAAAACCATAAGATGGATACATGAGCATGTCTTGCATGATATATTGAGTGACTGAAAGGGGTTTCACCTCATTTGGGTGAGAAAATTGGGTTCAAAGCGGACTTTAGCACTTTTGACTGAAAAAGGCAAGAACAACTAAAATTTGGGACTTTTGAAATCCAAACCAAAATCTAAGCATACCATTGGATTATTGACATCAAGAGGAAGCTGTGGGACAAGTCTGGGGTCAAATAGGCCAAAAAGACATCCTACGCGTAGGATGTCTTCTGTGTGATTTTGGACTCCAAACCAGATTTTGAGTATACCAAAGTGATCAGCAACTCAAGGGGAGCCTGTGCTTTGAGTTTGAAGCCATTCTGATGAAAAAGACATCCTACGCGTAGGATGTCTAAAGCAAGAAATTGAAGCGAGACTTTGACAATGAGCATAGCAAGGTGTTGTATAGCCTAAGGCAAGCCTCCTAGTCAATTTTGGTCCAAATTGGAGTTGATTAGACTGATCAAGATCAGCAACAGGTTGTCGGAACAGATTTCTGACTCATTGACTAGCTTATAGGTGTCCAAATCAAAAAGTAAAAACAGCTGTAGACTCAGCACATCAAGGGAAAGCAATAGTGCAAAAATCCAGGCAAAACAAAGCAGGAGACATCCTACGCGTAGGATATCTATTGGGGCCTACTGAAGAGAAAATTTGACTAGGCTTAGACAGTGAGATTCCATTTGGCTTAAGGGTTCCAGAACTTCTTTCAGAAGTGAATTTGGACCTTGTTTGTCCATTTGACAGAGCAAAGACTAAATTCAGACTTTTTCGCGTAAATTGACCAACATCCGAGGGAAGTACAATTTCAGATTAGCAGACCTAATCAAGAACATCAGTAGTGTATAAAATACACTAGTGGTTGAGATTAACTCTCCAGTTATACCAATCATTACTAAGATAACCTCTAGCAGATAAATGCTTTGATTCGATTTCCGAAATTAAACTCTTGTGTACAGGTATATGCAGCAACAAAGCAAGAAGTTGTGTACAGGTATATGCAGCAACAAAGCAAGAAGTTGTGCAGAAACTGATCCTTTTCCAGGTGAGTGGTTGGATTTGTGATAAATTGCATTGATAAGTTTGATGAATTTGAGATCAGGAAGATATATTGTTAGAGACCAGAAGGTGGCAGGTGACCAAGGTAGCTTAGTGTCCACCAAAGAGAGTGTAACTCAGGCAAGGCTAGATCCGTTAGCACCAATTATTGAGGAAGGTAGGGATACTGACACTTCGTCAGACAAATCTTTCTTCATGATGGGTAGTCAACAGCCGAGAGGTTTCACCTATGACGGATTGATGCCAGGAGGAAGCACCTCCCAAAATCCTTTGAATGATTCCAAGCTCACTGTGATCTTGTTAGAGGGAACAAACTCGAGGTGAGCCCTAGTCTATTCTGACTATCGAGGACGCAAGTGCATTTGTATCGAAGAGAGGCCAGCTCAAAGATTGGAGATAATCCGAGTCTATGATGATGGAGATAGATTCCGAGACGAAAAGGGGAACCACTATCTCATAGTTAGTAACCCAGAAGATTACAACAGATATGGAGATAACATGGTGAAAGGGAAAATGGTTTCAGAAGCTCAAGAACCGCCACCAAACATTGATCGGCCCGGAGCTATTTTTATGTATGATAAGAAAACAACCAGGGTTCCAACTTATAACGAGAACGTGGGAATCTACAAGCATGAGAGTGAGGGTATAGTCTCTTACTTTTGTAGCAAAACCATACGTAAATGAATTAAGCAAAGACAAGGTTCTTTACTTATTCTCTTATGAAACTGCTATGGGGAAGGGTATAGTTTTTGTTGATAGATACGGGCGAGAATACCAACGTATTCTCCCAGAGGAGGTAGAAAGGGCAACAGGTCCAGGATCATGACCATATGCCCCTGAAGAAGTGCCAAGAGCCACCTACACCCCAAGCAAGTCAACGAATCCTTTTTTAGAAGATTATGATGTTACCTCACATTCCACCCGATCGCAAGCATTCAACAACCAAGACCAACCGGCAAACTAGCCTCATTGCAGGCATGGTTTCGACAAAGTGCAACAATGGAGCGAGACCAAAGCTGAGAGGGTTATCAAGCTGCACGAGGGCTAAGGGATTTGCAAGAACCACCACTCTATTCAAGGTATCAAGGAGAGAGTAAGACAAAGACTCAAGGGTCAATAGAGCCTGGAGGACCACCAATAGAACGAGTTCAAAGAGATGAACCACCTCCAACGAGAACCGTTAGAAATTATGGCTTAGGAGCACCACTCAGAGAGGAACCAACCTATTACAGAAGACCTAAGGAGGTTTATAGATTAGGATGCGGAGATCCAATGATGAGGTTTGTAGACCATCGGAGAATTAGACCTTCTCAAGTGCAAAAATGGGTAAACAAAAAATACACAGGAAGCAGAGACCCAAGAGATCATGTAGCAACCTTTGTGCATGTAATTAGAGCCGAAGAGGTGTTAGACTTCCCAACCCAATTTGTAGGGTTTGGACTAACCCTAGAGGATGATGTTGCCACTTGGTTTGACTCTGTAGAGCATAGAGACTTTGAGTGTTTGACGAGTTAGACCTTCTCAAGTGCAAAAATGGGTAAACAAGAAATACACAGGAAGCAGAGACCCAAGAGATCATGTAGCAACCTTTGTGCATGTAATTAGAGCCGAAGAGGTGTTAGACTTCCCTACCCAATTTGTAGGGTTTGGACTAACCCTAGAGGATGATGTTGCCACTTGGTTTGACTCTGTAGAGCATAGAGACTTTGAGTCTATGGAGGAAGTGTTTGACGAGTTTATCGAGGAATTCTCACAAAGGGGGATAGATCATAATACCGTCTCACAGATCCATAAATTCAAACAGAAAGATGGAGAATCTGTACTAAAGGCAACCCTAAGACTAAAAAGATATATTAAGTTCTGTCCTGTTGAAGAACTGCCAACTCAGTCCAGACTCATGTTGATATTCATCCAGGGACTAAGGAATGTGGATCTCCAGACAGATTTACATATGAAGAGGAGCATGACGTTGAATGAGTTGACCAAGGAGGCTCTTTACCTTGTGGACAATTGTGCGGTCTACAAAGAGGGAGAGTTTAAGGACCTTGATGACGATTCGTCTTCACAACAAAGTGGAAGCAAATCTTCTAAGACAACACCGAAAGGAGAAGTCACTGTAAACCAGGAGCAGCTTGTAGATGAAGTGCTAAAAAAGATTAACTTGTACGCCAACCCCAGGCTAAACAGCCCAAGTGGTGTGCTATTGAACAAAAATGGACAAACCATGGGACAGAGGAATGTTATTATAACAAGGGGTATGTGAGAGAGAGACCTTATGCTCCCCAAGCTCCGATAGCTTCTCCTCAAGTTCCACCGATGCCTAGATATCAAGCAAGCAACCTACCAGAACCTGTAGGTATAGAAAGACCACAACCGGTGTTGGGGCAACAACCACCCCTACCACGATTACGACCAGTCGGTATAAGATACATACCAACCGTAACTGAATCAGAGGATAAGGCTTTGGTGCCTATGCATGCATATTATGAAGACCCCAATGGATATGCGGCAAACCATGTCTATTATCCACCAGAAGAGCCCTCGACACCAGAACCATGGAGCATGATAGGAAATACAGGACCACCAACTATTGCACAGGCAGCAGGAGAAGGAAGATATAGCTTAGATGAACGAACATTGTTGTTCATAGCCAATGGAGGCATGGGCGGATAGAGACATGCTTACCAACAAAAAGAAGCTCAAGGAGCACCTCAATAACCCAAGGGACCCTGCTACAAGTGTGGTGGAGACCATTGGCTACGAGACTGTCCTCATGATGAAATCATTAGAGTCAACGAATATTTCACTGAGTGTGGAGTTACTCATTTGATTCTAGATTGCCCTAAAAACCCGAGCAAAGGAGCAAAAACTACCTTGAACATGCTAGAAACAGTACCTTCCAGTGGAGGATCGGAAAATGAAACAATCATACCCATCTAGGCGGTAACACGAGCCCAAACTCAAAGAAGGACGAACGAACCCATAGTTGAAGAACCAAAAACTGATGCCCAAAGTTCAGAAACGAGAAATCAGAGAAGCACTTGGAAAGCTAGGAAAGCGTGTATAAAATCCAGGAAGGAACGAGAGCAAACAGCTCTATCCGAGGAGTTAAAACATACAAAGGATAGATTAGAGCGGTTAGAGGATCTAGCTAGCTTAAGCTCACACACCATGGCAACCATAGCACCCAGGGAAATAGCAGAGCCAAAAAGTGCAGGATCAGGAGGATCTGTACTGGCTGACAAGGTAAATGAGCAATTGGATGCGCTTCTAAAAGCTTATGAAGCTAGACTAAAAAAGAACCAAACCCACGAGCAAAGGTGGATGACTTATCCATATGAAAAGATAGAAAAACAGAGGTTGGAAATGTGCAAAAAGATGATCGAAACAGCTCAATCATTGATGGAAGACCCACTGGGTAAACCTCCAAATTGGCATGAGGCACCAGCTCCAACCCCTATCCAACCAACTTTAGAGAAACATGTAGAAACAAAGGAAAGACTCACTAATGCCTATGAGTCCAGAGGAGAGCCTATCATAGTGCCAAATACCACAGATGAGACAAGTGACGGGTTCCAGCCTAAAATATTGGCAGAAATGGGTAAGGATTGTAACGATCTAGATGATCTGTGGAAGCAAATCCGTGAGGCCAACGAGGCCAAAAAGATGAGTCACCACATGAATAGCACGAAAAAAGAAAAGAATGTAATCTTACCTCCTATTGAAGAATTTGAGGCAAGATCACAAATGAACTTTGAGATACATTCACAAGGGGGAGACCAAGGATCAATTAGTTCGGGGCACACCCAACCAGACTCGCTGAGAACTGTACCCTCTTACCTAGGAGAGTATGAAGCCAAGTCGGAAGTGAGAGCAATCCCATCTCAAAGACTTTATTCTAACAAAGTGATGGATTCGCAAGGATTGATTGAGTTGTTGTCCACCCCGGTGGCATGCACAATCACATTAGCAGAACTCCTAAGGTTACGGCCAAACATGTGGACCATAGTAGGTAAATGCCTAGAAAAATTTGGAGTAAAAGACCCCACCTTGAAGCTACAGGAAGGGATCAAAGAGTTGGACAGGCCTCAACTAAATACTAGGTCAATACCATTGAACAAGGTTGGAGAGTACTGCGAGGGAGAAGATGGAAACACCACGCTACCAATAGAATTCCAAGGAGTAGTTTCCAAGGCTATTCTTGACAGTGGAGCGGGCGTTGCTATCGCCACCAAGGAAATCTGGAAAAAATGGGGAAAACCAGCTTTAAGGGCTACCAGAATGAAATTGCAATTGGCAGATGGGTTCACGGAGAAGCCTCTAGGACTCTTAGAAAAAGTGATTGTCACTTCGTGCGGAATCGAGTGTGAGCATACATTTGCAATAGTCGATTTTGACAAAAAGAACAATTATGAGATCATCTTGGGACGACCATTCATGCGACAATTGAAGATGGTCCAAGATTGGGGTTATGACCATATATACCTCAGACATGGCGAGACAACAACTAAAATACACCTGAAAGACCATAGTTACAAAGATGTGAACCAAACACTTGTGGAAGAGTTTGATTCAGCTACAGTAGCAGGATCAGAACTCCCGGCATGGTTAGGGCAACAAAAAGAGCTATGGATGTGCGGAGCTTCACATTGTGGAAGCCTCAGAAGAGAGGATTGCGTCTTAGAAAGAGCGATAGAAGATAAAGAGTATATTGCGGAACCTTTCCCTGAAGATGCCTTGGAACCTCTAGAATGGGAACACATACTAGCAACATTGGATGTCTGTACCATTACAGATAGTCCAACAACAAAATTTTGCGATAAGGATGGCTATGATGTGCTACCCTACTACATGGTAAACATTATACCAGGAGAAGATGAGACGATAGAACCACCAGAACAAGAAGAGTTTTCTAACTCCCCTGAATATCTGGAAGTAAATGATGATGCAGATAATGAGTATTCAGACACCTCAAATGAGCGTGGAAGGGAAACCGAGAATATCAAGTTTTATGATTTTGCTAATCAACACCCTAGACGCCAGGAACGCTATAGGAGGAAACGAGCAAGAAACAAAGCGGGAGAGAACCTGATGTCCAGGATCAAAGGTAAAACTCACTATTTAATGCTTGTAAAAGCAGAGGATTGTGTGAAAGATCAAATATCAGGAAGATTCTCAAAAGATAAAAAAGAACGAACGCGAGAGGAAATAAACAGGTACGAAAATCTAAAACAGAAACAAAATTACAAAAATCTCAAAAATAAAAAAAAGAAACAACAAAGACCAAGAGTGGACCAAACTAGAGCGTAAACACAAATACCAAGAACTGAAACGGTCTTTATGTGAGATATGGACTACTGAAGAAGATAGTGATGGTAAAGGGGAGTCAGAAAAGGGGAACATGAATGTACCATCACACTATCGGAATTTACTATCCAGGACAAAAAAATCATCATGACACCACCGGTTAGGGAAAGAACCAACCAAGAATCTTACGATGGGCCAGAAAATGCAAAAAGGATAGACCTTGCAGAACCAGGTGAAAAGCCTCAGCCGGCGGTCTATATAGCCAATGATTTAGAGCCTGAAGAAGAAGAACGGCTAACACAACTTCTCAAGAAGTATAAAGATGTGTTTGCATGGTTATATAAAGACCTCAAGGGAGTTGATCCATCGATATGCCAACATACAATTCCTTTGAAATCGGATGCAAAACCTAGCAAACAACGTCCTTATACATATAATGACACATTTGCTAAACGAATCAAAGAGGAGATTGATAAACTGATGGAAGCTGAATTCATTTATGAGATTGAACATACACATTGGGTGTCACCCATTGTGGTAGTTCCCAAAAAGAATGGAAAACTGCGAGTGTGTGTAAACCTCAAAAAGTTAAATGCAGCCACCATAAGGGATAATTATCCCTTGCCAATCACAAAACATGTCCTTGAGCGAGTGGCCGGGAAACGGGCTTATTCCTTTCTGGATGGGTTTTCAGGATACAACCAACTGGCAATAGCAAGGGAGGATCAACACAAAACAACGTTTGCCACAGAATGGGGGATTTATGCGTATCGAGTTATGCCATTTGGCTTAACTAATGCCCCTGCCACTTTCCAAAGGTTAATGACTCACGCATTCAAGGAATACCTAAGAACATTCTTAGAAATTTACATGGATGATCTTTGTGTACACTCTCTTCTATGAGAGGAACATATTGACCATTTGCAAAAGGTCTTTTAAAAATGCAGGACATATTGAATCTGTCTTAAACCGGAAAAGTGTATCTTCATGGTTAAGCAAGGCCGCATCTTAGGACACATTGTCTCAAGAAATGGCATAACAAATGACCTAGACAAAGACAAAGTCATTGTAGACCTACCCATGCCTACTAATGCGAAACAAGTGCAATCCTTCATGGGACACTGCAGATATTATCGAAGATTCATATACATGTATGCGGTTATCGCACAACCGCTGTATCGTTTGCTAGTCAATTTCGATTGGACCAAGGAGTGTGAAACTTCATTCCAAAAGCTGAAGGAAAACCTTATATCAGTACCTGTATTGAAGGCACCAGATTGGGAAAAGATATTCCATGCTCACATTGATGCTTCGGCCTATGCCATTGGAAGTATTCTGGCTCAACCTAGAGACGGAACAATGGATTTTCCAGTTTGCTATGCGAGTCGACAGCTAAACAGTGCGGAAAAAAACTACACAACCACCGAAAGGGAAGGGTTAGGAATGATTTATGCTGTAAATAAATTTTGGCATTATTTGCTTGCAAACAAATTTGTGTTCTTCATAGATCATGAAGCTCTTTTGTATCTGGTAAACAAGCCATGCAATACAGGGAGAATCGTACGCTAGTTTATTATATTGCTAGAATTTGACTTCACAGTGGTGGTCAAAAAGGGTAAAACCCATCTACGAGCGGATCATCTTTCGAGGATACACAACGGGGAAGATCCTGAAGGAGTAGATGATGACATACCAGATGCTTATCTTTTCAATATTGAAATGGTACCCAAATGGTCTCAGGAAATTGTTAGCATTCTTTCCTTTGGAAGTGAGTTTGATAATATGGAATACAGATCCAAACAACAAACAATTCGACAAACAAAAAACTTCCAGTTGATATAGCAGGACGACTGTATCATCTAGGATCGGACCAAATCCTACGATTATGTATAAATCCGGAAGAATTCGAGTGCTACCTTGAAGAAGCACATGTCCAGGATTGTGCATTTCATTGTTCAACAGTGAAAACACACCAGAGACTGAAATAGTTAGGGGTTTATTGGCCAACTATGTATGCGGACACACATTCTTATGTTACCAATTGTACTATATGTAGTGCCAAATGACCAGTGGATCACACGACATTGTTTTAGGTGAACATTGCACCTGCATGGAGTCAATATATCATTGATTTCTTAACCACCAGGATGTTCCCTGAGAACATCACAAGAGCACGGAAAAAAGCTATAGAGCTGGAAGCTCGCGACTTTTAGTTAATTGGGAACCAACTCTATAAGCGAGGAAAGGACAATCAACTTAGAATCTGTGCAAGCGAAAGAGAATACCTACTGATTCTAGAACATGCACATAGAGAAATAAGTGGAGGCCATTTTTCGGGCGATAAGACGGCAAAAATTGTCTTAACCGTAGGTATATGGTGGCCTACATTCACATGGATGCTGAAGAGTTTGTAAAGCGTTGTGACGCCTGTTAGCGCACCAAGGTGCCAATAGAAAGAGATGAGATGCCACTACGGCCAATGATGGGAGCAAGAGCATTTGCAAAATGGGACATTGATTTTGTAGGATCTATCTCACCCCCTGCATATCGCACCCATACCCAATATATCATTGTGGCTATGGACTATCTCACAAAATGGGTCGAAGCCAAGGCAACACAAAAAGCTGATGCACGCACCACTGCGCAATTTTTGTATGAGAGTGTTTTTGTACGATACGGATTACCAATAGAAATTGTCAGTGATCGTGGAACACGCTTTCTCAATGAAGTCATTGAATATCTACTAGAGGAATTTATGGTCATACATAGGAAATCTGCTCCATACCATCCACAGGCCAATGGACAAGCTGAGGCCACAAATAAAACACTATGTATGCTTCTCACTAAAATAGTGTCAGAATCAAGAACAGATTGGGATCAACAGCTACACTCAACACTATGGGAATACAAGGTAGCTTACAAAACATCAATAGGAACAACACCATACAACATATACTACCCATAGAGTTTTTAATTCCAACTCTAAGAGTAGCAAAACGCTTAGAATGGACAGGGCATGAGCTCTCTTCAATAATAGATGATCTTGAAAAGCTAGATGAACTCCGCTTACGAGCTGTAGCTTCAATCTATGCTAAAAAGAGAAGAAAAAAAGAATTTTTTGACAAACATGTGCACACTAAAGAGCTCAAAACAGGTGATTACATACTTGTTTATACTTTGAAGCAACATGCCAAGAAACTTAAAAAGCGAGGGATAGGTCCCTTTGTGTGATTAGTGATCTATCACAAAGTGTAGCTGTCAAGCTTGCTACATTAGCAGGCGAAGAAATGCCTGGATTAGTGGATGTCGACTAAAGAGATATTATCTACCACTCACACAAGAGATGCTCCAACAAATTCATCAAGGAAAACAACGAATGAAGGAAAAACAAAGAGTACGAGAGGAAGCTCAAGCAGAAGCACAAGAACGCATAGCAAAAAGAAGACTTCTGCGACAACAACAACAAAGTGGAGCATCATTGCGAATCAATGCCATTCGACTGATGAAGTGGGATGAAGACATAGTGGAGCCAATAATTGCAGTCAAAGTGGGCAGCACTCAAGTTGAATCGACAACATTGCTTGATTCTGGAGCTCAAGCAAATTTGATCTCTTACGGATTATACCAACAGCTCAAATTCACAGGTCCACTTCATCCTACTCCTCAAGTGCTGGAAAGTAGCACATCACACCCATTGAAAACACATGGATGGACTATATTGCATGTACAAATACATCAATATATTTACCCACACAAATTCTATGTGGTGGAGGATGAAAGCACACAACACCCAATAATGTTGGGACAACCGTGGCAAAAAGAGTACAAGGTGCAGATAGATTGGAATGCAAAGGCAGTCAAAATCAGCATGCACTTGAACAACAAGTGATAGCCTTTGCTCAGCAATACCAGAATAATCAGCTGCAAGCCATGCAATCACTGGAAAAAAAGCCAAAAGCAAAAATGCCATCAAAGAACAACATGATATCTGAGACCAACAATCCGGTAAAGGCCAACCATGCTAATTACAAACATACGAAGTCACAGGCCGCAATGCAATTATCTAGCTTACCAAAACAAGGGAAACAGGTATGGATGCGGAAGGATAGAAATGACAGGGCAGACCACAACAATGCAACGAAAGAAATCGACCGCAGCAGATGGTTCAACCAAAAACCAAGGGCATAAAACAGATATGTCAATCGCATTTGGATACCAAAACAAAAGCAAAAGGAACTCCCTTCAGTACAAGCAACATCGGAAGGTAGACAACTGCATTTGAAAAAGTGTGGATGCCAATCAGCAACAAAACAGTGGAAACAAAGGAAATAACAAAACATTTCCAAAAACTGGCAAAAGAAAAATACCAATGGAAAGCAAAGGCAATACGGCCCATAGCCATTCCGGCAAAGCCAATCCTCTCCATAGAAACAACTATGGTTATATCAACAGTATCGGCAAAGCAATTGCCTTTTGAAAAAAAGAAAATTAAACAAAGAGCAGTAGAGTTACAATTGTTACTTGCAAAGAAAACAGGAAACCTCGACGACGAATGCCAATAAGCATCTTGCTTATTCCCTTCTCTTGCACAACATTAATTTTTCCATGCATTGACCGAGTATGCATAAAATAGGGCCACATTAATCGGCCAAGCATTAGCACAACTTTTTCAACCTATGCATGGCACACACTCCGAGGCAATACCTTGTCGTCTGGGAGGACTCCGGCTAGGAGGGGGGGAGGCATTCTCAAATGCGGAACAAATAGCAGAAAGAGAAAAAAAAAAGGGCATGATTTTTGACTATCTTAAGGGTTGTTGTTTGATTGCGAAATTTTCTGGAAGTAACCCGAGTATAGATGCCCTTATATAGCATGTATCTATAGGTATATGGGGCCAAACGCCAAATCAAACCCCTAGGTGTGTGTATCTAAGTAGAAATAGCCATTTTTCGGGCAAAATATTGGTAAAACGAAAAAATCCGGCCATAAAAATTGCATGTGAGTGTATATAATGTTTTGCAGTGATGTTTGTGATTTATTATGATTTTTGGGAATTTTCTGGGTTTGATTTGCTATTTTCCTTTTAATTTTGCTAATTTTCGGTAGAAAAAATTCAAAAATACAAAAAGCAGGTGAAAAACGGTCGTAATAAAAAGTATATATATATGGGGATGATCAGTGACTATAGGACAACCTATGGTACAGTGGGGGTGCAATTATGAGACTGGAGCGGAAAGCGTGTTTTGGCAAGGTTTTGACCGAAATGCCAAATTTCTTGTAAACAGAGCAAATGGAGTCCAAATCAAGAATTTTTGAGCCTAAACTGCATCTCGCAAGAAGATAGGAGCACATGTCAAATTTCATGAAAAGTGGTTCGGGGACCTCCATTATAAGAAAATTTCACCTCATTTTAGCTCATTCTCACTATTGACTTTGTGGAGAGAGCTTCTGCCACCTAGAGCGGACCGGCCTTCCAGCAGCTTCTACGACATGCATGACTACCCGACGAGCTCCAAACATGAGAGGTAGGCTCACCACCTTGAGCTTTTCGCGCATGTTTGTCATTTTGTCGCGAAAACTAGCGTAGGAGTCACACACAAAGCGGGCGGTAGAGACCTACAAGTAGAGATGGTGGACTAACGGCTAACCCAAAAGCAACGAGACTTCATCGGTAGCTTACCCTAGCCTAGGAGACCAGACCTGGATGTCCAAAGGCATTAGGAATCCATCGGGAAAAACCCTAATTCCTAGAAACCCGCAAGAGGCCACCAAATGGGAAATCGGCGAAACGCGACCAAATGATTCCAAAATTCATGGGTAGGAGCATCTCGACATGCTCAACAAGTCTATGTGACCTGCATGACCAAAAAGTGACCCGAGGTGGCACTAAACTTCAGAAACGGCATCAGACACACAAAGTGTCAAATTGCTCTTGCGGCCAAACCGCAAGCCCGTTTGCCACCAAACTTCACGAGCGGCTTTCCTAGACCATCAACAACTAAGTCCTATGGTGGTAGACCACCACAAATCATCGAAACTATGTAAACGCAACCACGGGTACTTCTAGAGTGACAAATTGCCAAATGAAGCTCCGATGAAGCCAAACTCGACAAAAACCATACGGCAAGGATCCCCAAGGGATCGGGAAGCTATGGAGACCAACATCAAGAAATTCCATCACCAAAAAGCACTCCAAAAGTCAGAAAACAGCTCGGAGACTCTGAAGTCCACACAGGGAGTTATTCTCTATCCATTTGACTTTTTTGTTGAAATTAGGCTCAAAAGGGACTCAGGGAGACCAAGGGCAGGCACTAGGAGCACCATCTATGGAAAAATCATCAGGAGACATCCTACGCGTAGGATGTCTCAAGGGCACTTCTGGGCACAAACTCAAACATTTTTCATCATACACATTTTTTGAATGACATTTACAAGCTATCCACCAAGTCTCATCACATTTGGACCAAAATTGACCTCATATGCATGAAAAAATGCAAAGTTAGGGCATAGAGGCAATAATGGGCCATAGACCTACCAAATCTTGTCCAAATCACATGAAACTTGCACAACACATTCGTCAACACATCACCAACCCATCTATGTGGTCAGAAGCAAAAAATGGTGAAGTAGACATCCTACGCATAGGATGTCTATTTGACTTTTTTGACCTGCAGAGGATGTTTGATCATTCCAGATCCAATCACCTCATCATCAGGAGCTCATATATAAGGTTTGAAGCGATTCTAATCATTTTTGAGCCCCAACACCTTCAAGATACACTTTCTTGAGCCCAAAAACACCGCACAGGCCCTTACAAGCATCAATCCTTGTTCGAATCCAAATCCAAGGGCATGGCCATGTTCCATAGGCTAAGGACTACCCACAGAACAAATTTCATGACATTTTGATAAAAACGACATCCTACGCGTAGGATGTCTCCAGCATAAATTAAGCCTTTTGTGCAAAGAGTGACATCATGGGAGCCAATACCATGGTGCAATGAGCCCATATACCAATGTTCAACCCATTTGGACATCAATTGCTACCTATGATGGACTTTCTACCCAATTTGTGACCTAAAGCCTGAATCAGCCCAAAAATCCACTTTTTGATATCCAAATCCAAATCCAAGCATATAGCCATGTTCCATGAGCCATGCACTACCAGCATGTCAAGTATGAACCAATTCTGATGAAAAAGACACCCTATGGGTAGGATGTCGAAATGGAAAATTTTGGCCAGATTTGCACTGTGAGCACATGCACAGCTTCACAAGTTCCTTTGAAGCTTTATTTTCAATTTTCAAGTCATTTGGATAGTTAAAACTCAGTTTTGCAGATAATATGGAAAAAACACTAACTTCGGACTACTGAGTGCAACAGGATCTATGGCAGCCGCGAAGTCACCGGCAAAGAAGAAAAGAATGACCATCAAGGATTACCTGGAAGAAGTGAAACCCTTCGTCATTCCAGAAGGAACACTAAGGCCCACTAGCACATGGATCCAAGAAGATCTGTTAGAGTCCAACGACCTAAAGATCTACCAAGGAGTGTTCAAAGACACTGAAGGAAATGTCATCGAGTTACCAATGCTACCGCGCGAACTCAATGAGTTCGTAAGAAGCAAGATGTCCAGGTACTTGGAGAAGATTGATCTCCACAACTACTTTGAAGCAATACCGGCAGGGGTGGACATAAAGAGAGTTTGGGAATTTGTGACAACAATCAAAGAGGATGGAGTGGCCAAAGTAACAGATCTACAAGGCAGGCCATAAATAGAAATAATCATCACTGAGCAAGTTGTAGCAGATGCACTAGACCTCTCCTACAAGGGGGATAGTGTAACGAAAAGAAGAGATGAGGTAAAGGTGTACAATGAGAAGAAAGGGAATTACACCTTTGAAGATATTGCCAACCCAAGAGTGGCAATCATGAGCCAGTTATACAACCAATACTTCCACATGTGTACGAAAAGGCCACAGAAGTACAGAATGCTGCCAGGTGAAATTTCCACGACATTCACTTGGGCAATGATGAAGGGCACCCCAAAGATAATCAATTATGCGGCATATATACATGACAACCTAGTAAAGATGGGTAACAAGAAGCCAACCTATAGAGTGCCAGGAGAACTAATCACCAAGGTGATTTATGGGGCACTACACGCAAAAGGAAGGTGGCCTGAGCCCCCGTCTCAGAAGGACTGGCTGAGGCTAAAAGAAGACAAAGAAGACGAGCCTCAAAGAGCACCAAGGGTGGCTACAAGACTGAAGAGACGGCTAGAGCCGGTTCAAGAGGAGCAGCCGGAGCAAAAGAAAGGAAAGAAGGAATTTACCCAAGTACCTGCCAAAGAACAAGGTCATAGAGAGCGACAAGATTAGAGAGGCTGATGGAGAGCTTCCGAGCAGAGAGAGCCCTTCAGGGTGATTTAAGTGAATTCTGGAAGCCATCTCTAGAAGCTATGTCGGGATCATCCCAAAGAGTGCAAAGGGACAGATTCGAGGACTATATCAAGAACTTTGCGATTCTTGATGCCGCATCAAAAAATATACCGGATGTCCCTTTCACAGAGGAGGAAGTGGAGCAAATACGACAGAAATTACTAGATGAGCAAGAGAGCCAAGAAAGAGAAAGAAAAACTAAAGCATATAGGGATTTAAAGGGCAAGCATACATCTCTACCAGCCAGCCCTAAACCCAGCCCACAGCCCTCACCACCTCCTAGCAGCCCTCCACAAGAAGATAAGGAGGCTGAAGAAAAACCAGAAGAACGGCAAGCAGGAGAGCAAGAGCAGAGTCAGGAGCCAAAGCCAAAGGAAGAGGCTAAGCCTCAAAGTGACCAAAAAGAGTTAGAAGAGTCTTATCATAGCTTTTTGGACCTGCTAGCTGCAGGATACACGAAAGAAGAAGCCGCCACAATCGCATTCGACTTGGGGAGCACAGGGCCTAAAGAACAAATGCAAGGCATCAGGCTAGTGGAATTAAAAGAAATTTCCACAGATACAATGGACCTGCACCCGCCCTCCAACGGCTGAGACGTGGTGATGACGAAGCTAACAGGGTTGAGAGCGCAATCCATGGCTTCAGAGAGAGAGATGGCAGCTCTCAAGGACAGTGAAGTGAAGATTAAGATGGAAGTAGATTCTCTACAAGGACAAAGCCAAAGGCAGAAAGAGAGGGAAGCTGAGCTACATGCCAGCCTAGCAAGGGCAATGCAAAGATGCCAGGCAATGGAGGAAGAAAATCAAGGAGCCGCAAAAAGAATGCAAGCAGTTGAAGAAGAATGTCAGCAGCTCGGCAAATCACTGCTAGATGCCGAGAAGGAAAGATATAACCTGACACAACAGCTGGCAGAAGAGTCTAAAGAAGTTGAAGCCATGAGAAACGCCAAGGAAAAGGCGGAGATAGATCAAGAAGCAAGATAGGATGAGGTCCTTGAGCTCAAGGACCAACTCAAAGTAAAAGATCAGACCATCAAGAGGCTGCGAGCATCACCTGCTAGAGTCAGAGCTACTCGCTCGACTCACATCACTACAGAGAGTCAAATCTATGAAGAACAGATGCAAGAAATTCAGAAAGAGCTGACTCTAGAGAAAAAGCAAAGATTGATGATGGCAGAAGGGTCTATCTTCATGCAAATAAGAATGGAAGAAGAGCAAAAAGCCCTGCAAGAGGAAGTAGAAAGTAAGAAAAGAAAGCTCGAGGAGGCGGAGAGGATAAACGCCAAATTAAATGACCTCCTCGTGAATATGCGCGAAGACGCTGAATCAGAAAAGCAAAAACTCCTAAAGCAAATTGAGGAGTTGAAAGGACAACAAGTAGGAGATCAAGAGGGCACAGGGCGAGCAGCCAATGAGGGCATTGACTTAGAGAATGTGTCAAGTCCGGTGGACACGCCTATGCAAGAGGAAATCCTAGAAGGATCCTCTCAAGAGCCACAGGATCTAACACAGGAAGAGGAAGAAAAGTTGCGTAAAGCAATAGAGGTGGAGCTCAGAGAGACAACAAAGGAAGCCTTGGAGTGGGAGCAGAGGGTTTTCAAGTCTATGACCATTCAGAAGATCGACGCCAGCAACCTCAGGCGCGAGTGGCTTCAACCCTCTCTCCCATATCCATTGCTGAAATATGAGGCAGTCACCATCAACAAGCGGATAAGAGAAGAGCCGATCGTACCACTTTACAATGCAGATACCTCACAACCAGAAGGGGTCAGGCTCATTGTTGATTCTCAGCCAAAGTGGAGGAAGACCTGGCTCACAAAGTACCCACAATACCTAATCCACTTGGTAGAGGCACTGAAAAATATCAGAGACAACCTCAGCTTTTGTCCTCTACCAAGGATCAGGACGTGGAAAGCGCAGGAAATATTGCAAAGGAGACAACCCACTTGGCTGAACTACCCTAAGCTACTGGGCTTGAAGGCAGGAGAGAGAATAAGTGTCCAATACATGGTGAAAACCCTAACGGGCACCATCAAGTTGTTCACTGGCTCACCTGACCTTACATGCATTATGATGAAGAAAATCTGCAAAACCCTCTTAGCAGTGTTTGAGACTTTCAAGCCAGGCCAGGTGATCGACAACATCTTTTTCTTCCAAGATACTTACACATACGCTTATGATTTGTCTGGTCAACCTTCCAAGAAGGTGATACATGCGCTGTATCAAAGGATAATGTTTCTACCATCCTATCACCTCCAGGCATTTGAAGAAGCATTCTACACAGGCTTCTTCACAATAAACACAGATATTTTCGGCCCGACAATGATGAACCTGCATGCCAGATACGAATCACTGCTAAAGATGCGAGAAATGATACGATGAAGAAGCAAATCAGCGGCCATGTCGGGAACGACATGAGCAAGGAGGGGGGGAGTGTTAGAAGCTGGACACACCCCACGGCAACTAACTACTCGGAAGATTATTATTTTTGTAATTATTCATTCATTGAGGAAAACCTGATTTTTCACCTTGTAAATATTAGGACTTACAGAAGTTTCCAGATTGTATCCCAGTTTTGATAGTTAGATTGAGTACATGGTTGATTTTGGAGCTTTAGGGTTTGAAAATTGTAAGGTATATATACCACTTTTTGACCTTAATGAAAAACCTTTTGTCATTTTTAAAACAAGTTTTGAGGTCTGTGAGTGAGCGTTCTGTGTACGAAAGAGAGTGTGAGCTTCATCTTGATGCTACGTGTGCTCCGGTGGTCGGAATCGAGTGCGGAGAAGTGCAGCGTGTTGCCCCCAATGAGAGCTACATGCCGATACCTACATTGCGTGCGTACGGTCCGGTTTTGCGAGCTCCTTCTACGAGCTTCATCTGGTGTTTGGGTGAGCATACGTTGTCCGATTTTGCATTGCAGCATATCCACGCGTTCACATTGAGTAGAACTATACATTAGGAACTTTAGATTTTGGAAATGAAGACCTGTAGATTTCGGCCAGACATCCTACGTGATTTTGCACCGGGTGTTTTGGGTTGGGATTTTGGTTCATAGACCTTAGGGAGAGCGACCTATTGGTGTTAGTAGGATCTCCTTCAAGTTATATGGTGTTTCGAGATTGTTTGATGGGTGTTCGGCTCTAGAAAGTGTTGTAGGAAGTTTCCTCTTATGCACTCTTGAAGGCTGTGACTTAGACAATTGGTAGAGACCTCTGTAGGAATTAGTTAGGAGTCGGTCGAGTGTAGGTTGACACCTTATGCTTGCTTCCACATGCCTGCGGGTCGAGCTTTGTCCTTAGCTGGCATTATATGTTAGGTGAGTTCTAGCTGTGCTGACGTCCGTCGCGGCATACTCGTCCAACATACTCCAATGATGGTAGTGTAGCGTTAACCTCCACACATAGTTCTCCTCTATCGAGTGGTGAACTACAGCGATGGAAGCATTTCACCATCGACAATGGGTACCTACTCCATAAGGGGAGAGTTTGTGTACCGACGGACACAAACATTTGGTGCCAAATTCTTTATGAATGTCATGATAGTCCAAGTGCAGGGCACCCGGGTATTAGAAAGACTTATGCTCTTGTATGACGACAGTTTTACTGGCCAGATTTACATGGATTTGTTCAAGGTTATATCTTGCATTGCCAAAAATGTCAAGTTAACAAAGCAGAGCGCCTGAAAGCAGGAGGACTCTTACATCCTTTGGAGATTCCCAATGGTAAATGTGAAAGTATCTTTATGGATTTTATTGTGGGTTTACCAACCACTATACGAGGTCATGACTCGGTATGGGTGGTCATAGACCGGTTGACTAAACTATGTAGATTTATTCCAACCAAATCAACAATTAAGACTTCAGAACTAGCCAAGTTATTTGTAGACAACCTATACAAGTTGTATGGTTTGCCAAGTAACATTTTTAGTGATCGTGATCCCAAGTTTAACAGTCATTTTTGGAGGGCTGTGTTCAAACGATTGGGTACACAACTAAACCTCAGTACGGCCGATCATCCAGAAACAGATGGTCAGACTGAACGAGTTAACCAAGTGCTAGAGGATATGCTAAGAGCATACATTAGTAAGAAATAGTCAGACTGGGAAGAATATTTACTTATTCTCAAGTTTGCCTACAATAGTGCTAAGCATGTCACAACTGGATTTAGTCCTTTCATGCTCATGTATGGTTTTCAACCTAGGTCACCTGTTACGGTGGGCTTGGCAAC